>NC_090935.1:97241355-97544386 GCF_040938575.1 Ambystoma mexicanum | reverse complement strand
CTCGGCAGCTGCGGCCACGGACGCAGCACCAGACTCCTCACTCTCCGAAGAGATGTAAACCTGGGAGGGGAGCTGGGCCTTGCGTCTCCGGCTGGCGGTGGGATCCCTGCCGCTGTGCTCCACAGCACCGTCTCCGCCCTCTTCATCAGTTGCCGCTGCAGACAGGGAGAGACAGAACACAGGCATCAGGGCACTGTACAATGGTCTGATACACACATGACAGTTGCACATGAGTGGCAGTCTCAAACTTCACAGTTCGCATCACACTCCGCAACACACATATCATATGAACCCACACACATGTGCATATTCACAGGAAAGTTGCAGCAGGCAGCAGCATCCATACACATACAACAGCATGAACATCCAAAGGTTAGCCTGACGTCACATGCAACACAGGGAGTGCCGAACACATGCACACGCGCCACCAGACATACATACATCTGTACATCTCCACCACCTGTCACAGTGCAATCATCGGCAACTATGTCACATCTGCCAATCGGGTTCCCACATGTCTGTGTCACATGCATCTATGGCGTATCACATTCGCACACATGTCAAACACACACATGCACATGTATGCCATGCACGTACATGAAGGTGGAAGCAGCATCCATGTGTCACACCACAACCATGCCACAGTACATACACAGAAATGCTAACATGGGTGCATCTCCACATGCATTCGAGCATCATGCATTTAAACACATACACCATAGATGTGCCTTACACATGACTGGACTCACATGCAGCAGGCTCATATCCCTGCACATACACAACCATACATGGGCCTTTCCAGACATATGTCCAAGCTGCACACTCCTGGCAAACCTCAACATCCACTGAGTCCAGCAATCAGTACACATGGACACTTACCGCTCTACTCCAGGCGGGTCTGCCTCTCAAGGACCTGGAGGTGGAGCGCTGGGTGTATACGTTCCAGGACCCTCATTAGGTTGTCGCTAAGACGTGCCGTATGTCGCGGGCTGCCACCCCCTCCACGTTGATGGCAGCCGCGATGTCCTTCCAGATCCTCTTCCATCCTTCATTGTTGGTGCGTGGTCTTCCGAAGAGGGCATCATAATGCACCAGGACTTGCTCCACCAGGATATCAACTTCTGGAGCATTGAAGGCGGTAGCCCTCTGCCTCACTGGCTGGGGGTTGCCACTGGTCTCTGATGTTGTTTCCCCCGACATGGCAACCCCCGAGGCAGGTGTGGGTGGACAACTGGGTCCTGGTGCTGGGCTGTGGAGCGATGGAACTTCAGTCGGGAGTCTTCTGTTCCAGCAGGGGTGGTCACAGCAAATGGACCCCTGCAGATGTCTGACGTGTAGGCACCAGATAGCAGGGCACGTGGCCAGCAGGCAGGCAGGCAGCAGCAGATGGCTCGTGGGAGTCGGCTCGGGGCTCTGGGGGACAGTAATTCGGCCTTCTGGGCAGGAGCATGGTCTTCCGTGTGTTGTCGCGTGGCCAGCTTGATACGGAGTGATTTCGCACGTGAACAAACAACACGTCAGCGTGTAATTCGAGGCAAGGCCCTTAGTGCGTACGCGCGTCTGTGACCTAACACGCACAGGCGTTCCCCTCATCATGGGTGCATAGTCATTCAGCACGTGAAAAAACAGCACGACCGCGTGTTAATGCGTGTAATTTGAGGAAAGGGCCTAAGCACGTAAGTGACGTGACGCATCAGGGCGTTTCCCTCAGCACGGGTTAAAGGTGAGCGGGCCCAGCAGTTCGCTGTACGTGCCTTTCGTGGAGACTGACGTGTGTTGCTACTTCTGGTTGTTTCGCACGCCAACACAACTTCACAGCATTTCAAGGACGTATCTCTACTTTTGGCGGGGTTATTGACTACGCGTGTTTTCATTATCACGCTAGTCAGACGGTGAGTCGCGTATGCTATTTTTCCAACTGTGGGTGCCCCTGTGTATTGCGTACCCATTTTTGAGGTCATATTAGCCCGCGTGTCCCACACGTACATGTTTTACGTGTCCCTGGGTTCCGCCGCGCACTGCGGGAGGTTAATTCCACACACGTGGGCTACCAGGGGTTGCGTGCACAGTTTTACTGCAGTTGTGGGGTGCCTGAGCGTTGCGTGACCCATCACTTTATCACCGGGGTCACATACAGCCTTGCAGGTGCAGAGGTGCTGTTAACATCTAGTACCCCCCACCCCCTTCACCCCAATTGCCCAGGACAATTGTCATGTACACCTCCCATTGGCAATACTACATCTGTGCCGGCACTACTACATCTGTGCCATGGAAAGGTGAGGGGTGACCTGAGCTGGGCATACTCCACGTGGCGGGCGTGGTCAGGGATGTGGCCAGGGAGACCAGGGAGTAGGGGGACTCCAGGGTGTCCAGGGTGGCTGCAGAGAGGGAAGAGGCAGGGGTGCGCCACTTCGACACAATGTTGTGCCACGTGTTGGTGCAGTCATGCCACCACCCCCTGTGGCTCCAGGAGATGCTGCTCTTGCATCTGGCACTGGCGCCCATGTTTGACCCACTGGAAGCATGTTGCAGAGGGTGTCAGTGCAATCGGACATGAGGTGCGCACAGCTCAGGAGTGCAGAAAGCGTTGGGATGACCTTGACGCTCTGCTAAGCAAAAGCGTGCCTCTAATTATAAAATGACTCCGGTGACTGGCAGTGGGCCACCACCTGAGGTGGAAGAACTCACTTCACACGAGTCAGTCACTGCAGAGTTCATACCGACAGAATTGTACGAAGGAGTGGGAGAGATGCTGGACTTTGATGCCCCGTCCAGTGAGTGTTGTGGCGTGTTTGTCCAGACCATGGCCCTCATTCCGACCCAGGCGGTAAGTATACGACATTAGCGGCATGGCGTAACTAACGTTTACGTGCTGGGTCAAAGCCGTAAAAAGCGGGACAGTATCGACCCATCGTGCACGAGCATTGCGCCATGTCGGTAATGTAAACTGCGCCATGGTGTTAATGCCCCCAAAATGGCACCTACCGGCATCGTATGCCGCGCAAGGTGCACTTCCGCCACCCCGACCACCGTTCATAGCGGTGACCGTAGTTAGCGGTCACCGCAATTAGCAGTGACCGTAAATAAGTGGAACTGGAAGTAGCGTCACCGCGGCGGAACGGGAAAGAGCACGGCAGCCATCTTTAAAAACACAATCCATTGGCATCCTCCGCAACCACTGGACATCAGAGCCTGAGGCCCGCAAATACCACCAGCAACCTTCTTCCTGCAAGAAAATGCCTAAAGTGGTAAAAAAAGCCTGTGACCGCCAGCGGCAAGACCGTGTCACCAGAGAGGAGCTTACCATGCTTGCGGAGACCCTCCAGGAGAACGCTGCAGTGGTATTCTCCAACCAAATGACAAGACCTGCCATAGCCAAGAAGAAGGCCATATGGGCACTGGTAGCTCAGCGGGTTAGTGAAGTGGGGACTGTACCCCGCAAGCGGTGGAACGATCTCAGGCTCAGAGTCAGGAGCATCCTATCGGCTAACAGGAACCTGGGCACGGCAACCGGGGGAGGATCGGAGTCCCCTATTAAATTGCAGCCATGGGGGGAAATCTGTGCCTCCACAATCGGAATGGAGAGCATAGAAGGAGTAGGAGGAATGGAGAGAGGAGCCCCGACATCAGGCGATGCAGGTAGGTGGCTCAAATTAAGCCATGCAAAATTCACCAAAGTCCATTCATGTGAAGTACAATGTTGCCCCATAGTGTAAATGCAACACATCAGCAGGAGACTGCCCACAGACACATTCGATCTCCACCCTGAACACATGCAGTATGCACACCCTAACTGCAGGCACCCACATACCTCCATGCTACTTCCACACAAAAGGGAGACAACCTGTATGCCCCTGCCTCAAATGTGCCGCATGTACTAACTGATAAGATGTCAGTCGTCACACTGCCCGCCCAATGTCCGCAGACCCATCAATAACACTTTCCCTCCTTTGCTCCACCACAGGCTCAAATTCCGACCTTGAGGATGAGGACACCACTCCCTCCACACCCACCAAGAGGGCCAGGACAACTGTGCCAACACCACAACCCCCCACCTCTGCCGTCCCGAGGAAAACCCCACAGCAGCCAAAATCCCTGCCAGGAAAACAGGACAGGGCACTGACAGCCACCCCAGCAGACACCACAGCAGCAGCAGCAGCAGCGGACATTACCCAAATCGTGCCCACAGAAGGGACAGGCTCTGCTGCAAGCAGCACTATTGGGGAAACTGCTGCCATTGCAGCCTCCTCCGATAGCGAAGCAGGGATCATTGAGGAGACTGATGTTGGAAGCCCCACTGCCCACCCTCATTCCCCCTACCTGTCCCTAAGCAGCCCGCATGCGGATGCCACACAGGGGCAGTTAGAGGATGAGGATTGGCCAGGCACTCCATCCCCGCTGCAGGAGGTGAGCAGCCCAATGGGAATACCACTGCCATTAGCCATGGGCCAGAGGAACCAACAAACCCTGGAGGAGATTGTCACCCGGCAGCAGCAACTATCCTCGCTCCTTAATGAGCACGTTGCAGACTGTGGGGGGGCAAGTGCTGGAATGGAGAAATGTGCGGAGACAGTGAAGGCTGCTATTGAGTCCTCCACAAAGGACATCTGCCCAGAACTCGCCGCTGTGCGGCACGTCATCTCAGAACTAGTGCAGACAATTCGGGACATGCGTCCAAATGAGCAGGCAGGAACCTCCTCGGGTGCCAGCTCGACACCAAGCAGCCCCATCCGCCGATTGGGGAGGAACCTGCGCAGCACAGGCAGGGGTGCCCCGGGGGCCTGTGCTGCGCAGGCCAGGGGAGGGGGCTGCCAATAGTGGCCGGACAGTGGAGAAATCCTACATCACACACTGCTGCACAGACTTACTCACACCTTTGTAGGGATTCCAGGGGGGAGGGTGGAGGGGTGAGTGGGTGTGTTGGGGAGTTCAGGGGGGAGGGGGGAGTGGGTGTGTTGGGGAGTTCAGGCGGGAGGGGGGAGGGGGGAGTGGGTGTGTTGGGGAGTTGGGGAGTTCAGGGGGGAGGGGGGAGTGGGTGTGTTGGGGAATTCATGGGGGAGGGGGCAGGGGGGAGTGGGTGTGTTCACCAAAATCACTTTCACAATACACTTTTCATATTTGCACAAATCACATGTGTGGACATTGCTCATTGCGTATGTGTGATTTATTGGTAAACAGTCCCCAGTGTCCATATAACAGACGCACACAGTGACACAATCGTCATCTCCAGGTGACACCACCCATCCGCGTGTGCTTGAATAATTGGTTGATCAGAGTACGATGCATTTCACGCCCCTCCTGTGCATCGCTGCCTCCATGAGGTGCTGCCCCATCCCCACCCTCATCATCCTCATCGTCAGGTGGTTGCAGTTCTGCATCAGGAGTAGGGGCACATTGCGTCTGACGCACATATTGTGTAGCATGACACATGCCATGACGATCTTTGCCACCTTCTCATGGCGGTACAGAAGTGCCCCACCAGACCTGCTGAGGCAGCGAAACCGTGCCTTCAATAGGCCAAATGCCTGCTCAATCACCACAGGGGTACGTGTATGTGCATGGTTGAAGTCCTCCTCGTGCTGGTTCTGTGGGTTCCGGACTGGTGTCAGGAGCCACCTCTCCAGGGGATAGCCTGCATCACCTGTATGTGGGCGAGAATGTATGTGTCAGTCATGACGTCTATTTCAGAACATGACGTGCCACCATGGCTTGCATCCAACTGTTACTTCGGACCTCTTTTAAATGCACTAATTGATTCACACTATGCGACCAGTATATGCTCATGGCTCTTATGGAATGTAGTGCATGCCATCAACCAATGTATGCAGGGGGGTCAAGTGCCTTGTGAGTGCCCATCCACTGTGTTCATTCATGCCGTTTGTTTTGGTGGCCTGGCACGTGTCCTGTGATGTCAATGCTCACATCATTGCTGTCAGCCTCATCATGACCCCAGTGAGCAATGCTGATGTTGATAGGGACATTTTGTGGGCCTTGCTGTCTGTGCGATGGTGTGTTGATGTTTCTGTCCGTCATGTGCCTCATTTGTGCGCAGTTATGGGGGACAGGCCTTTCAGTGGATGGTGTCTGGTGACGTGCATGTAGGTGCATTTCGTTGAGGTCAATGTGGTGTGAATTGGTACAATGCACTTGCAGATGGTTGTGTCATGGTTGGCACACCTTCATTCACGTGGTGGGGCTGCATACATCGTGGTGTCAGCTGAAGTTTGTGCTGCTTTAGGGTATGATCTGACTCCGTTGTCTCTACTACTCACAGCCAGGCGGAGTATGCATCATTCCCCCCCTTTCAGCCAGGTGGAGTATGCATCATCCCCCCCCCTTTCAGCCAGGTGGAGTATGCATCAATCCCACCCCCTCTTTCAGCCAGGTGGAGTATGCATCATACCCCCCCCTTTCAGCCAGGTGGAGTATGCATCATTCCCCCCCCCTTGCAGCCTGGTGGAGTATGCATCACCCCCCCCCTGGAGTATGCATTGGTACGTCGTTCACCTATCCACTTCACTTTTCCATGGTCATGACATGTGACTCACCGAGTAGCCAGGATCTTGGCCCTGCATGTCGCTCCATGTAGCGTGGTATTGTGGAGTTCCGAATGACCATTCAATCATGGGTTGCTCCGGGGAATCGGGCACAGCAATGTGTGATGATCCTGTTGGAGTCACAGACCATTTGCACGTTGATTGAGTGAAATAGTTTACAGTTGCGGTACGGTACCTCCATGGCATGTGGCACCACCAATTCTACATGGGTGCAGTCAATGGCACCAATGCAACCAGGTATGCCGGCTAGTGCATGGAAACCCACCTTGGTGTTTGCAATCTCCTGGGCAGACCGTGGTAATGAGATGTAGTCGTCTGTGTGCTTGAGGAGGGCACTAGGATCAGTGTACGTGAGAATAATGGTTGTGAAATGCCATGCAAGTATCTCACTGTGTGCTGGTAGGTGCCTGTGGCCAGGAAGTGGAGTACAGACACTACCTTCAGTAGGGGAGGGATGGCGGTTGGTGTTTCTATCATGCTGACGATGTCGTTGTGTATCATGTCTACGATGGCGGTGATGGTGTCCCGGTCCAAACGGTACAGGGTGTGGATCTGCTCAGCGGTGAGGTTGAATGGACTGGCTCTGATGCGTGGGATTGTGGGCTGCCTGCGTGGTGCCACTGGCTGTGCTGGTGGGGCTTGCTGGCCCTGCCTTGCCCTCCTTCTCCTCCTGCGTCTCCTCTGTGCAGCCTGTTTTTGTTGTTGTTGTGGTTGAAGTTGTAGCACTTGCATTGCTATCAGGTCCTCCAGCCCCAACATTGCTAGTCCTATTGGAATCATTGTGGAGTGTGACTGGGTGTGGGAAGGGGTTGGGTGTGCTCTTTTTGTACTTCCTGAGTCTGTATTGCCTCCACCTGTGCTGATTCTGTGCACCTGTGGCAGCTGGATTCACTGCACAAGGCCCTTTACGGTTGGTTCGCGATGGCGTAATTAGCACCATGGCGGTAAGGTACTTAACGGGCTGGGTGATGGCGGTAGGTGCATGTCCGCTTGGGTCGTCATTCACGTAGCTTTGCGCCATGCCGGTTTTTGCGGTGTGGCAGGTCGCGTGCGCGCATACTTGGTGCAGTTAGCGGCAGCGTTAACTACGATGCCGCTAATGGCATCGTAGTTAACGGTCACGGGTCATGATCGGACCTAGCGGAAAACGATGCCGGTAATCATTTACCGGCATCATTTTTCACTTACCGCCTGGGTCGTAATGACGGCCCATGTGTGGTTTGCTTGTGTGATGTGTTGTGCTTGACTGCCACTACATGCTATGTGTACATGGTTCTCATGTGCAAGTCATGCAACGTTTCACTGATGCGTGCCTGCTGTGCAGGATGCTGGACATGTAGAGCAGACAGGGACTGTCCTCATCACCACACCGGCACCCTGCTCACATGCTAGTCACCCGGCTGCCCCTCCAGTCCATGTTCCAGCTCACTGGCCCTTCTGCATGTAGCCTGGGGTGTCTTTCCACTCAGCACTGGGACTATGTCATTGCATGACTGACGTGCATGTGTGTTCTGCCTGCATGTGAGTATTCTACGTAGGCATGCTCCCTTGCCCCTCCACCCCACTGCACCCAAATTTCACCATGGCACTGGTGGGTGTCATGTTGGAGTACTGCAATGGCCTGTTCAACGCTTCTGTGTACATGCACACTTCCCACTGTCAACCTGCCAGATGCATACAGTGACCTACATACTTTGTCCATGATGCAGGGTGTCTCAATGGGACTGTACAGATGGCAGATGCTACGCAGGGACATGAGTGCCCATTCATGCTCCATGTGCATTCCATGCATGCCCCTATATGTCCTTGCCTGGATGATCATTGTAGTACGTGTATGACATACATTGAATGGCATTTGATCATCCATTCCATGCCCACTCTGGCTAAGTTCTGCATCACGCACATGTTTAGGGTGTCACAGTCTGTGTGGGGCACAGGCCTGTTAGGCGGAAACCTGTGCAGTTCCCTCTGGGACCACTGCAAAAGATTTAGGACTACAGGCGTTGGCAGTGAACCTACTTGGTAGCAGTCTGCACCACACAGATTCACGTGGTAGCTGTGGCTGAGCAGTCAGACCTCTCTCAAGAAAAGTTGAGCAGTATGTGGAGTATACAAAATAGGGCAATTCTTCACAGCAAGACAAGAAAACATGCAACGATGCTTAGTGTAGAGATATTAAGTCTATGAAAAACACTAAGGCAAATCACGGCAAACAAAACAAACACAATTACTCTACGAAGTAGACGATCAATCACCCTAGCAATATCGACAACTCTAGGTTCTACCGGTACCACTTATTTTCAGACAGAGGTGTATACCTCAACCCAGATGACACTTGAATATTAGTTAGGACGGGAGAGAAAAAGATAGGCAGGTTATGAAATCAACACAGTTCGATCCTAGCGGATAACATGCAAGGCAGGAAGGCAAGAATCACAATAGATCGTAATGTTCAGGGGCCAGGCCCACTCGGAGAGAGGCAAGGCGCAATGTCCCAAAAAGTCTCTAGTGGAGATGCATTCAAGTCTGTATCGCAAATTGTTATCGGTAGATTGAACCAGTTCAGAACAAAGAATGAGAAAAGCTTGGAGGCGACCCAACGGAACGGAGAGGATTAAGACACCTCACTCGAACCGATCGGAAGGGAAGCCAGGCGGACACGGTACCTTGTTGTGGAGGGCAGCTCCGGCAGGGGCAGTTGTTCCTGGTGGTGGATGCACGTCGGGTCTTTGCCAAGAGTAGAGATGATCTCGTCGTCGAAGAAAATGAAGTCCGGTGCACCACCAGGGAAGAGACCAGCCGCGAGTGCTCTGTCACAAGGCACCACCTTTTGGTCGCGGTTTAGGGGTAGTGGCTATCCGGTTGCCGAGGTGCTCTGCACGGGCAATTCGACCACTGCGTCCTGAGGCGAATAAAAAGCAAAGGGGACTGGTTGTTCCCACCAGTCAGGGGAAGAGACTCTCCGGCAGGGAGATCTCCTCTGTCGTCGGGAAGTGGTGAGTCGGTTCCGCAGGGCTCCACCGGAGGTGTCGTCGTGCAGGTCGGCTCAGCGTTACCCTCGTCGGATTCTTAGGTCCTGTGGCGACTTCTGAAGATCCAGTCCCAAAAGCCCTGCTTTTATGCAGAAAACCCCCATTAATTCAGCCTAGCTGTCAATCAACACATGCTAAGTGATGAGCGGGACGGCTCACCACCTGGGCCAATCCCTCCAGAGTGCGACTGGAGTTGGCAAGGCAACTCGGTCCAGGGTGCCTAAACCCCCTCCCACACCCTTGTGGTAACCCAGACAGAATGGCACCACTTTGGAGGGTCTCTGTACAGAGCCCGCCAAAAGTGGAACAAAGGGCTCGACCTTTGGTTTAGGAGTCACAGAGACGAACACAGACGCCATTTTACAAACCGAGTTCTGGCAGAAAATACCACCCGATAAACCTATTTAAGATAAGTAGATCGGTGGTACATTAGAGATTAATGAGAAAAAGTATCAATCTCCAACAATGGGACGAATCCCATAGGGTTATGTTCGGGGACGAACATAATAAGTAGTTTCCACTGCCACCAGCCAAAACTCGACGAGGGGGGACGGGACAGTGCCCCCTCGAGTAACAGATCCAGGAGTAATCGAATTACCCCTACTAGTACGTCCACAATAAGATGGTTTGTACTAGTTCTGTTAGTAAATTTAGGTCTAGTAAAGCCAATGGTGACTTTACATGCCCGGGGAGACAGTAGTCAGTCCCCGGGTATGGAGTCTATGGTGGGGGATCGGCTAGGACGCCCCCGTGTTACGGCACGTAGGGTGCGGGGTAACACACATAGAAAAACATATGAGACCCTATGGAGTAAAAGACCCCATAGCCCATCGAACATATTGACATTTCAAAGGAATTACACACATACATGTCCAAGAGTGGGAGAAAAGAGTCTCACTCTTGGCAGGATAGAAAAAAACAAACTCCAGAAATCCAGCAAAGCTGCTGGGGGACTCACTAGGTTAGGAAATTCAGCCTAAACAGAGAATTCTCCCTAACACTCGCCCCCCCAGACTAAGGGACAGGAGGATTTAATCCACTCCTGGATGAATCTCATACCTCTAGTCGATGACATACATCCTAGAGAGACCATCAGCATTTTGGTGGTGACATCCTGACCTGTGCTCAATGGTGAAATCAAACCCTTGCAGGCAGATCGACCATCTCAGTAGTTTTGGGTTTTCCCCTTTCATTTGCATTAACCATCTCAAGGGTTGGTGGTCAGTCTGAATGACGAAAGTAGAACCATACAAGCACGGCCTAAACTTCTTCAGAGCCCACACGATAGCAAAGCACTCTCTTTCGATTGTTGCCCACCTTGTTTCAGGATCCTTCAGCTTGCGGCTGATGAAGCAAACGGGGTGCTCCCTACCCTTCCCATCCAGTTGACTGAGTACGGCACCTATTCCTACATTTGAAGCATCTGTCTGCACAATGAAGTGTTGGCGGTAATCAGGAGCTCTGAGTACTGGGGCTTGGCAAAGAGCCTTTTTCAGGTTTTCAAAAGCCTGATGGCACTCCTCGTTCCATTTAACCTTTCTCGGAAATTTGGGCGAGGAGATGACATTCAGTGGAGAAGCTATGGTCCCATAGTCCTCTATGAAATTTCTGTAATACCCAGTGAGGCCTAGGAAGGCTCTCACCTGGGTTTGAGTAGTCGGTGTTGTCCAATTTTGCACAGCTTCAATTTTACTGAGCAAAGGCCTTATCTCTCCACCGCCTACCTCATGCCCAAGATAGACTACCTTACTCTGTCCAATTTGGCATTTCCTTGCCTTTATGGTCAGATTGTCTCGTCCAAGAGCTTGCAAAACATCTCTCAGGTGGGTTACATGTTCTTCCAGGAATTGCTGAACACTGCGATGTCATCCAAGTATGCCATGCAGAAGTCCTCCATCCCATTTAGAACCTGGTTTACCATCCATTGAAACGTAGCAGGTGCATTCTTCAGTCCGAAAGGCATTACCTTAAACTGGTCTAAGCCAACGGGGGTAGAAAATGCAGTTTTCTCCTTGGCATGGTCTGTCAGGGCTATTTGCCAATAGCCTGACGTCAAGTTAAATGTGCTGAGGAACTTGGCGGCGCCAAGTTTATCCACCAACTCATCTGTTCTTGGCAAAGGGTGGGCATCAGTCTTGGTGACTGCATTAAGAGCTCTATAATCCACGCAGAATCTAAGCTCTTTAGATCCGGCCTTTGGTACTAACACAACTGGGCTAGACCATAGACTAGTAGAGGGCTCTATTACCCCGAGATCGAGCATCTTGCTGACCTCACCTTTGATGTGGGTTTGTACGTTTTCTGACATGCGGTATCCTCTGCTTTTGACTGGCAGACAGTCACCAGTGAGTATGTCGTGCTGGCCCCAAGGGGTCAACCCTGGTGAAAGCGAGAACAGGGAGGCAAACTGATTCAACATAGATTTGCACTCTTCTTGTTGCTCGGGTGTCAGATTGGAGGAGAGATTCACTCCTTCAATTTTTTCATCTAAAGGTAAGCCTCTGAGGAGATCCGGAAGAGCTTCACTCTCTTCTTCTTCCTCGGATCACGCTAGAAGCAACGCTCCTACATCAGGTCGCGAGACATACGCTTTAAGTCGGTTGGTGTGAAAGACTGTCGGAGCCTCCTTGGGATTGCCCAAGTCCACCAGATAGTTAACCTCCCCGAGTTTACCCACTACTCGGAAGGGTCCCATCCACTTATCTTGCAAGGCCCTCTGCCTTGTTGGGATCATAACGAGAACGAGCTGGTCTTGAGCGAACTCAACCACGTTAGCCTTTTGATCGTGCCAGTGCTTGACCAAGGCTTGTCCAGCTTTCAAGTTATCGCTTGCTTCTGTCATCATGTGCGACATTCTCCTCCGGAGACCTATCACGTAGTCAGTCACTCTGATTGGCTTGGGGGAAGGAGCACTCTCCAACCCCTCCTTGATCAGGGCCAATGGACCTCTGACGGGATGACCATAGAGTACTTCGAAGGGAGAGTAACCTACTCCCTCCTGAGGGACTTCTCTATAAGCAAAGAGAAGGAATGGCAGTAGGAGGTCCCACTTACGTTTAAGGGGTTCCTCTAAAGCACCTATCATGCTCTTCATGGTTCGGTTGAACCGTTCTACCAACCCATTGGTTTGTGGGTGGTAAGCTGTTGAGAACTTGTAAGTAACTCCATAGGTTTTCCACATGGCTTTCATGTAGTGGGACATAAAGTTTGACCCCCTGTCAGAGATTACTTCCTTAGGAAACCCGGCCCTAGTAAAAATACCAAGGAGGGCCTTAGCCACAGCTGGAGCTGCAACAGTCCTCATAGGAATTGCCTCAGGATACCTAGTAGCATGGTCTACTACAACAAGTATAAACCTGTTGCCTGAGGAGGTTGGAGGATCAAGGGGACCAACGATGTCAATCCCTACTCTCTCAAATGGGACTCCCACAACTGGGAGAGGCCCTAACGGTGCCACATTCTTGGAGCCAGCCTTACCAGAGATCTGGCAGGTGTGGCAGCTCCTGCAGTGTTTTTCTACTTCGGCCCCCATCTTTGGCCAATAGAAGTAGAGTGAGAGCCTTTCCTTAGTCTTCTTGAAACTCAAGTGACCAGCCAAAGGAATCTCGTGGGCTAACTGCATGAACTGTGGTCTGTTCTCTTGGGGTACTACAAGTCGTTTGTAGTCTCCAGGTGCAGACTCGGTCGGTTCACTGTAGAAGAGGCCATCTTCCCAGTGCAACCTGTATTTCCCAGGCTCTTGCCCTTCAGCCTGAGCTTCTGCCTGGTGGCGAAGACCTTCCAGAGTTGGACATTCTCTCTGTCCCTTACTGAAGTCTGCCCTGTTGGGTCCACCTTCTGCCAGTAAAGACTGCAGCTCAGGATGGTCAACAGGATCCAGATCTCCAATGAGTTTCTGGCCTTCCATTAGCTCTTCCTCAGAGTCTAATTCTACCACACAGGGTTTTACCTCCCTCTCAGCCTCGGCTGGAGGTGGAGTTACGGGTGTAACTTTGGACAACCGCGGGGAAGTCCGTGTTGGCTGCACTGGAATGCTGGCTGCCGGTTTCGGGATAGAAGTCTTAGGTTTCCCTTTCGCTTCTGATTTCTTGGAGACAGCGGCCGACAAGTCCAGTGGAGCAGGAGTGATATCTTTCTTCATCATCTCCTGGAGAGTTCCGCGCATGGTCCTCTCCCTTGCGGGTCTGGTTAGCTCCTGTAACCGTTTACTATGAGGTCTGGGAGTATGCGATACAACTCAGAGAGTTTTCAAATCGTTACCCAACAGTACGTGTCCTGGTACCTCACTCTGTATGCTGACAGGTATCTTCACAGTCATGTCGTTACACTGGATGAGAACTGGTAATTGGGGAAGCATCTGCACAGGCCCTCCAGCTAACTTGGTGAGGCGTTTGGGTGCCTTAGCAACATCCTCGGCCTGAAAAAACGATTTATCCACCACAGTTATGCTGGCCCCAGTGTCCCTAATGGCAGAAGTCTCCTGACCATTCACCTGGACACTGTCCTTATAATACTCTTTAGTATTATCGGGGATAGAATTATAGACATCTAAATTCTGTTGTTCCCACAACCCCAGAGATACTAAAGAAACGCTGGCTGAGACTCCAATGGGTTTGTCAGCTAGCAGTAGAAAGTTTCCACTTGCCATTTGGACTTCCTCCTCTGGAGCGAAGGCTAAGGAGACAAGCTGGACCCCTGAAGGTTTACCCTTACATCTGGGATCTCCTTTCACGTGATCAGTCGAGCCACAAACAAAGCATTTACCGAATGCTTTCTGGAATGATGGCTTGTTCTGACCTCCTTCCGGTTTGGCACAAGAAGACACACTATTCTGCTATGGTTTTCCCGGTGGCTTACCCTTCTGGTTTTGTTTGGGGCCCTCTTTGGAATGGGAGTTATTCGAATTCTCTTTTGAGTCTTTTTTAGGCTGTTTTCCCTCATCCTTTTTCTGAGTTGCCCCAGAATCCTTATGAGTAGCCCTGTTGGCAACCCACAAGTCAGCAGCCTTAGCTAGCTCCCTGGAATCCAATTCCTTCGAATCAGCCAAGTGCTGTCTGAGCTCAGGAGAACAGGCATCATAAATAGACTCCAACATAAAAAGATTTCTCATACCCTCATAAGTGTTCACTTTGTAACCCTTAATCCATCCCTCTACGTTTTTCAACCCTTCACTCACCCAGGTAGCCCAAGGGGTACCATCATGCTTTTTGAGGGTTCTAAACCTCTTAAGATACTGGGAAGGGGTCTTCCCAAATCTAGCTATTAAAGCTAGTTTCACACTTTCAAAAACCGTCTTATCCGCCTACCCCAACTCCATTACCACATCAGTCGCAACAGGAGGGAGCCTAGAGAACAACCAGGGGAGCAAAGCATTCCCTGTGATGTCCTGGAGCCCATGATTGTATTCAAACAGTTTCAACCAATCCAACACATCCAATCTCGGTTCATTCATACCCACTAATTCCTTCGGCATCCGGGGTCTTTTGGGACTGGAGCTCCTAGAGGAACCAGAGGAGAGAGAAGCATTTTCCATAGACAACTTTTTCATCTTTAACTCGTGATTAAGTTCTATTTCTCTGAGTCTTAACTCAGCTTGTTTCTGCTCATCCTGGGCATTCATCCGTCTGAACTCGAGCTCTTGGTTTCGTTCAGATTGAGCCAAGAACCGTTTATATTCTAGTTCGAGCTTCATTTTTTCAAGTTCAAAACAAGCAGGGTTACTTACGGGGACCTGGTATGGGCCCCGTAGGCACAGCTGGTAAGGCAGGTAGAGGAGCAGGGGAGACAGTTTCGTTAGCCTCTCCGTCCTCGTCAGCCTCTTCATCGCTATCATCAGAATTACGATTCAGATCAACACCATTACTGTTTTCTACAGTTGCTGGAGAGATTGGTTCCTCTGAACCAGTACCCAGACTTTGGTTCGCCAGCAATCTCTCGATTAGTTCTAACTTCTTGCCTCTTACAGGAAGATTGTCTTGCCTACAGAGAGCTTGCAGACTCTCAGTATTTTCACTTGACAAAGACTCTTGACTGTAAGTTTCCATCGTAGACATGTTTTTTGAAAGTTGCTTTTTGTGCATAGTTTTGTGGTTAGTTATCCTACAGTGTCGAAAAGCACTCTAAACTGTATACTCGATACAAATCCCACCGCTGTACACCAGTGTTAGGCGGAAACCTGTGCAGTTCCCTCTGGGACCACTGCAAAAGATTTAGGACTACAGGCGTTGGCGGTGAACCTACTTGGTAGCAGTCTGCACCACACAGATTCACGTGGTAGCTGTGGCTGAGCAGTCAGACCTCTCTCAAGAAAAGTTGAGCAGTATGTGGAGTATACAAAATAGGGCCACTCTTCACAGCAAGACAAGCAAACACGCAACGAGGCTTAGTGTAGAGATATTAAGGTATTTATTTATAACAAAACGTCTATGAGAAACACTAAGGCAAATCACGGCAAACAAATCAAACACAATTACTCTACGAAGTAGACAATCAATCCCCCTAGCAATATCGACAACTCTAGGTTCTACCGGTACCACTTATTTTCAGACAGAGGTGTATACCTCAACCCAGATGACACTCGAATATTAGTTAGGACGGGAGAGAAAAAGATAGGCAGGTTATGAAATCAACACAGTTCGATCCTAGCGGATAAAATGCAAGGCAGGAAGGCAAGAATCACAATAGATCATAAAGTTCAGGGGCCAGGCCCACTCGGAGAGAGGCAAGGCGCAATGTCCCAAAAAGTCTCTAGTGGAGATGCATTCAAGTCTGTATCGCAAACTGTTATCGGTAGATTGAACCAGTTAAGAACAAAGAATGAGAAAAGCTTGGAGGCGACCCAACGGAACGGAGAGGATTAAGACACCTCACTCGAACCGATCGAAAGGGAAGCCAGGCGGACATGGTACCTTGTTGTGGATGGCAGCTCCGGCGGGGGCAGTTGTTCCTGGTGGTGGATGCACGTCGGGTCTTTGCCAAGAGTAGAGATGATCTCGTCTTCGAAGACAATGAAGTCCGGTGCACCACCAGGGAAGAGACCAGCCGCGGAGTGCTCCGTCACAAGGCACCACCTTATGGTCGCGGTTCAGGGGTAGTGGCTATCCGGTTGCCGAGGTGCTCTGCACGGGCAATTCGACCACTGCGTCCTGAGGCGAATAAAAAGCAAAGGGGACTGGTTGTTCCCACCAGTCAGGTGAAGAGACTCTCCGGCAGGGAGATCTCCTCTGTCTTCGGGAAGTGGTGAGTCGGTTCCGCAGGGCTCCTCCGGAGGTGTCGCCGTGCAGGTCGGCTCAGCGTTACCCTCGTCGGATTCTTAGGTCCTGTGGCGACTTCTGAAGATCCAGTCCCAAAAGCCCTGCTTTTATGCAGAAAACCCCCATTCATTCAGCCTAGCTGTCAATCAACACATGCTAAGTGGTTTGCGGGAAGGCTCACCACCTGGGCCAATCACTCCAGAGTGCGACCGGAGTTGGCAAGGCAACTCGGTCCAGGGTGCCTAAACCCCCTCCCACACCCCTGTGGTAACCCAGACAGAATGGCACCACTTTGGAGGGTCTCTGTACAGAGCCCACTAAAAGTGGAACAAAGGGCTCGACCTTTGGTTTAGGAGTCACAGAGACGAACACAGACGCCATTTTACAAACCGAGTTCTGGCAGAAAATACCACCCGATAAACCTATTTATGATAAGTAGATCGGTGGTACGTTAGAGATTAATGAGAAAAAGTATCAATCTCCAACAATGGGACGAATCCCATAGGGTTATGTTCGGGGACAAACATAATAAGTAGTTTCCACTGCCACCAGCCAAAACTCGACGAGGGGGGACGGGACAGTGCCCCCTCGAGTAACAGATCCAGGAGTAATCGAATTACCCCTACTAGTACGTCCGCAATAAGATGGCTTGTACTAATTCTGTTAGTAAATTTAGGTCTAGTAAAGCCAGTGGTGACTTTACATGCCCGGGGTGACAGTAGTCAGTCCCCGGGTATGGAGTCTATGCTGGGGGATCCGCACGTAGGGTGCGGGGTAACACACATAGAAAAACATATGAGACCCTATGGAGTAGAAGACCCCATAGCCCATCAAACACATTGACATTTCAAAGGAATTACACACATACATGTCCAAGAGTGGGAGAAAAGAGTCTCACTCTTGGCAGGATGGAAAACAACAAACTCCAGAAATCCAGCAAAGCTGCTGGGGACTCACTAGGTTAGGACATTCAGCCTAAACAGAGAATTCTCCCTAACAAGGCCTCCCCCTGTTTCAGGCCCCCTGACTCTGTTCAACTGGTGTAGTGGCTTCTGCACACATGGGTGTACTACTGAGGGTTCATCATGTGTCATGCTTACTGTCCCATTCTCACCTGCTGTTTTGTCAGTTGACTCAGATGATGCAGATGACGCTAGTCAACACTGTCTGCCAATACACAGTTCTCTGGTCACACTTTAGCTGCCATGTAATTCCTCCCTGCATTTTCACTTAGGGGGCGGGGGGTTTGCCTGTAGGCATGCAACCCCTTGGCATTCACATTGCACGTGATGCCTGAACTTGCCCTTACACTGCCTTCATGTTTATTTATTGACATCATAACATACTTGTTCATGTAGATAGTGGGTAAGGTACATATGTTCTGCAGTGCATCAACCCACTTCTGAGGCGTGTTACACCGTTCTACATGCCTACTCACTGCTGCAATGTCAAAATGACCTGGCATGTATGGTCAGATTTTCATCCCTTCTCTGTCATGTATGCCACGGGCACAGGTGCATTCTGTGACACATGTACTCAGTATTGGAACTCCCTAGTGGGTGTTTAGCTAAGTTGATAGGTCAATGTGCAGCCTATACCAACTGGTATGGGGCGCAGATTGAATGTAGCCTGCAAATCGGTTTGTAATGAGTGTGGAGCTGCCTTCACATGTGTATGTGTACACTTTCACATACATCAAAGCAAGCAACGTTGTAGCTGCTTGCTTTGCTGTATTGGATGCTGTTCATGTTCACAATACAGGTGTACAGGGAAAGGGGTGTTTTGGAACGCTTTCACATGTACATATGCAAGCAGCTTCAATGTTGTGTAGTGCAACATTGCGGCTACTCACTTATGTGTGTGTAAAAGTGTTCATTTACACATGTGTCTTCTGCAGCTTTTTTGTTGAGTGACTGATATGTAGTTGATTGACCTTAATGCTGGTGGGATTTCAGCATTGCGCACGTTATGTTCAACTGGCATAATCCTTAAGGTGCACTGTTGTGCAGTATGTGTACGCCCAGGCCCACTTAGCTAATATGGTGGGGACTGGCCGTGCCGAATTTACACACAGAATAATACTATAGGGCACTTTCATAGCACAATGTGCTCAATCAGGCCCGGAGGGGTGTTCAGGAGGCTTCATGGCCTGCAGCTCGGACCGTACTGGCCATTATGGTCCCTCATGCCTGGTTGCAGGCCCTTGCTTTGCTCGGGACATTCTCAATATCTACATGGCCCATATCACCCGGTACGGGCCGAGCTGCAGATGGATGAAGCTATATTGGTGATGATGGTTTAGTGATGCATGTGTACATGCATATTACGTGTGTCATTGTGTGTTTGGATCCACTTGCAGCTGTGGTCGATTTGCAGTTCAGACATGCTTATTATATGTGCCATCTCTTTGTTGCCATCTGTCTTTTCTGACTGTGACATGTGTCAGACCGAGGTGGTGTCTGATGGAGGTGATATACTACATTTTGTACTTGTATAGGTTTTGCTATTTAGACACATCCATTTCTGCTTTTGGGATGTGTTTGCATATCAAGGCCACTGGATGCATGCCAGGTTCTCATTTGTGTGTGACATGTCTGCTTCATGTGTTGGCTGTTGATGTGATGTCTATGTGTGTGTGGGTTATGTGATTCTGACATGTAAACTCATGTTTGTTTTTTCCACTTTTCAGATGATGACACAATGGAGGCAGAGGATGGTGATGTCATACCAGACACAGGGTTGCTATCACATCAGCAACCCGACACAAGTGCGGGTCTTGGGGTGGTAGGCCACGAGAACCCACTTGTGCTCCAGACCATCGTGTCTAGGGCTGGCAATGAGACTAGCCAGGACGATCACTCTGACGACAATATCGAGTTGGATGCGCGTCATGTCCATTCGTCAACGGTGAGTGATTCTGATGTGGACAATCCTCTGTCTGTGACACCTACACTGAGTGGCCAGACGGTGGTGGGACGTCCGCCTGTGGTGGATCGGGACGCATGGTCACACTCCACACCAGTTGCTGATGTGCCTGGAGCATCACGTCAATGGAGGAATGTAGTCCTGCAGCCACGGGCCGTGCCAAGACAACAAGGACCACGGCTCCTTGGGCCCCACGGGTGTCAAGCCCAGTAACGCGGTGGCCGTGTGCCACCGAGGTATACTGAGTGGGAGCAAGCCATGGTTGTCAATCCCGAACACCAGGGGCAGCTATTGATAATATCGCTCAGAGCATGGAACGTGTGGCCCAATCCGTGCTCCCCCCTGCCAGGCAGGTGGATCTCCAGCAGCGGGCGGCACAGACAACGGCCCGCTCGCTCAGGCTGGGCATGGCAGCCTCAGACAGGGCACGCGGGCTGAAATGGTGTCTCTGCATCAAGCAATTCAAGCAATTGCTGCTCACGCAGAGGCACACAGGGAGGCCCTGAGGGATGACCATAAATCCCTCCGATCTACTCTGGGTGTGCTCTTGATGTCCAGAGGCAGCGGACAGAGGAGAGGTTGGAACAGCCTGAGAATACCATCTCGGCTGAGCTACGTGCTTGCCTGGAGGTGTTCCAGATGTCATGCCAGGCCATGCAGGAAGAACTCTGTGTTACACATGCTACCTTGCAAGAGGAAGCAGGCGTATCACGCATGGTTCTGCATGCTGACCTACGTGTCATCGCCGCACAGAAATAGGGTCACCGGTCCCGCAGACTTGCTGCTGACGTGGGGCAAACTGCACATAGGCGTGATCAGGGTACTGTGTCACGTCCACTTTTTGAGTCAGAGGGTGAGAAGGACGATGACTTATCTCCCACACAGGTCGGGCCGTGCAGGCGCTGAGCCCATGGAGGTTTTTTTTAATCTCGACATCATTGCATGTGGGTGTTGAGGTGCACCCTGTACCTCCCCCCTCCTGGGTGCGCCCCCGGGTCGTATGTGGCCATTTTTGACTTTTATAGTTAGTTTAATTAGTTAATATAGTTTAAAATTGCTTGTCTCTTGTGCATTAATGTGACAGTGTTGTGCTTTGTGGCTTTTGAAAGCATCCACTGTCTGTTCCAGCTGGGCCCTTCAAGCTTGTCTCTTGTATGTGTTTGCAGCTTGGGGTCCTGACTCACATATGCCACTCCTGCTTCCCCTATCCATGGGCTCGCAAGGATGGTTCGGTGTTACAACCATTTACACAAGGGCATTTGACTTTCGTCATATCTGTGAGCTGTCTGCTGCTGTACTACTTGTGTTAACACCCCTAGTGGGGATTTTGTATGCTTTCTCCACAGCATGTATGCAATCAATTTTGGTGAGTAGATTATTGATATGTCCATTTATTGATGTTGATGTATGTTATTTTCTTGCCTGTATATGTGCTTGATGCACTTCATGCTGTAGACAGTAGCCTGCACCCTTTGGCTGTCAAAGTCACACTGATGGTGGGAGGAGGTTGGATGTAGGTCTCAGACATGGCCCAGGGACAACCAGCATGAAGACACACACAGGAACATTTCCAGGCTTATTAAAAGCTTTTATGCCCTTTCTGCAGGAAATTGAGCCACCAGACTGCCTTTCCCAGCAGACACGGGGCCAAGAACTACAAAACCCTGGCCACGTTGGGTGATACACACGTGTGCATGCATGCACAAGCAGAAGCACGGGGCTTGTGCTCAGACGTCCGACAGAAGCAGACGTGTTTCCAGGAGCTCCAAGCAAGGTGAGCAGCACGAGGGGCCACACCCCAGACAACCTTCCTCCAGGCCTCCTCACACATGCATGCTAAGTAGCGGCAGTGCTGGGGAGCTTGTCCAGGCATTGAGGAAGAGGCGCACAGTACAGCTAAGCCGCATTGAGGACCAGATGTCAAGTAGCTTTCAAAGTTGTCAGGGGAACACACAGGGGGCGTCGCACATATCCTCGAGTCCCCCCTGCTCCATAGAAGCTAAGTTATTAGCGCAGTACCGTTCCTAGCCAGAAACTAATTCAGCGCATGAGGGGCACCCAGCAATGCACATACTCGAGTGCAGTGCATATCATTTGCATATGCAAATTGCCACATGCGCTAGCTATGGAAATTTGCGGCTGCCAGAACACGACTTGTACTGAAGTCGCACCTCGCCACATGCGTCTAGCAGCTCACCCAAGGACCATTGTATCATTTGTGATCCTTGACACATTGCTCTTCCATTTACCGCAGGGCCACATACGGCTGCCTTACCGCATTGACAGTGTATGACCCATCATGGGGGCAAGCAAAAGTATGCGTACAAAGCAGCAGACAAGAGTGTTTCTTTGGGGAGGAGTCACTAAGTTAGAGGCATGCATGGTGTTGTGTGTGTGGTGAAAACACACACAGAATAGTAACTCACACTCTCTTTGTAGCATTGAACTGCTCCTGTTACCAGACATGAGAGTGTGCAGGCAGGAGGCCAGCACTCACCCCAGAGATAAGTCTCTCTTTGGCTTGCATTCGACCAATTTTGTACAATGTGCATGAAGAACATGGTTTCGCTGATTGAGTATGTGTTATTGTCAATAGTTGTATTTTGTCTTTGGTCTACTTTCCCTTCCCATCTACCCCCTCTCCTGACCCTCTTTCCGGTTATCCTGAATACCAATGCCTATCCAAAGAACGGATCCCTAACCCTCTTTCCCCGCCAGGGTCTCGGAGGCCTGTGTAAGTTTTACCTTGCAGGAGTCCAGACCACGGTAGGGTGGTTGGTTTGTGCCACTCCTGCGCCTGGAGACCGGAGCTGTGACACTACCCATCAGTTGTTGCATCTTCATTGATTATTGGGGGTGTCCAGTTAAAGTTTCCAAAATAAAGGATCAAATGACCTTTTATTCGAAAGTCAAAGGGTCGAAAAAAAAGTTGTGAATTTTTATTTATTTATTTATTTATATATTTTTTACTTTGGTTTGGTAAAAAAAGGTTTTTTAATAAAGAAAACGGGGGGTTGGGAGGGAACCCCCCCA
The DNA here is from genome assembly GCF_040938575.1 of Ambystoma mexicanum. Lineage (NCBI taxonomy): Eukaryota > Metazoa > Chordata > Amphibia > Caudata > Ambystomatidae > Ambystoma > Ambystoma mexicanum. Next base: position 97,521,586 of record NC_090935.1, on the reverse strand, counting down.
TAAAAAAATAAAAATTCGAACCTTTTTTTTGACCCTTTGACCTAGAACCTTATTGTGTAATGAAAATGCTACCCATCCTGTTGAACCATTGTTGAACTGTGCTACCTGGGTTGTACTTCTATCATTCTGCTTGGACTTGTACTTGTCAATTTTCAGCGACTTCTATTCATCTACTGGAGACTCTTCCAGGGTTTTTTTGTGGCTTCAAGCTTCTTCCCTGGTTTGGGGGTTTGGCTCCTTGGAGTTCTCTGCGATTTGGTATTTTTACCAGTCAAGGTGGCCTCTGAGGAGGCTGGACCCTATTTACACACAAGGTAGAACATGGAAACCAAAGGGCAGGGGGATCCTGAAACCAGGTAGACTAGAAGGAAGAAGGCAACGGACCCCAGACACAGTTCTTCAGAAGGTCATGGTGATGTGTCAATGAGGGAGGGCCTTTTGTTGTGGGACAGTACACTTGGGCTACAGTGTTTGGGCACTCTCTGACATTCAAATGGTGGGCTACTATGTGCATGATGTGTTCTGGTCAATGGCTGTTCCTGTGTTGTGTTTACTTTTCAGGTGTCAGGGGATTATTGTGGTTTGACATGCTGGGGTGTACACATGGGCAATGTTCACATGTGATTTGTACAGGACACTGAGGGTCACTTGATTTCACATGCATGTATTGAGTGCATGTCCCTACTGGCACACACACTTACACAATGCTCCACCACACATACAACCACCCTTCCATGCCCACATGTGCACACAGATTGCCTTCTCTGGCATGCTGTGTCCCTCCAGCGCATGATCACTTACCATTTGGGGATCGTGTACATGCGTCAGTAGGTTATTTTTGTTGCTTGTCCTTTTTATATGATGCTCAAGGTGTATTTCCAACACAATGGCTGCTCACTGTGCTGTGTGGTGAGCAGTGTGTTGCAGGAGACACACACAGCAGACGGGTTAGGGATTAGCGAATTTGGCTTGGCCAATGTGCATGAGAACAGGCATTCAGTTTTTAGTTGATGGTACCACTGGTGGCATGAATTTGTGTATGATGTTGTATGTGTGGGAGGTTGTTGGTCAATCATTTCATCTGATTCCATGTCAGGTGTGATTGTCTCGGTCCTCTTTCCATTTATCACATGTCACATCGTATCTAATTGGTCATGTGTTGGGCTTTTGCTGTTGCATGCCATGTCATGGTGTGGCTGACAAGGGGGATGTGGGTTGGGAGGGTTTGGGTGAAATACCAGTGATTGTCATGGCCTGTTTTGCAGGGAGGTGGTGGGATACACACCTTGCATGGGTTCATTTTGGTCATGTTTAAGTAGCTAGGGATGCACACAATGTAGCACTTCCGTGGCAACATTCTCAGGTTGGTAAGGTTGTGACTGTTGACTGTCTCTTTGTCATCATCGATTGTCACCTGGTATGTGCCAGGCCTGTGTGCACTCCGCAGGGGTGGGAGTTTAGATGAAAAATGTGACCACAAGATGGGTCCGGGCTGCCTTGCCCGTGCCCTTTCCCCTCCCATGGGCAGCGCCTGTGCATGTGGTTGGGGATGTGGGGGTACGCCCATGTCCACTGGCACGTGCCGGCATGTTGCAACATTGTGCAGGACACATGCTGCCACAATGATCCTGCACACTACTGGGGTTGCATATAGTAGCTGGCCGCCAGAGCGGTCAAGGGAGCAGAAGCGTGACTTGAGCACTCCGAATGAGCGCTCCACTATGCCCCTGGTTGCAATATGGGCAGCGTTGTATCTTACCTGGGGTGGTGTGGTGGGGTTCCGGATTGGCATCATCATGTGGTTGCTCAGAGGGTAGGCACTGCCCCCTGGGGAGGTGATAATGGTTGTCATTAGTTGGGCTGGTGTATTTGTCTTTGTGTGACATGTATGCATGTGCACATGCATTTGTACTCACCTAGGAGCTATGTGTCGCCATGCTTCCCAGCTTCCAGGGCCCGGCTCAGGGCGGACATTCTGTATATGAAACTGTCATGGGTGGAGCCAGGGTAGTTTGCATAGACAGAGGTGATGATTCCTTTGGCATCGCATACAACCTGCACGTTGATGGAATGCCAGTGCTTGCGGTTTCGATAGATGTGCTCAGTGGCCCTAGGTGGACGTAGGGCCACATGGGTGCAATCTATGGCAACAAGCACTTTTGGGAAGTGTACCACCCTGTAAAAGTCCTGGACCACGGCCTGACTTTCCGCGGGTGTTCTGGGCATGTATATGTGCCTGCAGACTGAGGGGCGCGCAGTCATGATTGCCAACACCTGGTGTAGGCACTGTGACTGCATGGCCTGTGAGACACCCCCAACTATGGCAGTTGTCTGCTGAAATAACCCAGTGGCCCAAAAATCCAGGACATTGAGCACCTTCTCCAAGGGGCTCAATGCTTGGGAGCACAGGCTGGGTGATGCAAGGTCATCTTCCCACACCCTGACCAGGTCTAGGATGATACGAGGTGGAAACCTATACCTGCCATAGACCTGGTGATCAGGAATCCCAAAAAGGCTGGTCATTTGCAAAACAATGCAGGGCCTGGCTATTCTCCTCCTCCTGTGGTGTCCCACGATCAGTGCTGCAACAAATGGGGCATTCATCGTAGCTGTATATACGTGTTTGTTGTTTGCGCGCACTTTTATACTGCGCGAGGACGCTTCCGCCTGCCTTCGTGTGGCGGACGTGTTGATGCCTGTGCGCGTCTTTTGGCGTGCGCGGGTTTCCCGTATTCGATTCCATGAATACGTGTAGGTCGCTTGCGTGTGGGCGTTCCGTGTATTTTCCAGCAGTACTTCCCCAGTTACGCCCTCATTTTCATGCGTTGTTCCCCATTCCGCGTGTTCCGCCCCCTTTTGGAGTGTGCGCTACACGTTGTGCCCTTTAGCTGTGAGTATCCGCACACAGCGTTCTGGATGTTGCAATGACGTGTGCGCCCGTGTGCACCACCCGTGGATTTGGCGCTCGTCCCTGGGTAAACACGCGCAGGGCCTTCCATGAATCGCACGAGTACGCTTGCTTTTTCACGGTTGCGCCAGCTTGCGCCACATTTTTCAGCGCACATTTGTTCCATGAATCGGCCTCAATATATTTCTCCGAAGCCTTTCAAAAAAAGAAACTGCACACTGATAAAGGGAATGGTTTCTTTCCATTCAGCTTCTGCTGTGTTCTGTGTAGATGCTCATGGAGCAAACAGAAGCACTGTGCATATTTATTTTCATAACATTTTAAGATTGTATAATTCATAAGATGGAAAACTAAGTTGCAACTGAGAATTAATCTTTTGTAACAAATTATGCTTTGAAGGCAGATAATTCTTACACTGATAATTTGATTTACACTCTAATTATAAAAACAGTGTGTAAAATGATGAGTATGCACTGTCTAGTTTACATCCATTCAACCTTGCAGTCAATAAGGGGAACATTACTATGAATGGACAGTGGCAGCAGAGTCTTTGCGCAAGGGTGAGTGATCCATTACACCAATCACTTGTGTTCTAGCCTCTCAAATCTTCAAGGCTACAATTAAAACATCCCAAACCTGATTCTCCAGGAAGTGCAAGCGCTGTTCAAAAACGATCAAATGAAAATTACATTTGTAAATGAAATAGAAACTCAGCAGATTCCGGCAGCGAGTCTAGTCTGCCTACAGTACGTGCTGCTTACTCTGCTTTGCTTCCTTGGTTCTTGCTGGATTGTGTTTGGTGCTTGTATTTGGTGCTCCTGTTGCTTTAACATCTAAGGACTGCCTACATAAGCTGAAAGTGACGTGCAGGCGAACGTGGCTGACGCTGCCGTTGCTGTTTGTTGGCTATAAAAGGTAAGCCACGCTTTCAAAGTGACGATATCGTAAGTGCTTGTTTGTTCAAACTACTTCTCTTGGCGTTGTGAAGCAGTTGTGAAGCAGTGTTAAAACAAACATTATGAAGTACTTACCAGCTAATGGCCCCTTAACACGGCAGATACTGCATGGCCGTACCCAGTCAGACTCCACCTCGGACTCATGTAGTTTGGAATAATGTATCATGAATTCATAAATGATTATCGAGCCAAGGGTTGCGTTGCTGGGTGGGGCGAAGGAGGGTGAGACAATTCTAGCGCCTGAGAAGATGGTTGGCTCAGGCGGACAATCCCCCCCAACCTTGCCGATGATGCCATCTCGCCCCGTGCCCGCTGACACCTGTGCCTCTGCACATCAATCTGTTTCAATGAGTGCACCCGTAACAGAAAAATCTACAAAACCGGAAAAACAAACTGGCAACATGAAAAATAGATGTCACAGATGCAGAAATGCTGGAGGCAGACATTCTTATTTCCAATTCCAACAGAAATTGCAATGGCCTATCGGACCTCAGAAATGATGACGCCGTACCAGTTGATGGTGCATCACGGGGTGTCATAGCCATTATTGGTAATGACGATTTTATCGCAATAAATACTGGCTCATCCAACAAATCTTTCTGTATTGCGACCTTGCCAAATATAGAGTCAAATGCAGAACAACCTCACATGCGCCAAGTGGAGTCAGAGGTGTGTCAACTCACGCTGCAACCGATGATGGAGGCCTGCTGTGCGTCATTGAGCTGCAATAAGTCGGGATTTGGTGACCTACTCGCCGGCAACATCGGTGATAAATTCACAAAGCTGCTGCCCCCAACCAGTGAACTTCCCAACTATTGTGTACCCGCAAAGGCCGACATCGCAAATGTCCATCCGCAGCCCGCGGAGAGGAAACAAGCTAACCAGCATTCAAAGACTGCATGTCCTGGACTGGGCATACAGACATCTACGAATGTAATTACCAAGACCCGGCCATAAGGGATGCTCGCCTTATAGAACGGCTAAAGGTGGACTTTCTAAGACTAAGAGATAGGTTAGATGCCAGTAGTAGCTCTGTGGAAGTTCCACCGCCAGACATTAATACCTCGAGGCATCCTCAAGTTCAATTACATAGGACTAATGAAGAGTCTTTTCTATTACACGAATAGCGACCAGTACAACACGGTCTTTCCAAGGCCCGGACAAGCACTCCACAGACATTGAAAGAACAGCCAATTTTGAGCACAGTGACAAGTGATAAAGGCCATAATCAGAATGGCAAAAAAGAACAATAAGGTGTCATGGTCGATGAGCCCCCCCGCACACGCAAACTCCACTCGTCCACGTTCTAATAGATTGACAAACTCTTCTTGCTCCAGATTGGATGAGCAAGCACCTCACAAGAAGGAGCAGCTTTCAGTCGCAGCTGGCCTGCAAATTCATAACAAAGTTCTTGCTGCAACTACTATTGCAATGGTGCGGTTCCTAAAGTTGTACGAATCAATACACGACTCATTAAAAGACTAAGGATCAATATTGGCAACCCTAAACTCAAAGCTTACAGCTCTAGAATCATTCACTGAGTAAATCCAACGACGATTAGATTATGAAGCTAAAACCTCTTTGAAATGGAAGAAAAGGCTCAGCGATCTCGCAAGTCACGAGATTGCAGGGAAAGCTGAATTGTTTGAGGCCGTGATTGATTGAACAACGTGGATGCGGCATAACTTTCATAATATGACCTTCAAAGAACAGCAAATGTCGTCAAGAATGTTGATGTATGAAGCGCAGAGAGCAACAGCATTACAGCCTAACTACCAATGGTGGCGGCTACAAGAGCTAAAAAACAAATGGAGCAAACAAATAAGGATGGCACTGGGTACATTTTGACAACTACGAGCGAGTTGATGCCCAATTTCGGTAGTTCTTTACAGCCGTTGACTACGTCATAAACTCGCACTTTTAACAGAATGGACATTCCAACTGAGAATGCAGTATTACAAAAGAACGGTCCTTCTAATCCCGCTATAAGAAGTGTTGGAATAGTACATGATTCGAATAACGTTGTGACGGGCCAAACAATCTACCACAAACTCTACTACCAAAGCAAAATAGCACCAACCCTTCAGCTAGAAAATTAACATTTGACATTTTTTCGAAATCCACTAAACCTGTGCCCACAAATGCATTGAACAAGAGTCGCAAGCCGAACAGTGCCAGTGGTCATTCACTGATTGAAAAAAGGAGAGTTACTACGAAAAGCAAATCGAACTGCTCAAGACGATTCATAAGGAACTTGACAACCCGCCGCTGGTGCCTTTATTTGAGAGAAACGCTCCTCTGAACAAAACCAAGATCACTGTCAATAAGGAAACTTCGAAGTTGCCTCAAGTGCTTGACATTGACAATCCAAAAATACGACCAATAATTGAGAGTAGCGAGTCTGACAGCATTCAGTCGTTTACGTCAAATGATGAATTACTAAATCTATCAACTTACTCAATCAATGACGACGAGTGGTCTTGTCAGGAAGTACATCGTTCTAACGATGTTGAGTCAAGAATTACTCCTGAAGTAAAAGCTTCAAGGGAGGGCGTGGCTAACTATCCATTGAGTAGGACGTGCCTTGAAGAGCTGCTCCTGAGGATCCGACATTGAGCTGGAAAACACACGCGAAAAAACGACTCACGTTCCTTAAAAATAAAATCATGGACGTTGGAACAGGTGCCCTGCATCAACTGAAAATTGCAAATGAATCGGATGGAAGAGTGAGCAGGAAAGAGGCTTTTTTATAATGCAGCCGCACCGAAATGATGCAGCACAAAATTGAGGACAAAAAAAGGGAATGAGGCTGCGATCGTAGAAGTAATCGCATAGACCCGGCGGAGGCTGGAGAGGAGGACCGGCGTTCGTTGACTGTGCAGGGCCTGGTCTTGACTGCTTGCGATGGTGTGAACGATATTCGCTCCACCGAGCCCATTGCAGGACTCGGGGCAGCAGAACGCTTTGCACTGTCGGCACGGCGGTTGCATTCGGTGAGCCCCTTCGGATAACGCCGGCAGAGCATTTAATGCGAGTGGGATGTCCCAGGCGTAAACATAAGTAGCAACGCGCTTGTGCCGGCAGAGCTTAAACATTGTTATTACAACAAAGGTAAAAGATCCGCGCAGCGCGAGTGAAGCCAGCGCGGATTACATCATATATTTCTGCTGCTGCACAGATATCACCGAGTCTGAGCCGGCGGAGCGGAAACATTGTTTCTACAAATAAAGGGCGGTGAAAGAGCCGTGCTGTGCGAGTGGAGCCAGCGCGGATTGCGGGACATATTTCTGCTGAATTTGCATATGGAAACCAAGAAAAGACTGCATATACTGCTTCCCTGCCACCAAATCAGAGGGAATCATTGCCTCACGTGAGATAAGTGCCACACGGGCGCCTGTGGGATACGGGTGCATGATGCCAGCAACTTGCTGAAGAGAGGAAGGGAGCGTCTTCCTGATCTGCTTGGGGACATATGCCCAGGCAGTTAAGCTAGCTTTGGTCATCTCATGAAGAAAATGGGGTTCATGTACTAAAGCCTGTCATGCAGGAATACTGTGCTGTGTAACACGGATATGATAGCATCTGGAAAGAGTAACATCTAGCTCATTCTGAGCAGGCGATGGATGACTGCATAAACAGAACAAAGGTACTGGACAAGTGGAATGCCGATACTGTAGGAAGATCCTCGCTGAGGTGATTGCATGGCACCAGGTACTATATGAGTCAGAGGAGCAGTGGAGTAATGCTGGAGGAGAAGGAGGTACATCTCTTGCCCTATGGAACAAATGTGTAGGCTATTGATCGCCACCGAGGTGGAAACATTGTATGCAGGGTTGAGTTAGCACACTGATGGTACCCGCAAGATCTGGGTGAATACTGATACGGGTGCACAGAGTGCAGCACGGGCAGACCGTGGATGGCTCTGCCAAGCGTTTGAGGAGGTCAATGGGTAGAAGTAATAAAGGTCAAGAACGTGGGAGGACGCAACCCATTTGAAATACAGCGCAACGCATAGTAATACACACTGCAGTTCTCTGAGGACAACGCTGCCAGGCTCCAACTGTCCTCGTGAGATCACGGAAGAACGGCCAAGCAGAATTGGCAAGTTACGACAGCACTAGAACTAGACACACAGGCAGGATCGCACAATGTCGTGGAGAGGGGCTAAGCCCAAGGCTAAACAACCCACGATGGACATCTTTACCAAGACTCAACAGACCCCCACTGCATCGGCACAAAGTGCAGCAGCCGTGCCCGTGGAAGGTACCCCGACAAAAGAAAACCACCAGATCCTAGCTGCTATGACAGAGTTGAAGTCCTCATGGGGTACAACAATGGCAGACCTACGAACTGCATTGGGGACCAAAATAGATGCAGTGGGAATAGAGGTTGCCCTACTGCGACAAGATGTCAGAGCGCTAGCAGAAAGAACGAGTGGCCTGGAGAGTGCGGTGAAAACCAACACAGAAACTAGCGCAGGCAACACAAGGGAGGTTCATATATTAAATCAGCAAGTAGCTAACCTCGAGAACCGAGCGGAAGAAGTGGAAGAAAGGGCGAGACGAAACAACATTCACGTGGTCGGCCTGCCAGAAGGGGAAGAAGGTCAGTACCCCGCGAACTATGTGGAGACTATGATCCTGCAAGAGATAGGGGCCGACAAACTTTCACAAGGATTTACTGTTGAGTGTGCACACAGGGCCTTGATGAGGAGACCGCGGCCCCGGGGCTTCCCCTCGGGCAATAATTGCAAAGATCCTGAACTATAAAGACAGAGAGAACATTTTGGAGTACTTTCTCAAAGGAGGAACGCTAGAAAGAGCATCTGGGACCATCACAGCGTATCCTGACTACACCATGCTAGTGCAGAGACAGCGTTACAGCTATGTGGCGGTCAAGAGGAGACTGCGCACGGCTGGAATTAAATACATGCTATTGTATCCTGCGAACCTCCAAGTCCTACTTAAAAGTAAAGCGTTTTTTTTTACTCTCCAGAGGAAGCGGCAGCATGGCCGGACTTGCAGGGCTGTCCGGAGCGAGAGGAGGAGCAGGACCGTGAGGAGCACGATAAGTGAAGGGGATATTTCATGCATGATGAAATGATAAATGGGGGAGGAGTCCCAGAGGAGACTGTGGTACAGATAACAAGGGAAGGGCATAGAAGGGTAACGTCGAAATTGCATTATGATACTCTGGGACTCATTGAACTTGTCGGACTGGATTATTGAGGATAAAGTACACATGTAAACTGGGTAGCATTGAGCGTGGTGAATCTGAAGCAAACAGGAGCAACAGGAGGAAGACACCCTACCCCCGGGAAGTAGTAGTAAGACAGCCACTAGGGCGACTTTACCCTGCTGAGCTGCGAGTACAGGCTATTGCCAGAAAAGGCTAGATGCGGGGTAGCCTGAGATCCAGGGATGGAGCTGGGCAACAGTTGGGGAGGGTATTGTTGGGACAGGGATGGGAGGTGGGAGGGAGGGAGGCTGGGGTGTTTGATGTGTTTTTAGTAAAGGGGAGTTTAAGTTGGGAAACAAGCCTATATAGAAGGGGAATACACTTGGATATGGACTGCACTGGTGGGGGGAGGGGTGGGATTCTAACAGGCCATGGGGGACCTTAAAATAATTGCTTGGAATGTTAGGGGGATCAATAGCTACTTAAAAAGGAACAAGGTTATGTTACACCTACGTAGACAAAAGATAGACATAGCCCTTTTGCAGGAGACTCACCTGACGCGGGATAGATGGAGTTGATCGGGAAGAAATGGAAGGGAACTGTGGTGGGTTCATCATATTCGGCTTATGCTAGGGGAGTAATTATCTGGGTGGCGCCGCACGTCCTGTTTCAGATGTTACAGACGATAGTGGAAAAGGACGGGAGGATGGTCATAATGAGGGGATTGGCGGAAAACAGGGAGATAAGCATTATAAATACGTATGCTCCGAATCAAAACACGGCGGCATACTTTAGGACCCTGTGTGACCACCTCAGCACGTGTGCGGGGAGAGCTGTGATTTGGGGAGGAGACATTAATTGTGTACTAAATCCTAAGGTAGACAGATCAGATGGGAAAATGGACAGATCCGCCCCAGCAGCCAAAGTATTGCAGACACTGCTGGATGATTTTGGGTTCGAGGATATATGGAGGTCACAACATCCCAGAGAGAGGCAATATTCACATTATTCTGCTTCACAGCCATTACATACTAGGTTGGACTATATTTTTGCTACGCAAGAGATATTGGCAGGGATCACGCAGATAGAATATAAAGTGAGGGTCCTCTCAGACCACTCGCCATTAATCCTAGGATGGCAATATCGACCTCCGAGAGCGAGGATCCCGACATGGCGCCTCATAGCAGAGGCGCTGAAAGATCCCTTCTTCTAGAGAAGACAGGAGGGAGGAGATCATTAATTACTTCGAGACTAACACTGGTAGTGTGGACTCGGCGGGTACGCTTTGGGAGGCCTTTAAAGTTGTGATGAGAGGGGCAGCTATAGCAAAGTCCAAAGGGCTGCAAAGAGGGATTTTGGCTGAGCTGCAGGAACAGAGGAAGAACTAGAGAGGGCACTGAGGGGAGAAGGAAACACCAGGGAAGACGCTGAACTCATACTCGGGCTGCAACAGAAATGTGCGGGTACTGGGAGAGACTGTGTAACCACAACTATAAAAAATACATAGAGAGACAGCATGCTGGAGGGGATAAACCAGGAAGGATCTTAGCATGGCTATATAAGAGCGAGACCCACAGGCCCACAATTAGAACAATAACAAGGGAGGATGGGAGCACTGTTGATACCCAAGAAGGGTTGAACCAGGAGTTTGCAGAGTACTATAGGCTACTATAAGGAGATGATGAGGAGAGTGATCACACCAAGATAGCGGAAACACTGGAGGACATAGGACTGCCGCAGATTAGCGCGGAGGAACGAGAGCAGTTGGACGCACCAATTACTCTAGAAGAGTTAGAAGAGGTGGTGCAGCAGTTGCCCACCAGCAAGACTCCAGGGGCTGACGGTCTCCCGAGCGAATTCTATAAAATATTTAAGGAAGAGGTGCTCCCCCCGCTTTTGGAGATGTTGAACGAGGCATATGAGACAGGTAAACTGCCGGAGTCCCTTAGAGAGGCGATTATAATACCGCTCCCCAAACCCAATAAGCCTGAACATAGTTGTGTGTCCTATCGATGTTAAATCAGGACAGTAAGATACTGACAGCCGTTTTTGCAAATAGACTGAGGAGGGTCATTGGGAAATTAATACATCCTGATCAAACAGGGTATGTTCCAAATAGGAACATATCCAATAATCTTAGGCGACTCCACCGAGTCATTGAGCATGGAAACGGATACAAAGGCGAACTGGCAATTGTATCATTGGGCGCAATAAAGGCCTTTCACTCGGTCAAATAGCCGTGGTTGATGGCGCCCTTGGCTGGCTAGGGGATAGGGCCTGGATACTTACATTGGGCAAAAATGTTATATAGTGAACCACTGGCCAGAGTTAAGACGGGGGCAGTGATATCGGAAAGGTGGCAACTCCGTAGGGGCACAAGCCAGGGATGCCCATGGTCTCCCATGCTTTATATACTGGCCCTGGAACCCTTAGCGATATACCTGAGGCAGCAGTATGATATGATAGGCATTGCAGTCGGAGGGGAACATCACTTAATTTTCCTGTAATGCGGATGATATATTGTTGTACTTGCGACACCCGGAAGAAAACCTTCAATACATCCTGGAGGTAATGGAGAGATATGCAGGGTTGTCTGGTATAGCAGTAAACCCCCATAAATCTAGCATGTTCCCACTAGGTAGATATAAAGGGATCCCATTAAAACAACTACCGGTGTTACAGATACCATGGGGAGTTAGCACATCCCGATACCTTGGGATAGATATATATCACACGGTGGAAGAGAAACATCAGTATAACACAGAAGCGGCGATTAAGAAAATTGAAAATTGCATGAAGTTCTGGGTGAAGCTGCCTTTAGCAATGATGGGGCGTGGGGCAATGTTGAAGATGGTGGTCCTACCAAGGCTCTTGCACTACTTTGGGGGACATACCATACTTGATAGCGAAGACATTTTTCATTAAACTAGATAGTATGTGCAGAGATTTCCTTTGGCATGGAACACGAAACAGAGTGGCCCTCTGGAAGCTACAAAACCCATATGAGAAAGGGGGTATAAAATTTCCTAACTACGAAGTTTATTATATAGCAAGCCAGCTGCAATATGTAGCTAAGTGGCTCTCGGAGGAAGTGACCTCTGAATCCAGACTGTTTAGACAGGACTGTGCTCCATTCTAGTTAAAGGAAATTATGTGGCTGCCCAAGGCAGAAATGGTAGGGTGCCCAAAGAGGATGTTACTTGGATGGAAGATGTGGCGCAGGGCATGCCAGATGATGGAGAACCCACTCCCGTGCTCCCCACAGGTACCGCTAGTGGCACTGGCGGGAGAAGAAAGGCAACTGAGGATGATGATTAGGAACCATGGGGAACCGGTGGGGATAGCAACAATGGGTGACATATGGCAGGAGGGGACTATAATGGATTTCGATGTGACATATGGCAGGAGGGGACTATAATGGATTTCGATGTGTTGGGGGAGGAAACTGGGTTACACACGGGACAGTATATTACGTATCATAGAGTGGTGCGTAAAATCAAGATGACATGGTCCGAAGTGGTACTAGGTGAGGAGCCAGATGCTATTATAGATACATTATATGATATAGCGGAAGGGGGACACGAGATATCCAGAATATATGAGTGGATGATGGCTAAAGTGGAAAAAGAGGTGGTGCAACTGAGACAAGAGTTCAAGGCGGAAGTGGGAGTCCCTATGAGTGATAAGATGTGGGAAAGGGCCCAAGGGTACCACAAGAAGGTGTCAAGGAATGCTAGACTGCAACAGTCTTACACACAGGGCGTATATGACACCTCAGAGGATAGCTAGATTCCAAAATGCAAGGCGGCAAGCATGCCCCAAATGTGATGAGGAAAATGCTGAAATGGTGCATATGTTTTGGTCATGCCCGATCATTGAGCGCTTCTGGGGCGAAGTGGCACACAGATTGGGAGAAAGAGGTACCAAGATTGAGGTAGACACAGTGTGGGCCTGCTTGATAGGTGGGTTTTCTAGACCACGTGAGCGCAAACACGTGAGCAAATTAAAAGACCTGGCGTATGTACTTGCAAAGAGGAGAATTGCTCTGGGGTTGAAGACTTGCCACAAACCACGACTAGAAGTATGGTGGGAGATCTACGGAAATGGGATGAGGCAGAAACCATGGTGTGGCAGGATTCAAATAGGACTGTGGGGGGAGGAGGAAACGGTAACCCTGATGGCCTGGAAATCACTAATAGCAGAGTTATTTGGGCCGATGCGGGACCCAACGGAACTCGCAGACGAGGAATCCCTACCGAAGGATGCAGAAGCAGAACACGAGAGAAAGTAGGCTCAAAGGGGGGGGAAGCGGTGGACATAATAAATTGATGGATAATTGAAATGTTATTACATGCACTGCAAGTTTGGTTTGTATTGTTTGTTTGAATAAACTAATAAAAATCTTTACAAAAAATAAAAGTAAAAGCTTCAAGGCAATCAGAAAGTTCACGAGAGTCCTGCTCTACACTGCCCTAAATGGCAGCACCTACTGTGATACAAATATTCAGCGGCCAAAATTCTCCATCTAAACGAAGGAAAGTAGTGGATGAAGGTGTAGAAAAATCTCCTTCTTTGAAACCAGCTGTGATGCACAAAGTGCCGTCCTCTCCAACATTGAAAAGGAAGGTTAAATGGTCGCGTGGGGAATCTGACGACAGAGAACATCTACTGAAATTGAATCCGAAATTCACTGCAGCACAAGTCGATCGCCACGTATCAGTCCCAGCAAATCCCGAGAAAACTATCTAAACAAAGATGCAGGCTGAGCAAACTTCGACTTGAAAATATTGCGCGGGAAAAAAAATTAAATAAACTTAAACAGGGACAACATAATGACATTGCTGCACTATGTCCCAACTCTAAGAACTGTAGTATCAGATGATATTGCAATAGTAGAATATGTATCTGAATGCATCTACATGTCAGCTCAACAATAATTGAAAATACTTTGATTGCTGCGAGTCAAGATCTGCTGTCTTTTGGGTACGGGTTAACCTTGCATCTTGACACACTTCCCAGTCAGTCTAAAGTCGACCAATATCGTAAGTCGCCAGAAGTTGAATGTCACACTAAGAACGAAAAGAGACATAGTGTTGCATTTCACCCCTGTTGGGGGACATGGTCCCTCCCAGACTGTGTGTTGTGGTCACATGGTTCCCCATGTGACCAAGTCAATAAAAGGCACAAGCGGCTTCCGGCTCGGCAGTCCGAGTGATCTTGACTCCGGGGTCGTTCCGTCACAGCACCATGCTGGTGCTGCACCGAATAATCTGGGCCCAGGGACGGGACCCAGCTCGAGGACGGTGCCCCTGCTGGGCAACGCCGTCCCTGGGTGATCCCAACGCCATGTATCCATGGCTAATGACGCTCCCGCTCCCATCTGACGGGGAGGACTGCCCGCGGCCTCGGCCGCTCTACACAAAAGAAAAATTGCCAAGCGGGCCGCGAGGGGTGTGTGCCTACTCCGAGGAGCAGGACAGGAGGTGGGGGCCGCCTTACAGCTGAGGTGGCCCCTGTCCCGAGACGGGGCAGGTGCCACCCAACAGCGAGGTGCCCCCCCCGAGAAGAGATGTGGCGGCTGCGGCCGCAGTAAAGGGGTGAGCTGCCGGTCCCTCCCCCACCACGGGTGAAGAGCAGCGAGGTTAGCTGCAAGAAATAAAAAGGAAAATGGAAAGCTACTGAAGCCTGTGGCAGCCAATCAAGAACACGGGCATGCCGCGGCAGAAGAAAAAAAAAATGCAAAAGTGCAAGCGAAGAGGCCCGAGGTGGTCTCAATGCCACACACAACAGAGGTGTGGCCCAAGCCAGGCGGGCCCAACACCAACTGGGCCCGCAAAGCAAAAGGAGGCGGGCCCAAATCCAGCTGGGCCTGCAAGGCAGCAAAGCCCTGCGGCGGGCCCCAACACAAACAAAGGGAAGGGGCGTGGCACAGGAGACCGGGGCCAAAAGAAGCACAAATAGGTAAGCGGTATAGACCGCGTGAGCTGATGCTGAACCCCACCCAAAGCCATGAAGTGTGCTGGCCACCCACAAGACTCGGGACACCCCCCAGCAGTCACTGGCTGTAGTGCTCCATCCCGGAACACACAAAAGTAATGAGGACGGACAACACAGCAGACCTGAGGGTCATCCAGCGTACATGTCGCCCTCACAAGGGTCAACATCGACACCTTGGGTGCCCAGAAGAAGAACAACTGGGTGAACGATCCCCGAGAAGCAGTGAAAGCCATAATGTGCTGCAGGCCCCCACAGCAACATGAGAATGGGTGGCCCCAGACACCGGCCACCAACGTCTCCCGGTCAGCAGCCCTGGAGTGGAAGGTGATGTGATTTGAGTGGCTTGCCGTCCCGCCACCAGCACCGAGCAGCGCCACCAGCACCGAGCAGCGGTGAGCGGGGCACCACCCTCGAAGGAGGCGGCAGCGGCCCTTGGCCCCAGGGGCGGTCGTCCCGGACCCGGACAGTGGAATCATCTGGCCACCGCTACCATCCTGCCATGAGGCAGGCCCTCCAGACTGTGGATCTGGCCGATGTGGCCCCTGGGCCTCCCCAGGTGCGGCTTTGCCAGCCTTTTTGTGACTATGGTGAATGTTGGTGAGGGCCCAAGCAGGTTTCCTACAACTCCACGAGTACGGGAGATGGACAGCCTGCAGACATGGACTTGCTTGAAAAAGGGCCCTGTTGGTGGGCAATGTGAGGTCGTGCACACCCGCACATGCAGAATGTTTCATGTGGTGACAGTGGCTCGCACTGGGGTTTTGTGTGATAGTTGGACCACTCACCCAGGTTATTAAAGGGTCTGAAAACTAGTAGAGTGGTTCCAGTAGTGGTAGTTGTGGTTATGTTGGGATTTTGGGGATTTTTGTTTCGTTGTTATGGAAAAGGAGGAATGCTGCATTTCACCCCTGTAGGGGGACATGGTTTCTCCCAGAGTGTGTGTTGTGGTCACAGGGTTCCCCATGTGACCAAGTCAATAAAAGGCACGAGCTGCTTCCGGCTCGGCAGTCCGAGTGATCTTGACTCCGGTGTCGTTCCTTCACAGCACCATGCTGGTGCTGCACCGTATGATCTGGGCCCCAGGACGGGGCCCAGCTCGAGGACGGTGCCCCTGCTGGGCAACGCCGTCCCTGGGTGATCCCAATGCCATTTGACCATGGCTAATGACGCGCCCCCGGCCTGGGTGCCCCCAGAGCCAGGGCCGCAGTGAGCCGGGTGCCCCTGGCCACGTGGGTAGCTCTGGTGATCTGGAGCGGGTGGGGTGATCCCCACCCTTGCATCTACGGCGTGAATGCCGTGCTGAGTAACCCCATCGGGTTAGCTCGACATGAGCATGGGGCCTGCCCGGTGACCCGGAGCAGGCCCCCAACACATACCACACTTACAAATAAGATCGCAGAGAACGAGCGTCGTAGTACCAAACAATTCAGCAGAGAGTTTTCGCCTCGAAGTGAATCAGCGAATACAAGGGGGCATCGTCTGAGTGCCATTTAGCAAAAAAGCACTGATTCTTACCACCTTGGTTCGCTATTATCATGGAACACTCATGGCTTTAAACATTTATTCTGCGAGAGTGGGATTAGGAAAGAGTGCTATTCAACTATCTGTCTTCAAGAGACATGGCTGCGCGACCTGTTCCCCCTGGGTCTGGTACGCAATACAAGTAATAAAAACAAACAAACAAAAAACTAAGTGATGGATACACGATCGTGTACAATGCAGCTGGTAAAAACAAAACTGGTCGACCATTCTCTGGCTTGATCACGATGATAAAAAACAACTGGAGCTGGAACGTTGTATGATCATCAAACCCAAACTTATTTGTACAAGGTACGATGCTTCGATCAAACCTTCAACAAAATCTAGGAATGGAATACCTGCAATGATCTCATCTATGAAGTTCATAAGCTCGGTAACGCTGATGATGGACAAATGTATTTTGGAGTTTAAAAATATCCACATGTTAATTTGTGGTGGCTTAAATTTATCATGGTTCAATCAGTATGGTCAAAAGAGAGACACAAAAGGATTGCAAGGCAATCGAATGGACACGCGCGCCAATCTTTGGGAAGACGAAATTTCTATAAGGAACTGTGAAATGCTAAACGGCCAGGTCGCTGGGGCTATCCCGGCGCATCCCACATGGTCTAGGTCTGGCTGACAAAAAACACTTGATTATATTTGGGTCTCAGCAAATCTGCCTTTGCTAATAATAAAGATAAAGGTCCTGAAAACTAATCAGAGCGACCATGACGCAGTGTTCGTGACCTTGGACTTAAAAATCCAGATGGATGAAACCAAAGACAAGGGTAAGCTGGTCATACTCCTACTGCTGGACCTCTCAGCAGCGTCTGATCTCGTCGACCATCAGACCCTGACCAAACATCTAACTTCCGCGGCAGCTTTTTCTCAGAATGCTGCAAGCTGGATCCAATCTTTCCTTTCAAACAGAACAACCAGGGAATTTGCACCCTCAGCATCTGCTCCTCAAGTTCCTATCCACTGTGGAGTCCCGCAGGGATCTTCCGTATCTCCTACGCTAAATAACATATTTACTAAGCTCCTCCTTGATCGCCTTGACAACCTGGGTGTCACTTACACAAATTATGCGGATGACACCCAGGTCCTCATCACACTCTCTGGCTGCTATGTTAAAGACTCCAAAATAATAAAAGATGTCTATCTTGAGATCCAGGCCTGGATGGCTGCCCATAACCTTTCTCTAAATGCTAAGACTGAACTTCTGATCATTGGGTCACAAGCTCGGCTAAACAGTCTGTACTCTCACTACAAAACCTTTAATATTGATGGGAACATCATTAAAGTTGCCAACGAGGTTACAACACTAGGGGTTTATCTAGATTCCACTCTTTCTCTAAAAAAACAAGTTAACGCTACAGCCTCAGCCACAGCATATACCAACAAACTCATAAATGCCTGAAAACCCTACTTATCAACCAACAGCTGGATCACGCTTGCTAGAGCACTGATCCTATCAAAGTTGGACAATTGTAATACCCTTTTCTTATGTACTTCGTCTCGGAACCTTAACAGATTACAGGTTACAGGTTCTGCAGGTTCTGCAGAACAACGCCCTTAGATCGGCCCTAAGTATACCACGTTCTAGTCATCAGACGGGACATACATTGGCTACCAGTGTGTGACCGAATCACACTATGTACCCTAGTCATCACACAATAATGCCTCTCAAACACGGCCTCAACCTACCTTTCAGACAAATTCTCAAGGAACCATTTGGACAGACCTACCAGATCTTTCTATCTCAATCACTTCAATATTCCGAAATACAAACTGAAAACTGCAGGTGGCTCCAGCTTCCCGGTGTTAGCTGCCAAATGCTGGAACACACTCCCCCCAGCCTTCAGAGCAGAACCCTCCTTCTGGTTGTTTAATTCCAGAGTGAAAGCCTGGTTATTCGCTCAACATCCACTGTAACACGGTAGACCTCGAAGACCTCTACCACCATCCTCTATTATGCATACGGTATATAACTGTATTTTCATTGTCCTGAATGGTATGTCCCGACACTGATCTGTAACCTAAATCAGATGCCTACAAATGTACACTGTATCTTTGTATGTTTGCATTATCCATTGATCACTTGCATCTCATGTACCCGTAATACTGTGTATTGTAATTCTGTATCTTGTTGTAACAATATGTTGTAAATTCAAGCAAAAGCGCCCAGATACCCTTCTGTTAGGCGTGCTATTTAAGCGAATAAACTAAACTAAACTAAACTAAACTAAATTAAACTAAACTAAACTAAACTAAACTGGCAAACCGAACCACCTACACCTGCAGTCAGATACAGTGGCAAGCTCTTGGTTTATTAAGGATGAAATCGGCTTCGGTTGAAAAAAAACGAGATCACTGAGATCCGACAAAATTTTACATCAGATAGCAAACGGAAAAACAGCTGCCCTGACTATGCACCCTTGTTGGAGCAACATCATTCATTACAAAGTGGATTCAAATGTTGATCGACTTCGCAACAAATACCCATTTAGCTTAAAGTTGGCTGTGGAAAAAAGAAAACTGAAAAAGACAGAGCTTTAAAAGCCCACATTACGCACAAGTGCAGGATGTCCACAAGGTGGCGCTGTCAAAAGTATCGAAATTGGCTCATTTCGTTCAAACACATGCAGGACCAAGAGAGAGCTGAGGAAATGTTAAAATCAATTCATGCCCACCACAGTAGAGATACCCGGACCATCATAAATGAAGGTTCCCTATCACAGAAATCAACAATGAGCAATAACGTGAATGCTGCAGCATGGGGGAATCGCTATTCAGCTGTCTTCAAATCAAGTTTGTCGAAAGACATCGCTCTCGTGGAATTTCTAAGTCAGCAAAGAAGAGATAGAGAATGCAATAGCAAAATTGAACTACTCTGGTACCGCCAGACCGGACGGTCTCTCCAATATTATGCTTAAAAAGCACAAAGAGCATTGGGCATCCTTCATAGAGCAACTCTTTGCGGAGATTTGGATGATAAGAATTCCATCATCATGGCAATCGGCAGTAGTTGTGCCTATCTTTGAAGAAGGAGTGCTCACTGACCCAAACAATTACTGTCCAATTGCCCTTCTTGACGCCATCGGCAAGATGTTTGCCTCTTTTTTACAATAAAGACTGTCAAAGTGGGCTGACAATGCTGGCATTCTAGATTGCAGACAAACTGGATTCACCAAAGGTGTTGGCGTCGAAGTAAATTTAATGATGCTAAATCTGCTAAAGCTAGAAGCCATTAAAGAGAGGAAAAATGCATTCCTTGCTTTCATAGATCTTCGTCAGGCATTTGACAGCGTGAACAGGGAGACCCTATGGATGAAGCTCAAGAAATGGAACTGTCCTGCAGAGATTTTACAACCAATAAAAATGCTACATTCTAAAACTTCAATAAGAATTAGATTAAATGCAGATGGAGACCATACCGAAAACGTTCCAACAGAATGTGGGGTAGTGCAGGGTGGCCCTCTTGCAGCCTTACTCTTTAAGCTCTATCTTGCAGATCTACCAATGGCCTTTGCAAAGTGTTATACCTTCCCACCGAAAGTAAATGGTCAACAGCTAACTTGGGCAATCTACGTGGACGATTTAGTGCTGCTAGATACCACACAAATAGGGCTTCAGCGCCTTCTGCACCATCTCATTGTTTACTTGGGACACAACGACTTACAGCTTAATGAGCAAAAGTCAAAAATCGTGTCATTCAGTATAAACCTCGGAAAAAGAGGGAACCAATTTAAATGGTTTGCTGCAACGGACATTTAGAGAATATAACATCTATACGTTGGAATAATGTTCAATAAAATCCATTACAGAAGTAAATTGGACCCTTGATCTCAGAAACAGAATGAAAAATCGAACCCTCCAGTGTATGAAATGAAATGCTGATTATGGTGAAATTCACCATCAAGCACGTTCTAATGTTTTATCGCCAAAAAGTGCCGGCCACAATCACATTTGGAATTGAAGCTGGGTTAAACATCAGAAGATCTGTGTGGGAAGCGCTGGAAGGACAGTTATGGCGCAAAGTATTACTTCTTCCAAGATGTGTGCCCATTGAGTCCATACAATATGAACTTGGGCTGCAGTCCATGTATGCGACGGTTCTGTGGAAATCTAGCTCAATGTGAAGGAAACTGGCATTATGGATGCCAGCTCCTGCATACTGAATCTTTGCTCTCTCTGCTGCAAGACCCGCTAATGGATTGCTGAAAGAATGGTCCTCGAGGATTTGTGTCCAATTGGCCAACGCCAACATTGGCTTAGAAACACTATTAAACAATTCATGTGCAGCAAAGAAAAAATTGTCCTTCTGTGATTAAATTGCAACTTTAAACAAAAGAGCGTCTTACAAGTTGACATTAGGTCTGGGTGGCGAAGCAAGAGGCGTGAACAGGACCACCAGATATTTGGAGAAGTTCCCCAGCAGATATCACAGAGACCAATTTTTACGCCAGTGTTTAAATCTTTACCATACGAAAGAGTTACTGTTTATTAGATAGTCTCCTGAGGTTACGAATGACCTATGTCGATTTTGTGGACAAGCAGTTGAATCGGTCAACACCTGGTGATCGAATGTCTAGAACTGAGATTCCAGCAAAGTTTGTTTATGATAAAATTTTCACTTCAAAATGATGACCTAGAGACATGGTGGGGGGCAATTTTATTTGGCCAACATGTTGTTAATCTGTGCAGTTATAGACTTTCTTGACAATATCTTGAAGAGGTGAAGTGGTGTGACAAAACCAAATTTAAGGACTTGACATTGGGCTGTGATGAAAATGTGAAATGTAATTGTAAAATTAAGTTTGAAATAAACTAAGAAAAGTACTAATAAAAAAAAGAAACTCAACAAAACCTGTCCCTGTGATAATCCAGATATGTATTTAACTGTATGTAGCGCTTCACACATGGTTCGTCCAACATCGAGGCACTGTGATTATCATACCCCAGTCATTACTTGGTTTACCGACGTCCGAAGGACGTTAGCCAATGAGATAGCTCAGCCGGTTGAGCGCTTGTTGCTGCGTGGTCTGTAGTTTGCACGTTCGAATCCTGGCAAGGCCAACTCAGCCTTTCATCCTTTCGAGGTCGATAAAGGAGAACCGACTTCAGTTTGGTGATAATTGTGATCAATATGTTCTCTGTACAGTGCTTTGCCAAAAGCACTATATAAATTACCATTTGACCATGAGATTAGATATAGAATTTAACATGGAGTCCTTGCCTCTTTGCACTGTTGTATCATAACATTTGCATACCATTAGGTAGTAATAGCTCCAGGAAATGAGGACTTTCATTAAACATCAAAAGAAAATTCTGTTATCGAACCTCAAATCACACAGTACAATTCATGTTTGCTTTACTATGTAATTGGCTATCTTTTTGTGTTTCAACATTTAAACATACACAGGAGAGATCAAATAGCCAGACCTTAGAGAAATAATGAAAGGTGTACTCTGTCCAATGCAGAAAGCTGCCGCATATTAATGATTTTCATACAGTTTTTGCACACGTCGGCAGGATATTGCATACATTTTACTCTCTTGCAAAGGGGAAAAGTCATTTTTACTCTCTTGAAATCACATTTACTCTCAAAGTTTATAAATAGGGAGTTAAACACTCCCACCTCAAAATCTTATCTGGAGCACTGCACGTAGGTCAGCATGCAGAACCTCGCGTGATACGCCTGCTTCCTCTTGCAAAGTAGCACGTGTAACACAGAGTTCTTCCTGCATGGCCTGGCATGACATCTGGAACACCTCCAGGCAAGCACGTAGCTCAGCCAAGATGGTATTCTCAGGCTGTTCCAACCTCTCCTCTGTCCGCTGCCTCTGGGACATCAAGAGCACACCCAGGGTAGATCGGAGGGATTTATGGTCATCCCTCAGAGCCTCCCTGTGTGCCTCTGCGTGAGCAGCAATTTCTTGAATTGCTTGACGCAGAGAACCCATTTCAGCCCGCGTGCCCTGTCTGAGGCCGCCATGCCCCACCTGAGCAAGCGGGCCATTGTCTGTGCCGCCCGCTGCTGGAGATCCACCAGCCTGGCAGGAGGGAGCACGGATTGGGCCACACGTTCCATGCTCTGAGCGATATTATCAATAGCTGCCCCCTGGTGTTCGGAATTGGCAACCATGGCTTGCTCCCACTCAGTATACCTCGGTGGCGCACAGCCACCGCGTTGCTGGGCTTGACACCCGTGGGGCCGGAGGCGCCAAGGTCCTTGTTGGGTTGGCACCACCCGCGGCTGCAGGACTACATTCCTCTGTTGACGTGATGCCCCAGGCGTGGAGTGTGCTGTGGAGTGTGACCATGCATCCCGATCCACCACAGGCGGACGTCCCACCACCGTCTGGCCACTCAGTGCAGGTGTCACGGACAGAGGATCGTCCACATCAGAATCACTCACCATTGACGAATGGACATGACGCGCATCCAACTCGACATTGTCGCGTCAGAGTGATCATCCGGGCTAGACTCATTGCCAGCCCTAGACACGATGGTCTCGAGCACAAGTGGGTTCTCGTGGCCTACCACCCCACGACCCTCACTTGTGTCGGGTTGCTGGTGTGATAGCAACCCTGTGTCTGGTATGACATCACCATCCTCTGCCTCCATTGCGTCATCATCTGAAAAGTGGAAAAAACAAACATGAGTTTACATGTCAGAAGCACATAACCCACACACAAATAGACATCACATCAACAGCCAACACATGAAGCAGACATGTCACACACAAATGAGAACCTGGCATGCATCCAGTGGCCTTGATATGCAAACACATCCCAAAAGCAGAAATGGATGTGTCTAAATAGCAAAGCCTACCCAAGTACAAAATGTAGTATATCACCTCCATCAGACACCACCTCGGTCTGACACATGTCACAGTCAGAAAAGACAGATGGCAACAAAGAGATGGCACATACAATAAGCATGTCTGAACTGAAAATCGACTACAGCTGCAAGTGGATCCAAACACACAATGACACACGTAATATGCATGTACACATGCATCACTAAACCATCATCACCAATATAGCTTCATCCATCTTCAGCTCGGCCCGTACCGGGTGACATGGGCCATGTAGATATTGTGAATGTCCCGAGCAAAGCAAGGGCCTGCAACCAGGCATGAGGCAACATAATGGCCAGTACGGTCCGAGCTGCAGGCCATGAAGCCTCCTGAACACCCCTCCGGGCCTGATTGAGCACATTGTGCTATGAAAGTGCCCTATAGTATTATTCTGTGTGTAAATTCGGCACGGCCAGTCCCCACCATATTAGCTAAGTGGGCCTGGGCGTACACATACTGCACAACAGTGCACCTTAAGGATTATGCCAGTTGAACATAACGTGCGCAATGCTGACATCTCACCAGCATTAACATCAATCAACTACAAATCAGTCACTCAACAAAAAAGCTGCAGAAGACACATGTGTAAATGAACACTTTTACACACACATAAGTGAGTAGTCGCAATGTTGCACTACACAACATTGAAGCTGCTTGCATATGTACATGTGAAAGCGTTCCAAAACATCCCTTTCCCTGTACACCTGTATTGTGAACATGAACAGCATCCAATACAGCAAAGCAAGCAGCTACAACGCTGCTTGCTTTGATGTATGTGGAAGTGTACACATACACACGTAATGGCAGCTCCACAGGCATTACAAACCGATTTGCAGGCTACATTCAATCTGCGCCCCATACCAGTTGGTATAGGCTGCACATTGACCTATCAACTTAGCTAAACACCCACTAGGGAGTTCCAATACTGAGTACATGTGTCACAGGATGCACCTGTGCCCATGGCATACATGACAGAGAAGGGATGAAAATCTGACCATACATGCCAGGCCACTTTGACATTGTATCAGTGAGTAGGCATGTAGAACGGTGTAACATGGCTCAGAAGTGGGTTGATGCAGTGCAGAACATGTGCACGTTACCCACTATCTACATGAACAAGTACGTTATGATGTCTATCAATAAACATGAAGGCAGTGTAAGGGCAAGTTCAGGCATCACGTGCAATGTGAATGCCAAGGGGTTGCATGCCTACAGGTAAGCCCCCCGCCCCCTAAGTGAAAATGCAGGGAGGCATTGCATGGCAGCTAAAGTGTGATCAGAGAACTGTGTATTGGCAGACAGTGTTGACTAGCGTCATCTGCATCATCTGAGTCAACTGACAAAACAGCAGGTGAGAATGGGACAGTAAGCAGGACACATGATGAACCCTCAGTAGTACACCCATGTGTGCAGAAGCCACTAGACCAGTTGAACAGAGTCAGGGGGCCTGAAACAGGGGGAGGCCTGTGCCCCACACAGACTGTGACACCCTAAACATGTGTGTGATGCAGAACTGAGCCAGAGTGGGCATGGAATGGATGATCAAATGCCATTCAATGTTTGTCATCCTGGACACGTACTACAATGATCATCCAGGCAAGGACACATAGGGGCATGCATGGAATGCACATGGAGCATGAATGGGCACTCATGTCCCTGCGTAGCATCTGCCATCTGCACAGTCCCAGTGAGATACCCTGCATCAAGGACAAAGTATGTAGGCCACTGTATGCGTCTGGCAGGTTGGCAGGGGCAAGTGTGCATGTGAACAGGCCATTGCAGGACTCCAACATGACACCCACCAGTGCCATGGTGAAATTCGGGTGCAGTGGGGTGGAGGGGCAAGGGAGCATGCCTACGTGGAATGCCCGCATGCAGGCAGAACACACATGCACGTCAGTCATGCAATGACATAGTCCCAGTGCTGAGTGGAAAGACACCCCAGGCTACATGCAGAAGGGCCAGTGAGCTGGAACATGGACTGGAGGGGCAGCCGGGTGACTAGCATGTGAGCAGGGTGCCGGTGTGGTGATGAGGACAGTCCCTGTTTGCTCTACATGTCCAGCATCCTGCACAGCAGGCACGCATCAGTGAAACATTGCATGACTTGCACATGAGAACCATGTACACATAGCATGTAGTGGCAGTCAAGCACAACACATCACACAAGCAAACCACACATGGTCTGGACAAATACGCCACAACACTCACTGGACGGGGCATCAAAGTCCAGCATCTCTCCCACTCCTTCGTACAATTCTGTCGGTATGAACTCTGCAGCAACTGACTCGTGCGAAGTGAGTTCTTCCACCTCAGGGGGTGGCCCACTGCCAGTCACCGGAGTCATTTTATAATTAGAGGCACGCTTTTGCTTAGCAGAGCGTCAACGTCATCCCAACGCTTTTTGCACTCCTGAGCTGTGCGAACCTCATGTCCGATTGCACTGACACCCTCTGCAACATGCTTCCAGTGGGTCAAACGCTGGGCAGCCGTAGTGTGACAATTCGGGCCCACTAGCATATCACGGTCGTGTCCCGACCCGTAGTCCACAAGGAAGTCCAGTTCCTGCTTGCAGAAAGGCTTCTTCCTCGACGTGCCCGATGCCGGAGCCGTGTCTGGGGTCCCAGCCTCTGCTGCAGATGCAACCTTCCTCCTCTTGAGCAGTGGTCCGGACCCTGGCTGGCAAATGCCGCCCTGGTCAGTATGGGCAGTGGCGCTGGTGGATTGAACAGAGGGAGTGGCAGGTGGAACAAGGACGGAAGCCCTGACTTGCGTCAGTGGCTGCTGGGTACCCTGGAATGGACCCTGCGCAGCAACATCCGCTGTGCCAGGGTCATTGACCGGGACTGTCCTGGATGGTAGACTCACAGCCGGGGTGGTGTCGGCTGCATCTGCCCATGCACTTGCCAACACCCGGCTGCTCGGGGCAGCAGATGACAATACTGCCCCAGGGACACAAGCCTCAGTCAGGGCAGCCCTGCGTGCACTTACAGTGTGCCTCCTGACCTCCTGGAAATCTTCCTGGGACTCTTCAGGTGCCAACGCAGCATGCGCTGGCCGACCCTGAGCTGGGTGGTGGTGTCCACAGCTGCACCTGCAGCTACCACTACCCTTGGGCCCGTGGCAGTCGATGAAACGGACTGCTGGGTCACATGGGCGCCAGTGCCAGATGCAAGAGCTGCATCTCCTGGAGCCACAGGAGGTGGTGGCATGACTGCACCAACACGTGGCACAACATCGTGCCGAAGTGGCGCACCCCTGCCTCTTCCCTCTCTGCAGCCACCCTGGACACCCTGGAGTCCCCCTACTCCCTGGTCACCCCGGCCACATCCCTGACCACACCCGCCACGTGGAGTATGCACAGCTGAGGTCACCCCTCACCTTTCGTGGCCTCCCAACCATGGCACAGATGTAGTAGTGCAGGCACAGATTTAGTATTGCCAATGGGAGGTGTACACGACAATTGTCCTGGGCAATTGGGGCGAAGGGGGTGAGGGGTACTAGATGTTAACAGCACCCCTGCACCTGCAAGGCTGTATGTGACCCCTGTGATAAAGTGACAGGTCATGCAACGCTCAGGCACCCCAAAACTGCAGTAAAACTGCGCACGCAACCCCTGGTAGCCCACGTGTGTGGAATTAACCTCCCGCAGTGCGCTGTGGAACCCAGGGACACGAAAAACATGTACGTGTGGGACACGCAGGCTACTATGACCTCGAAAACGGGTACGCGATACACAGGGGCACCCACAGTTGGAAAAATAGCGTACACGACTCACCGTCTGACTAGCGTGATAAAGAAAACACGCATAGTCAATACCCCTGCCAAAAGTAGAGATACGTCCTTGAAATGCTGTGAAGTTGTGTTGGCGCGTGAAACAACCAGAAGTAGCAACACACGTCGGTCTCCACAAAAGGCACGTACAGCGAACTACTGGCCCCGCTCACCTTTAACCCGTGCTGAGGGAAACGCCCGGACGTGTCACGTCACTTACGCGCTTAGGCCCTTTCCTCAAATTACACGCATTAACACGCGGTCGTGCTGTTTTTTCACGTGCTGAATGACTATGCACCCGTGATGAGGGGAAAACCCGCGCGTGTTACGTCACAGATGCGCGTACGCGCTAAGGGCCTTGCCTCGAATTACACGCTGACGTGCTGTTTGTTCACATGCCAAATCACTCTGTATCAAGCTGGCCACGCGACAACACACGGAAGACCATGCTCCTGCCCAGAAGGCCGAATTACTGCCCCCCAGAGCCACGAGCTGACTCCCACGAGCCATCTGCTAGTGCCTGCCTGCCTGCTGGCCACGTGCCCTGCTATTTGGGCCTGCACGTCAGCCATCTGCAGGGGTCCAGTTGCTGTGACCACCCCTGCTGGAACAGAAGACTCCCGACTGAAGTTCCATCGCTCCACAGCCCAGCAGCAGGAACCAGTGGCCCACCCACACCTACCTCTGGGGTTGCCATGTCGGGGGAAACAACATCAGAGACCAGTGGCAACCCCCAGCCAGTGAGGCAGAGGGCTACCAGCTTCAATGCTGCAGAAGTTGATATCCTGGTGGAGCAAGTCCTGGTGCATTATGATGCCCTCTTCGGAAGACCACGCGCCGGCAATGAAGGACGGAAGAGGATCTGGAAGGACATCGCGGCTGCCATCAACGTGGAGGGGGTGGCAGCTCGCGACATACGACACGTTCGGAAGCGCTGGGAGGACTTCAGGTCCAGGACCCTCAGGAAGGCCCTGCGTCTCTTGGCGGCAGAGGATGCAGGGGGGTGCTGGGTCCGCCTTAGCGACAACCTAATGAGGGTCCTGGAACATATATGCCCAGCGCTCCACCTCCAGGTCCTTGAGAGGCAGACCCATCTGGAGTCGAGCGGTAAGTGTCCATGTGTACTGATTGTTGGACGCAGTGCATGTTGAGGTTTGCCAGGAGTGTGCAGCTTAGACATATGTCTGGAAAGGCCCATGTATGGTTGTGTATGTGCAGGGACATGAGCCTGCCGCATGTGAGTCCAGTCATGTGTAAGGCACATCTATGGTGTATGTGTTTAAATTCATGATGCTCGAATGCATGTGGGGATGCACACATGTTAGCATTTCTGTGTATGTACTGTGGCATGGTTGTGGTGTGACACATGGATGCTGCTTCCACCTTTATGTACGTGCACGGCATACATGTGCGTGTGTGTGTTTGACATGTGTGCGAATGTGGTACGCCATGGATGCATGTGACACAGGCATGTGGGAACCCGATTGGCAGATGTGACATAGTTGCCGATGATTGCACTGTGACAGGTTATGGAGATGTACAGATGTATGTATGTCTGGTGGCGTGTGTGCATGTGTTCGGCACTCCCCTTGTTGCATGTGACGTCAGGCTAACCTTTGGATGTTCATGCTGTTGTATGTGTATGGATGCTGCTGCCTGCTGCAACTTTCCTGTGAATATGCACATGTGTGTGGGTTCATATGATATGTGTGTTGCGGAGTGTGATGCCAACTGTGAAGTTTGAGACTGCCACTCATGTGCAACTGTCATGTGTGTATCAGACCATTGTACAGTGCCCTGATGCCTGTGTTCTGTCTCTCCCTGTCTGCAGCGGCAACTGATGAAGAGGGCGGAGACGGTGCTTTGGAGCACAGCGGCAGGGATCCCACTGCCAGCCGGAGACGCAAGGCCCAGCTCCCCTCCCAGGTTTACATCTCTTCGGGGAGTGAGGAGTCTGGTGCCGCGTCCGTGGCCGCAGCTGCCGAGGGAAGGTCCAATAGGCAGAGGTTGGAGGTGGACTCCTCAGCAGCAGAAGGGGCAGCTGAGCCCGCACAGGGCCCTATGGAGGAAGATGGCATGGAATCATCCAGGTTGATGGGGGGTTTGGTTGAGCAGGAGGCTGTGGAAGGCCCACACATGGGGCCTGGAGAGGGGGATTCCACTGGTGCTAGTGGTGCAGTCCAGGGGCAGGGACAGGAGGCAGCACAGGCCGCCGCGGAGGTGCCTGTGTGTAATCCTGTCCCCGATCCTGTGACTGCATCATCCGGCACCAGCAGGGATGCCTTCGTCCAGACCCGTTTTCAGGGAGGGGATGCGCACACAACTACTGGCCTTCCTCTCCCTGCGGACGTGGCAATCCAGGACCGTGTTGAGCCTGTCCTGGCTGGGGTGGCGTTGCGTCAACGTGGTATTCGGGATGACGTGCAGGGTTCTCGTGAGGACAATGCACGTCATTTCCAATACCTCAATGACCGCGTCGACCTACTAGGACGTGTCAGCAAGGCTGGGTTCCTTCGTGTGCTGGAACTTCTAGCGACCCCCTCCTCAACTGCTCCCCCTATGCGCCATTCGTCCTCCATGCCATCTTCCTGCCCAAGTATCACCTGGGCACCCTGTGGAGCTGTCCCTGACCCAGCGGCCAGGCTGGTGGAGGACACATCCCTGCCACAGTCGGGAGTCGGAGGTCCAGCAGCGGTGGCCATCCCAACAACTGGACCACAGCAGGAGGAGAACGTGCAGGCATCGACAGGCAGGGCACATGCACGGCAGCAGCAGGCTCAAGGTGGGAGCGAAGATGGCTCGGGCCATCAACATCACAGGGACAGGCATCCGCCGGAGGGCAGGAGGACCCTGGATTGGGAGTGTCTTCAGTGTGGCAGCGGTTGGGCCAGCGGATAGATGCAGAGCGGCGGCAGGCGGAAGAGGCACGGCTCACTATGGTCAGGACGGAGAACTCCGTGTGCAGGACATTGAGGCAGGATGAGTGCCTCGAGTCAACTCGCAGGGAGTTTGAGGACGCCATGGCTGCATCCCTGCGAGACCTCGAGGCCAGGGAAGAGGCCCGCCTCCAGGACATCGAAGAGGAGTTTGATGATGCCCTGGCCCGGAACATTAAAGAGTGAGCCGTAGGACTTGCCCGCCACCATTGTACATAGTTCATTAGTGTTAGGTTTCCTTTGTTCTATATTTTATTTTGGAGTAAATGGACATTGCTACACTTCATGTATATAGTTTTTTCCTCCTAGGACTTTTTTGTAGGTTTCATTTGCTTTGTGGATCATGGACCCTTAGGACTTGGATTGTAGATAGTTGTAGACTTGTACATACTTTCTTTTTCAATTTTCCCATGGATCAATGGTTTACTTTTATTAGGATTATTTATTTCTTATTGACATTGGCAAAGGACAACTTTTTTCATTCAACATGACGTTCATTTTCTTTTTCATTGGATTACCATTTTGTTTTGTGGGAATTTAGGCTGAGGGACATGAGTCGGGGCCTGCTGGCAGGTGCCCGCCACAGGTGGGTGGGTGGTGGCTGAGGGACATGAGTCAGAGCCTGCTGACAGGTGCCCGTCACTGGTGGGTGGGAGGGGTACATGAGTCGGGGCCTGCTGGCAGGTGACCGTCACATTTGGGTGGGGGACATGAGTTGGGGCTTGCTGGCAGGTGCCCATCACTGGTGGGTGGGTGGGTGGCTGGGGGACATGAGTCGGGGCCTGCTGGCAGGTGCCCGTCACTGGTGGGTGGGTGGGGGACATGAGTCTGGGCCTGCTGGCAGGTGCCCGTCACTATTTGCTGGGAGACATGAGTCGGGGCCTGCTGGCAGGTGCCCGTCACTGGTGGGGGGGACATGTGTTGCTGCTCACGAGTGCATGGTGCCATGTGGGCTGCCTGCAGGGCATGGTTAGGGTGGATGGGCTGCCTGCAGGGCATGGGGAGGGTGGATGGGATGCTTGTGGGGTCTGGGGAGGGTGGATAGGATGCTTATGGGCCATGAGGAGGGTGGATGGGCTACCTGTGGGGCCTGGGAATGGTGGATGGGCTGCCTGTGGGGCATGGGGAGGGTGGATGGGCTGCCTGCAGGGCATGGGGAGCACCCACACTGCCAAATCGTGTGTAAAGCTCCCCACGCACCCCCGGAATACGCGTACACCGCCCGCGCTAGCGAAATCGTGTGTAAAACTCCCTGCGCACCCCTCGGAATACACATACCCCGCTCGCTAGTGCGGGCGGGGTGCGTGTATTCCGGGGGTGTGCGTGGACTTTTACACACGTTTTCGCTAGCGCAGGCAGGGTACGTGTATTCCGGGGGTGCGCGTGGACATTTACACGCATTTTTGCTGGCGCGAGCAGGGTACGTGTGTTCCGAAGGGTGCACGGGGAGTTTTACACGCGATTTCGCTGGCGCGAGTGGGGTACGTGTATTCCGAGGAGTGCGCAGGGAGATTTACACGTGTTTCCGCTAGCGTGAGCGGGGTACGTGTATTCCGAGGGGTGCGTGGCGAGTTTTACATGCGTTTTCGCTGGGGCGAGCGGGGTACTTGTATTCCGAGGGGTGCGCGGGGAGTTTTACACGCGTTTTTGTGGTTGGGGGGCTGTATGCTGGTCCACTGGCCCTTGCGCCATGTACTGGATTTGTGCAATGTTTTTGGCGCATGGGCGGGGTTGGGGGCGTAACTGGTGCTGCTGCAGGGTCGCTGCGCCACTCTGCACCACGGCTGCTTATGGATGTATAAATCCATGAATATGCTGTGTACCTAAATGGGTTTTGCACCAGCCGCGTGCGCCACTTGTGGGCCGAATTCTATGAATTACCCCCATTCTGTTATAGAGGCTTTTGTCCATGGAATGCAATTATATCCATGAAGATCAAAATAAAAAGAAGCGTTCTGGTTTCTGTCAAGTAACCTGACCTTTGCACTGCCCTCTGCTCGAAACTTGTGTGTAAATGTACACAGGAAAATAATAAAGCTGTCGTATTTACAAGATTTTCATGCGTAAAAAGGCCTGGTATGTACCTTATCTGGAGGCCTGGCAATGATGCTCTGGATGTCGTCCTGGATGAGCTCCACGACTTCCAGGATGGTCCCCCTGTCCAGGCGGTAGTGTGTGGATCTGCCTGTCAGTCAGGGACCAGGGTGTGGCCCTTGTGAGGTGCATAGGTGCACTCCTCCGCGGCACAGCTTGCTGCCCATTGTTCATCTGCATTATCCTGCTCCACCGCCGGTAGGCCTGTTGCACCTCCTGCTCATAGAGCTGCACTCCTGCATGCAGCACCTCCAGGTGCATGGCTACTGCTACGAGAGGCAGCATGGTTGTGTGGAAGGTGTGTGTGATGTGGTTGTGGTTCTTTTCAGCAGTCCCTGTGTGCAGCTGGTTCAATTGGGTGCACCTGTGACCTGTGCCTGGTTACCGTCTGGTCCGCTGTCGCAGTGTTTCGCGCACGGTTATCCCGGTGTCACCAGCATTTTATTGCCAGTGTTTCCGGGGAAACCGCTCTTATAATGCTGCCTTATTTCCAGCACTGATTCCGGAGGGTCTCGCTGTTTCAGTTCCCTGTGCTACCAGCAACGGCACACTGAATTGTGTGAAATAATGGACACTTTATTTTCAATCTTGCTGTGCCTTACATTACGAATTTGGGAGTTCCTAACACATAGTGCGCTATTCAAGAAAGTCTAAATCATAGGTTAGTCTGTAGTGTTGCTACATGAGCCTCATATTAATCCAGTCCTGGATGTCCAGTGCTTACCTGAATCCATACCCGCCAAGACTGAATTCCTACTGCTGTCCAACAACACTGAACACCCCACCATCCAGCCTTGGCTCTCTGCTATGAACCTCAAGGGCTTCATACCCCAGCTAGCAACCTGCGCCAAGTCCATTGGGTTCGACAGACATCTCACCTTCAAACAGCAGATAGCAAGGAAGACACAAACTGCTTGGTACCAACTTTCTCTCCTATGGAAAATCAAGCCCTTCATTCCAGAAAACAACTTCAGATTCACTGTCCAAGCCTTGCTCCTCTCACACCTGGATGGTGGCTATACCCTTTTGGAAGGCCTGTCAGTGACTACTCTGGCACCTCGGGGATGTGTTCTGCATGCAGCAGCATGACTCATCAGGACTCCACAATTTCGACCACATCACACCGACCCTTATTGAAATGAACTTGCTCCCAATGCAAGCCTGTATCATCTTCAAATCCTGTTGCATTATCTAGAAACGTAACATCCCTGGAGGCCTGCAATACACCAAAAGTAAAGACATGTGCAGACTTGAAATCCGCTGGTGCAGGAAGGAAAGAACCAAACGACTGGCCTTCTCTGGCTACATGTGTAGACATGGGAAAGATATTTGCCAGGCATTGCTTTAATGGTACTAACTGGCTATTAATGGTAGCAGGTGGGAAATGGTGGATGCACCAGGGCATTTGATAGCACTGCCTGTCAAATGCCATCCTAAAACCTATCCACTTGCTGAAGGCAGGCCTGGTTGAGACATTTTTATTACAGCACTAGTGTGTTAACAGCACCAATTAAACCATTAGCTTTCAGAAGACGGCCTTGAAAAAACCCTGGCAGGCACTTTGAGTGCCAAGTTTGATTTTAAGGCTTAATAAAGCGAGCTCAAAGAGATCCAAGGAGAGTGTATTTTGTGCATGGATGGTCATGAAGTGTGTGCAATTGGTCATAGGCATTAGTGGTGTCAGAGGCAATCAATGGGTGAGTTAATAAACAAACACCACCTACACCATCTCCCTATCTGTACTCCAATGCATTAGTTTCAACTAAAGATTGTACTTTAACACCACCTGATAGAAACAACTAATGAGGTTCAGTGGAACACACGTCAGCTTTTCTTCTACCAGCAGACTATGACAAAATGCAATTGTTCCATAGCAAAATGGGGCTTTCATGTGGAAAACAAAGCAATTTGTATTATTATGGTATTTATTGTGTGCGGACCTCGCTTTGAGAAGCAACAGAGCATTTTAAAGAGCTATACAAAAATACAGATACACAACAGAGTTCTTAACAGAGGTATACAACAGTACAGATGCATAACAGACTTCAGAGGTAACAGAACAGCTATACAGCGGGGGGGTAGGATACAAAGGGGTACATCTATGCAGGGAGGAGAGGGGCAGAGGGTGTCTAGTGAGTCAGAGGGCACGGGGGGCAAAGTGATGGCCTAGCTGTCGAGGACAGACACCTGGAAGAGGTGGTTCTTCTGTTATTTTCTGAATTGTAGGAGCATGGGAGTGAGTCTGGTG
The DNA here is from genome assembly GCF_040938575.1 of Ambystoma mexicanum. Lineage (NCBI taxonomy): Eukaryota > Metazoa > Chordata > Amphibia > Caudata > Ambystomatidae > Ambystoma > Ambystoma mexicanum. The sequence continues at coordinate 97,487,109 of NC_090935.1, read as the reverse complement.
CTGATGGGAGGAGGTTCCATAGTCTTGGGGTGTAGGCAGAGAAGGGTTGTTTTCCAGTTCTTAAATTTTTAAAGTAGTGGATTTCTAGTTTGCACGTGTCCTGGCTTCTGGTGGTGGGCTGGAGAAGCTGAGTTTCTCCTCAAGGTAGCTGGGTGACTTGAGAGCGACTGCCTTATAGATGATGCAGCAAGACTTGAAGGTGATTCTTGCATGCAGTGGGAGCCAGTGAAGGTTGATGAGGGCAGGGGTGATGTGGTCGTATCTACATAGACCCTTGATGAGGTGGGTGGCTGCATGTAGGACACTGCTCAGTGGCACGAGGGAGGATAACAGGAGGCCTTCGAGGAGGGCATTGCCCCATCCAGGTGGTATAGGGCCAGTGCTTGAACGGTGGATCTAAAACTGTCCCGAAGGAGGAAGGGCTTGATTTTCTGCAGGAGGGAGAGCTGATACTAAGCTGTCTGAGTTTGAAGGAGAGGTGTTTGTCGATGCGGAACCCGAAGGACTGTCTGGGTGTTCATTGTTGTTTGATGAGGAGTAGGAATTTGGTCTTGGAAGGGTGAGCTGCAACTATACACTGGACATCCAAGACTGGAGCACAGAGAGGCAGGTTTTGAGCCTGTGGATGTCCTTTACGAAGTTCATCTTGAGGTACAACTCTGTGTCTTCAGCATATTGGTGGATGTAGATGTTGTGTGTGGGTAGGAGGGCTCCCAGTGGTTCCATGTATACATTGAAGATCACTGGGGAGAGGGTGGAACACTGTGGGACTCCACAGGTGACGGGAAGCCTTGGCGATCTAGAGGAGTCCATTTGATCAAACTGCTGATGGTTTGTGAGGTAGGACTTGAACCAGCGTGGGAAAAGGTTGCTGATCCTCATGTCCCGATGATGGGTGTCTGTGGGAACCTGGTGGTTTACTGTGTCGAAAGCGGCCGAGAGGTCAAGTAAAACCAGGAGGCAGGGTTGGCTGTCATCAAGGATGTGAGGGCGTCGACAGCCTGTATGGTTGCCATCTCCATGTTGCATATGGGTCTGAACCCGGATTGGTAGGTTTGGAGGAGATTATTGGTGTCAATGTGTTGCTGCAGTTGCGTGGCTCCCACTTTCTCGATGTTTTTACCTAGGAAGGGAAGATGGGTGATGGCCCGTTAGTTATCTAGGTTGTCGGATCCATAGTGGGTTTCTTTAGTAGAGGGAGGATTTGTCATGTCTTTAGGCTCGATGGGTAGGTGCCTTGAGTTAGGGAGCTGTTGATCTCCAGGTAGGAAAGGAGAGCTTCTGCAGGGAGGGTCTTGAGGATGGATGCTGTATACGATATGACTTTCCCAGTGACCAGGGCTTCTATCAGGTCCTCTGTAGGCAGTGTCTTGAATCTTGTTCAGGGAATGAAGATTTTGCGAGGAGGGATGAGAGGTGTGTCTGTGGATGCAGAGCTGGTGTCTATGTGCTGGTGAATATTGCTGATTTTGTTGATGAAAAAGGAGATGATGGCAGTGTTTACTTTCGATGGATTGTGGAATGGCAGGGTCGGGTAGAGGGTTGATGCAGTGCTTGACCTCTTTGAAGAGGGCTCTTCTTTTGTTGTCGGCTTCTGCTGTGGTGTTCTGATAGTAGGAGGCCTTGGCTGTGTTGATTAGTTGTCTGCAGGTTGCTCAGAGTTCCTTGAAGTGCGCAAAGTCAGATGCGGACCAGGTTTTCTCTTGTTTCCGGATGACTCTTTTGCACAGTTTGAGTTCTTGCGTGTACCAGCGTGATGATGGTTTTGTTTTGCAGGTGGGTTGTAGTCGCCTAGGAATATATTTTTTTGCCTGAGGGACATGGTGGTGACCAGGTCAGTTAAGTCTCTGATGAAGGCGGTGTTGGGTTTGGGTGGTCTGTAGAGGAGATGCAAGGTGACTGTGTTCATCGGGAAGAGCGGGAAGTGGCATGAGAGGACTTCAAAGGAGGCAATGCTTTTGACGTCAAGTCTGGTGCAGGTCCATCAGATCTTGATGCATGATTGTGAGACCGCCGCCTGTCTTGTTCGGCTGGTTTCTGTGTTGGATGCTGGAGCCGTCTGAGACAAAGATGTCTAGGATGTGGGTGGAGGTGGGTGTCAGCCTGGTCTCGGCGATGAAGATGGCATCAAGGTTGTGTGCAGTGATGATGTTGGTGATGGCTGCTGCATGGGTGATAGCTGAGTGGACGTTGGTGGGCCTCTACCTCTGTGTTGTGGATAGTGAGTGGGTGCTGATGGGCTTGAGGCAGATGTGGGTGAACTTTGTGCATTGTCCATGTCTTAGTGGTGGGTCAATGTCGTTGACGTTGCTGGTGATGGTGGGGATGGCCTGTGGGGACAGAGGGAGAAAATATATGTCAGCGCGTGCTTGCCTGTTGTCTGACCTGGGTCCTCCCAGTCCGAAGAGGTCAAACAGGAATTGCCCATTTCTTTTTCTGCCCTACAGGTCCAAATAGGAAGTATCCTTTTCTTTGTCTGCTCTACAGGTTCAAATAGGAATTGTGCTTTTCTTCATCTGCCTATTTTTATGTTTGAACTTCAAGAGCAGAAAGGAAGAGGCAGGCCTATGAAGGTGGGTGGGACATAAGCATGCAACCTAGATCCACTTGCAATAACCACATGCAAATCAGTCAAGTACTGCCACCAATGGTAGCATCCAAACTGCTAGGCCAGAACCCCTCTGCATGGAAACACAAGCAATCACAGACATGTTTCAGCCTTGTTGGGCCTCCACAGTGAAGTGCAGCTTTGTTCCCCATGGTGCAGTGAGCAAGGGACCAATGTCTGGGCAGACCCTCTCACATATAGTGAGACAAACTATAACCACAAAAGGGATGGGTGGAAGGTTTTGTATGAATCTGAACCACTGGCATTGCTCTGGACAACCTTCCACACACCCGTTTTTTAGCCCATCTGCGCCGTTTCAAAAGGGGTCCAGACATTTGCAAATCAGTCAGGTACTGCACCAATGGTAGCAGCCCAGCCTGTATGTATGTTTATACAAAAAGAAGATGTATTAACAAGTGTCTAAACCCAAAAAGTAAAATGACAAGAGGTATATCTGATACCCAAAACTTCATACATGAACATTAAAACGTTTTTTATTAAACATATAGCAAATGACGCTCATAAAATGATCACATTACATAAAACTCCATAAAAACATATAAAACATATATCTCATAGAACACAAGAAGTACAAACAATGTGGGTTGGTTCTTCTAATAACTGGATCAAAAACTGTTCTCCCTTTTTTTGGAATGCTATTATTGTTTTCTAAACCCAACTTGCACAAGTTTCTGTCCCTAGAACACAGACAAATGTAGGACATTCATCAGGGGTATAAAGTTGCTTGTGTTTTTGATAGTGATAAGTCTTCTTTCCTATCACTTCTTCTCTGCCATGTGTGCTCAGTAATACGAACCCTGTGGGTTAAACACACTCTATTAAAATGTACCTATTATCATTTAGATCTTATCAATAGACCTTAATAAAGGGCCCCCATCCCCATCCACCTAGGGGACTAGATATGCTTCTCTCTTACATACCTTGTAGAGTGTGGGGAACATTTCCACAGTCTGTAGTGCACCAACCAATGGTGATTGTAGGGAAGATTTCCTTTTCATGGGGAATATCACTCCAACTTTTCTTCTATGCTACAGTAAACAGAGACAAGAGGACCTATTTTGAGGTTGTTGTAAACTGTCTAGATGTTGATATAAGTTGTCAGTACTATTGTGTCGCCATTAGGGCCCTCTTACCTGTAGGGATTGTAGACAGTATTTGCCCACGCTTCAACACTGCCGTCATGCGGTTAGCACAGAAATTGACCAATGTGTGTTATACCGGTGAAAAGCTAAGGGAAAGATAAAGAGAGAAGGGCAAAAAACCTTACTCAATATATAGGTTTTAAAACACCAGGTCTCAACTGTCTAATGCGTTTAAAGTAAGGGAACCATCACACTTACTTCAATGATGTTCAAATATGCTCACTTCTGCATATATATAGATGGATCTGTAGGTCTTCACAGACACAGGCCTCAAAAGAATCCAGAATGCTCCCTTCCAAACGGGGGGTCGAGGGGGATCGGGGGATAATTCTTATCTCCATCTCTAAGGACAGGGAAAAATAAGGAAGAGTAATATCCTCGTGAGTGGAAATATAATCTAAGTCTTGAACGCAAAGGTTTATTAGTTATATATATTGTTTAGTACTTCCAACTATGCTTGGCCAGGTCCCCTATGCATGGAAACACAAGCAACCCCAGACATGTTTCGGCCTTGTTGGCCTCCTCAGTGAGGTGCGGCATGGTTCCCTATGTCTGGGCACTTGCACCTGCTCACAAACTGCAAAAGAAAGGAAGCTGCAAAGCTGCCTAATTAGGGAAAAAGTGCGGCAAAAGAGCAAGGCAGCAACAGTTTATCAGTGATTGACAGGTGGCCGGCGGCTTAGGCCATGTGACGAGATCCACTTGCCCCTGCTCACCAACTGCAAAGGTAAAGAGGCTGGAGGGCTGCTTAAGTAGGGAAAACGGGCATCAAAATAGGAAGGCGCTAACAGTTTCTCCTTCGCCTTCCTCAAAAACTACATTTAAATAAATAAATCCCTGCTTATTTGTCATCAAATAATGCTTTCATGTATATAACATGAGCAGCTGTTGCAAAACAGACTTGTGGATTAATATATGACTCCATACGATCTGGTTGATAACAGCTTTAGGGGCCGATTCATGGAACAAACGTGCGCCGAAAATCCATGCACAAGCAGGCGCAAGGGAGCGCAAGCGTGAGAAACGCAGCGCACGCGTGCGATTCAAGGAAGACGCTGCGCGTGTTTCCCGCTGTCCGTGCGCCCAATCCAGCCATGGGGCACGCAGGCATACACGGAGTGCGCTACGCGCACAGCAAAAGCGCACATAGCGCGGCGCACACAACCAGAGTAGGCGGAACAGTGGGTGTAACACGCGGAATGGGGAACAACGTGTGAAAAAGAAGGCGTAACTGGGGAAGTACTGCAGGGAACTACACGGAACGCCCACACGCACGCGAACAACCCGTATTCATGGTTCCGAATACGGGAAACCCGCGCACGGCAAAAGACGCACACAGGCGTCAACGCGTCTGCCACACGAAGGCAGGCGGAAGTGTCCCCACGCACAGTATAAAAGTGCGCGCAACCAACAAACACGTATATGCAGCTACGATGAATGCCCCATTTGTCGCAGCACTGATCGTGGGACACCGCAGGAGGAGGAGAATAGCCAAGGCATGCTTTTTCGCACCACGGACAAGCCTTTTTGGGATGCCTGACGACCAGGTCTATGGCAGGTATAGGTTTCCACCCCACATCATCCTAGACCTGGTCAGGGAGTGGGAAGATGACCTTTCATCCCCCACCCTTTGCTCCCAAGCATTGAGCCCCTTGGAGAACCTGCTCAATGTCCTGCATTTTTTGGATACTGGGTCATTTCAGCGGACTACTGCCATAGTGGGGGGGGTCTCACAGGCTACGCAGTCACGCTGCCTACACCAGGTACTGGCAATCATGACAGCGCGCCCCTCAGTCCGCAGGCACATATACATGCCCAGAACACCCGCAGAAAGGCAGGCCGTTGTCCTGGATTTTTTCAGGGTGGCACACTTCCCCAAAGTGCTCAGTGCCATAGATTGCACCCATGTGGCCCTACGTCCACCTAGGGCCACTGAGCACATCTACCGAAACCGCAAGTACTGGCATTCCATCAATGTACAGGTGGTATGCAATGCAAAGGGAATCATCACCTCTGTCTATGCAAACTACCCTGGCTCCATCCATGACAGTTTCATATACAGAATGTCCGCCCTGAGCCGGGCCCTGGAAGCTGGGCAGCATGGCGACACATGGCTCCTAGGTGAGTACAAATGCCCTTGCACATGCATGCAAGTCACACACAGACAAATACCCAAACCCTAATAATCTCAACTATTATCACCTCCCCAGCGGACAGTGTCTACCCTCTGAGCAACCACATGATGACGCCAATCCGGAACCCCACCACACCACCCCAGGTAAGATACAACGCCGCCCATATTGCAACCAGGGCCATAGTGAGCGCACATTCGGAGTGCTCAAGTCACGTTTCCGCTCCCTTGACAGCTCTGGCGGGCAACTACTCTATGCACCACCAGAAGTGTGCAGGATCATTGTGGCAGCATGTGTCCTGCACAATGTTGCAACACAGCAGGGCGTCCCGGGGGACATGGTGGAGCCCCCACATCCCCAACCACAGGCACAGGCGCTGCCCATGGGAGGAGACAGGGCACGTGGCGAGGAAGCCAGGACCCAGCTTGTGGCCACATTTTTCACCTAAACTCCCACCCCTGCGGAGTGCACACAGGCCTGGCACATACCAGGTGACAATCGATGATGACAAAGAGACAGTCAACTGTCACAACCCTACCACCCTGAGATAGTTGCCATGGAAGTGCCACATCGTCTGCATCCCTAGCTACTTAAACACAAGCTATCCTGTGTGACCAAAAGGCACACATATGACATATGACATGATATGGCCTATACACAAGTATTTCAAGGTGCGATGAGGCAGGGAGGGGGAAACAAGGGAAGACAGACAACGGTACAACTAGGCCAGGTGTCAATTAGATTGTGCAAGTGCAGGGGTAGGGGGAAGGGAAAAGTGCAAGGGGAAGGGGAGGTGGGGTGCAGTACAGGGGAAGTAGACCAAAAAACAAATACATAGGTCAGCTGGTAGCAACTGCAAAGGTAAGTGCAGGCAAGTGCTGGGTAGGGGGGGCTGTAGGGATAGAGAGACAGTACCGCAGTGCAGGGGGTGCCAGGGAGCCAGTGCAAGTGGAGAGTGGCTGGACCAGGGACCGAGGTCGGTGAGAGTGGCCCAGTTGCAGATCCAGTGCAGTTCCAGTGAAGAATTCCTCAAGGGAGAGGCAGAGAGAAAGCAGAAGCAAAGAGGAAGGTCTTGAGGTGCTTCCCGAACCAGAGATGGTTCCCCTCAAGTTCAAGTGAGGCAGGAAGGCTGTTCCAGAGGGAGGGCCCTGCCGCGGAGAGAGATCTACCCCCAGCTAGTTGCTCTGAGAAGGGGATGACCCTGACATGCAAGGTGTGCATCACACACACCTGCAAAACAGGCCATGGCCATCACTGTTATGTCACTCAAACCCTCCCAAACCACAACATGACATGGCAAGCAATACCCATACACCAACACAGTAAAAATAAGGTACACATTGCCATGTCCAAAATGTACAGTGGCATCAGACAATGATGCCTGACCAGGAATCAGATGAAATGACAGACCAACAACCTCCCACCGAAAAATAAGTCATTTCCAAATGCATTACAAGAGTTGTAGACGTAACATAACAATGAATGCCTGTCTACATGCACATTGTGCATTGCAAAATCAACACTGCAGCTTCTGTGTGCTGTGTCCTACTCCTGCAACACACTGCTCAGCGCACAGCAGAGTGAACAGCCATTGTGTGTGATGCACACCCTGAGCATCACATCTAAGCGACAGACCACATCAAAAAGCAAATTAGGCATGTACAGGATCCATAATTGGTCACAGAACATGCGCTGCAGGGACTCAGTGGCCACCAGAAGGCAAACAGTGTACATGTGGATATGCAAGGGTGGGAGTACATGTAGTGCATCAGAGTGCAAGTGTGTGGGTCTGCAAGGACATGCACTCAACATATGCATGTTCACTCAAGTGACCATCAGTGTTCTCTACACATCACATGTGAACATTCACCATGTGTACACCCCAGCATGTCAAACCACAACTATCCCCTCTCACCTGAAAGGTAAACACAACACATGAACAGGCATTGATCAGCAGAACAAAACATGTACATAGGATACCACCATTACAATGTCAGAGTTCCCATCACACTGCAGGGCAAGGCAACTATCAACAACAACCCCCCCCCTCCCTCACAAATGACCATGACCCACTGAACATCTGCACCTGGGTCATGGAGCCTTCAACCCTCAATTCCACCTGGCCACAGGATCACCTTTACCCTTCGTCACCATCTCCCACCTTGTCTGTAAAAAGGTGCCTGCACCCTCAGAATCCACACTCATTTACAAAATCAGAAAATCCAAGGCATAAAAACGAACCCGAACACCCTCCAGTAGATGACTTGACGTAGCAGTACCTCACAAAGGCCAAGTACTACCACAATGATGCAACAACCAAGGTAGCACAGTAAGACAATGTCACAACAGGATGTGAACCATGTGTGGTACATAACATAGGATGATGCACCATGAATGGATGTGTATTGTCACAGGTCCCGTGTACAGGCGCGGGAGTGTCACGAAACAACCACCCCCACTGTGTCCCGGGTGCCTGCAAGGTCAAACTCACACAGGCCCCTGAGACCCTGGTGGGGAAGGAGGTTCAGGGATATGCAGTCGGGACAGGTGTTGGCACACTGGATAACTGGAATGAGTGGCAGGAGAGGCGAGGAGGAATGACACATGAAAGTAGGGAATGGACGAAAATGTACTACCTGCATGAACACATACACAATCCAAACAAACGTGGACATCATTGTCATGGCCTTCTGTAGTCCAGGTTTAGGAGTGGTACGAACCAACCACCCCCTCTAGGGTTTTGGCGCCTGCAAGTTCGGGGCTTACACAGGCATCCGCAACCCCAGCGGGGAAAGAGGGTTAGGGAACGTTGCTTGGATAGGTACGGGAAGCAGGAACACCGGGTAGAGGGTACAGGGTTCAAAATTGCATAGGATTCCGGGTGATTAGGGGGAAAAAAACATACCAAATCGAATCACACCTACATTCATGCATTAGTGCACCCCCCAGCAAGGCTATGCAGAGCAGTTTGAAAGAAAAACAACAAGACACTTAGCTCTGGTTTTGAGTGCTGGCCTCCTGCCTGCGCACTCTCAGGTCCGGTTACAGGAGCACTGCAATGCTGCAAAGAGAGCCACAGTCAACAACCTGTATGTGCCAATAACACAAAAACACAACACCAAACATGCCCCATAGCAACAAACTACTCTACAAACAGACAATCTGGTGTAGATGCTTCGTACCCATATATAATATTACCCCTGTGACGGGTCATACACAGTCAATGCAGTAAGTCAGCCGCCGGTGGGTGCGTGGCAAATGGAACACCAATGTGTCACAATTCACACAACATGCAATGTTCCCTGGGTAAGCAGACAGACCCATATAGCAAGCCATGACTTCAGAACAAGTTGCATACCACCATGACCGAAACAAAGTTGGCAGTGCATGTATCAAAATGTACATGGAAATGAAATGCATTGCACCCGAGTATGTCCCTTGCTGTATGTCCCTGTGAGCTGCCCCTTTCCATGTCTCGCAAGGCTACATGGTTGATACAAGTGCCTCAATGGACCTTGGTGTACCGGAGGGTATGTGCCAGTGCCCCTGCAGGTGTCCCAGACACCCTTACAATCAACAGCCATCAGTCCACCAACACATCAGAGCTGCATTGTGTGCTTCAACATCAATATTCGTCCAAGCTCACCCTCAGTGCTGTGACTAAGCCTGCATGTGCAACTCGCCTGGTGCAAGCTTTGCTGTGTTGTGGCCCCCCTGTGCTGCTCACCTTGCCTGGAGTTCCTTGGAACACGTCAGCAGTTCTAGGATGTAGGTCTGCAATCCCTGTGCCTCTGCTTGTGCACACATGTGCATGTGGGCACCAACAAACGTGTCCAGAATTCAGACGTCCAATGGGCCATGTCTGCTGGCAAAGGTGCTCTGGAGGCTCATCCCCCTGCAGAAAGGGCATGAAACACATGATTAATGATTCAAAGTCATCTGTGTGTGTCTCTTCAGGCATCCCATTACTTGACCATGTCAGAGAGTCACATCATAAATCACACCATCAGTCCGTCTTTCACATCCAAAGTGTGGAACACTATCTACAGCATGAATTGCAACAAGCACGTGTACAGTAAAGATAAGAAACATACTACACAATGCATAGCAATTAATATACACATTAATCATGAAACACCCCATCTAGCAAAAGCTGAACAGTGGACAATAACACCAAAGTCATCCCCACTAGGGGTGTAAACACAAGTCACACAGCACCAGACATGCCACAGATATGACAGTCCAAAGCCCTTGTGTAAATGTTCGGGACACCGAACCATCCTTGCGAGCCCATGGATAAGGGAGGCAGGAGTGGCATATGTGAGTCAAGGACCCCAAGCAGCAAACACATACACAAGACAAGCCTGAAGGGCCCAGCTGGAACAGACAGTGGATGCCTTCAAAAGCCACAAAGCACCGCACCGTCACATGAAAGCACAATAGACAAGCAATTTTAAACTATATTAACTATTAACTAATTACACTAACTATGGAAAACCTACATTACCTAATTAAACTAACTATCAAACGGAAACTTAACTAACTAAACTAAAAGAAAAATCAAAAATGGCCACATACGACCCGGGGGGGAGGAGAGGCACCCAGGAGGGGGGAGGTACAGGGTGCTGCTCAACATCTACATTTGATGATGCTGAGCCAAAAAAAAACCTCCATGGGCTCAACGCCTGCACAGCCCGACCTATGTGGGAGATAGATGGTCGTCCGAGTCTGGCTCATCCTGGAAAGGAGGACGTGGCACAGTAGCCTGGCCACGCCTAGCCGCAGCTTGCCCCTCGTCGGCAGCAAGTCTGCTGGACGGGTGAGCCTGGTTCTGTGTGGCGATGTGACGTAGGTCTGCATGCAGAACCTCACGTGATACACGTGCTTCCTCTTGCAAGGTAGCACGTGTAACACAGTGTTCCTCCTGCAAGGCCTGGCTAGACAACCGCTGCACCTCCCGGCAAGCCTGTAGCTCAGCCGAGATGGCACGCTCAAGCTGTGCAAACCTCTCCTCTGCCTTCTGCCTCTGGGACATCATAAGGACACCCAGAGTGGATCTGAGGGAAGCATACTCCTCCCTCAGGGCATCCATGTGCGCCTCTGCGTGAGCAGCAATTTCTTGACGCAGAGACGACATTTCAGCCTCGCGTGCCCTGTCTGAGGCCGCCATGCCCAGCCTGAGCGAGCGGGCCGTGGACCGTGCCGCCTGCTGCTGGAGAAGCACCTGCCTAGCAAGGTGGAGCACAGATCGGGCCACACGCTCCATGCTCTCAGCGATGTTCTCCATTGCTGCCCCCTGCCGTTCTGAATTGGCAGTCATGTCTTGCTCCCACTCAGTATACTGCGGTTGCGCGTGGCGACTGCGTTGCCGGGCTTGACCCCTGCGGGACCCAAGGACCGGGGGTCCTCGCTGTGTTGGCACCGCCCGCGGCTGCACAACTACATGCCCCCGTCGACGTGATGTCCCAGGCACATCAGTGACTGGTGTGGAGGGTGACCCTGCTTCCCGATCCACCACGGGCGGAGGAACCAAGACTGTCTGATACCTCAGTGCAGGTGTCGCAGACAGAGGAGTGTCCACATCAGAATCACTCACCCCTGACACATGGACTTGATGCTCATCCAACTCAACATGGACGTCAGAGTCGTCATCAAGGCTGGACTCATAGGCAGCCAGAGACAAGATGGACTGTAGCACTTGGGGGTTTTCGTGGCCTACCATGCCACGACCCCCACTAGTGCCGGGTTGATGTAGTAGTAACAACCCTGTGTCTGGCATGACAACACCATCCTCCGCCTCCATTGCGTCATCACCTGAAAAATAGGGAGAAAAAAGGTCACTACACATGTTAGAAGCACACAACACACACACACACACCGACAGCAAATGCATCAAGCAGACATGTGACACACAACATATAACCTGCCATGCATGCTGGGTCAACTTTGAATTGCTTCTGTGATCAGACCTGTTGAAAGGTAGCAGTTTCCATGGACGTGGGTCTATGCAGTGCAGAAAATGTGTACGCCACTCACTACCTACATGTACAAGGACTCCATAGTGTGTGCCAGGAAATGTGAAGGCAGTGCAATGTCAAATTCAGACATCACATGCATTGTGCATTCAATGTGTACCATATCTAGAAGCCAAGCACCCCTCCACCCCAGTACCAAAGCAGGGATGCCTAGCATGGTATCAAAAGGCTGACCATACACCTGTGTATTGACAGGCAGTGTTGACTGGCATCAACAGCTGAATGTGATTCAAGTGACAACACTGCAAATGATGCTGGGACAGTAAGCAGGACACATGATGAAAACTCTGGATTCCGCCCATGTGTGAAGAAGACACAACAACAGTTGGACAGAGTCATTGGCCATTGAACAGGCTGAGGCCTGTGAGCCACACAGATTGTCAGACCCTAAACATGTGTGCAATGCAGGACTGAGCTACAGTTGACATGGGAAGGCTGATGAGATGGCAGGCAATGTATGTAACCAAGGACTTGTATTACAGTGATCATCCAGTCAAGGACACATAGGGGCATGCGTGCAATGCAAATGGAGCATGAATGGGCAATCATGTCCCTGCAGGACATCTGACCTATGCACAGTACAAGTGAGATACCCTGCATCAAGTACTAAGGCTGTACCACACGGCATATGTTTGGCAGATTCTACGCTGGAAGTTAGCATCTACACAGGACGCATGAACAAGAAAGTACACATTGGCAAGATTGAAGAACACCAGTGCATAGGTGGAACTGGGGTGCAGAGTGGCGGAGGAGGGGCAAGGGAGCATGCCTACATGGAGTCCCCGCATGCAGGCGGAGGAGACATGCATGACGGAAGCATTGCATTACTTACACATCAGAACCATGTACACGTCACATGTAGCGGCAATCATGTACAACACATCCCACAAGTGAAACACACACGTCCTCAACAAACACGCATCAACACTCACTGGACTGGGCATCAAAGTCCAGCATCTCTCCCACTCCTTCGACCAATTCAGGTGGTATGAACTCTGTAACGAGTGCCTCCTGCGGAGTCAGCTCTTCCTCCTCTGGTGCAGGCCCACCGCCAGTCACCAGAGTCAAGTTGTAATTAGAGGCACGCTTAGCCTTAGGGCTTCGTTTGATGTCATTCCAACGCTTTTTGCACTCTTGCACCGTGCGCACCTCATGGCCGAATGAACTGACATGTTCCGCAACATGCTTCCAGTGGGTGTCACGTTGGGCAGCCGTAGTCTGACTATTGGCAGCCACTAGCATGTCACGGCTGTGGCCCCGCACGTAGTCCACAAGGAAGTCCAGTTCCTGCTTACAGAAAGGCTTCTACCTCGACGTTCAGGAGGTTGTGGCTGTGTGTGGGGTCCCAGCCTGTGCTGCAGGTGCAATCTTCCTCCTCTTGGACTGTGGCGCAGACCCTGGCTTGCTAATGCCGCCCTGACCAGTATGGCCAGTGGGTTCGGTGGATTGAGCCAAGGGAGTGGCAGGTGGAGGGATGACCAAAGGCCTGACTTGTGTCAGTGGCAGCTGGGTGCCCACTAATGGACCCTGCGCAGCAACATCAGCTGTGGCAGGGTCATTGACTGCAACGGTCCTGGTTGGCAGACTCACAGCCGGGGTGCTGTTGGGTGCATCTGCCCCTGCACTTGCCAACACCCAGCTGTTCGGGGCAGCAGATGACATGACTGCCCCAGGGACACGTGTCTTGGTCTGAGCAGCCCGGCATGCCCCTATGGTTTCCCCCCTGGCCTGTTGGAGATCTACCAAGGGCTCTTCAAGTGCCAACGCAGCCTGCACTGGCAGACTCCGAGCCTGGGTGGCGATGTCCACAGCTGCACCTGCAGCTACCACTACCCTTTGGCCCGTGGCAGTCGATGGAACGGACTGCCGGGTCACACGGGCACCAGTGCCAGATGCAGAAGCTGCATCCCCCGGAACCACAGGGGGTGGTGGCATGACTGCACCGATACATGGCACAACATTGTGCTCAAGTGGCGCACCCCTGCCTCTTCCCCCTCTGTGGCCGCCCTGGACACCCTGGAGTCCCCCTACTCCCTGGTCATCACGGCCACATCCCCGACCACGCCCGCCACGGGGAGGACGCCCAGCTGAGGCGTCCCTCACCTTTGGTGTCCTCCCAACCATGGCACAGATGTAGTAGTGCCGGCACAGATGGAGTGGTGCCAATGGGAGGTGTACACCACAATTGACCTGGGCAATTGGGGTGAAGGGGGTAGGAAGCAAGATGTTAACAGCCCCCCTGCACCTGCAAGGCTGTATGTGACCCCGGTGATGAAGTGACGGGTCACGCAACGCTCAGGCACCCCAAAACTGCAGTAAAACCGTGCACGCAACCCTGCAGCCTACGTGCGTGGATTCAACCTCCTGCAGTACGCGGTGGCACCCAGTAACACGAATAACGCGTACGGGTGGGACACGCAGGCTACTATGACATCGAAAATGGGTGCGATACACAGGGGCACCCGCAGTGGGAAAAAGAGCATGTGCGACTCACCGTCTGACTAGCGCGATGCAGAAAAACACACGTAGCCAATACCCCCGCCAAAAGAAGAGATACGTCCTTGATAGCTGTGAAGTTGTGATGGCGCGCGAAACAACAGGAAGCAGCAACACAGGTCAGTCTCCACGAAAGGCATGTACAGCAAACTGCTGGGCCCGCTCACCTTTAACCCGTGCTGAGGGAAATGCACGCGCGCGTCACGTCACTTACGCGCATGGGCCCTTTACTCGTATTACACGCGGACGTGCAGTTTTTCACGCGCGCTGAAATGCCCATGCACACCTGTGCGTGTCACGTCACAGGGGCGTTTGCGCTTGAGGGGCCTTCTGTCCAATGAAATTGTGTATGCGTGCAGACGCGCTTAAACGCTAAGGGCCTTTCCTCAAATTACACGCTGACGTGCCGAATTTTCATGTGCCAAATCACTCCGTATCAAGCTGGCCACGCGTAAGCATACGGAAGACCACGCTCCTGCCCAGAAGGCCGAACTACTGCCCCCCAGAGCCCCGAGCACGCTCCCACCTGCCATCTGCTGCTGCCTGACTGCCTGCCACCCACGTGCCCTGCCATTTGCTGCCTGCACATCTGCCAGGGGTGCTGTTGCTGTGACCACCCCTGCTGGAACCGAAGACTCCGACTGGGAGTCCATCGCTCCACAGCCCAGCCCCAGGACCCAGTTGCCCACCCACTCCTGCCTCAGGGGTTGTCATGTCGGGCACCGCAACATCTGGCACCACTGACAACCCCCGGCCAGAGAGGCAGAGGGGCATCAGCTTCAGTGCCACCGAAGTTGGTGTCCTGGTGGAACAAGTCCTGGGGCAGTATGATGCCCTCTTCGGAAGTTCCCGCGCCGACAAGGAAGGACGGACTCGGATCTGGACTGACATTGTGACTGCCATCAACGCGTAGGGGGTGGCAGTCCGCGACTTCCAACATGTCAAGAAGCGCTGGGAGGACTTCAGGTCCAGGACCCTGAACAAGGCCCGGCGCCTCATGAAGGCAGCGGATGCCAAGGGGCGCCGGGTCCACTTGTCGGAAGATCAGATGAGGGTCCTGGAACGCATATCCCCAGCACTCCACATTCAGGTCCTTGAGAGGCAGACCCGTCTGGAGTCGAGCGGTAAGTGTACATGCATCCTGATTGTGAGCTGTGCGTGGGGTGATGTTTCAGTAGTGTGAAGGTTGCACATCTGTTTGTATGGGGTGGAGTATGGGTGGGGGTGTACAGGGCCGTGGGGCTAACACATGTGAGGGCTGTAATGTTTGAGACATGGATGGTGCTTGTGTGTGTAGGCTTGCATTCCAAATGCAGTTGTGTGGTCACACATGTTTGGATGAATGTGTATGTAAGTAGACATGTCCTTGATGTCACGCATGTATGTTGTTTTCAGCTGCATGTATCAGCACTGTGTACATGTGCATTTGTGTGTATTTGACAAGGGTGCAACAGTGATGCAACATGGATGCATGTGACAGCAGGATGTGGAAGCCTGATTGGCAGATGTGACATGGATGCCCATCTGAACACTGCGACACTTGGCAGAGGTGTACACATGCATGCAAGTGTGGTGGTGTGTGTACAATTGTGGTGCACTTCCTGTGTTGCATGTGATATCTGGCTCAGCTTTGCCTGCTCATGCTGTTGTATGTGTATGGATGGTGCTGGCAGTTGCGATATGGCTGTGGTATGGCTCATGTGTGCGAGTTGAAATGGCATGTGTATTGGGAATTGTGATGGCATGTCTGAGGTTTGCCAATGCCACTCATGTACAACTGTCATGTGTGTATGTGTCCATTGTACAGTGCCCTGATGCCTGTGTTTTATTTCTCCCTGTCTGCAGCGTCAACTGATGAAGAGGGCGGAGAAGGTGCTGTGGAGCACAGCGGCGGGGATCCCACCGCCAGCCGGAGACGCAAGGCCCGGCTCCCCTCCCATGTTGTGATCTCGTCGGGGAGTGAGGAGTCCGGTGCCACGTCCCAGGCCGCAGCTGCCGGGGGGAGGTCCAAGAGGCGGAGGTTGGAGTTGGACTCCTCGGCAGCAGAAGGGGCAGCTGGGACCCCACAGGGCCCAACGGGGGAAGATGGCACAGAGTCATCCAGGTTGGTGGGGGTTTGGTGGAGGAGGCCGTGCAAGCAACGGAGACGGGGTCTGGAGGTGGGGATCCCACTGGTGCTAGTGGTGCAGTGCAGGACCAGGGACAGGAGGCAGCACAGGCCGCCGCGGAGGTGCCTGTGTGCAATCCTGTCCCTGATCCTGTCCCTGCATCATCTTGCACCAGCACGGATGCCTACATCCAGACCCGTTTTCAGGCAGGGGATGAGCAAACAACAACTGGCCTTCCTCTGCCTGCGGACGTGGCTATCCGGGTCCGGGTTGAGCCTGTCCTGACTGGTGTGGCGTTGCGTCAACGGGCCATGCGAGGTGACCTGCAGTCTTTTCATGAGGAGACTGCACGTCATCTCGAATGGCTCGTTGACCACGTCAGCCTGCTGGGACAGGTCACCCAGGCCGGATTCCTCCGTTTGATGGGGCTTGCTACGACCCCCTCCTCAACTGAACCTCCTACGCGCCAGTCGTCCTCTGTGCCATCTTCCCACCCATCAGTCACCTGGGTGCCCTGTGGAGCTGCCTCTGACGGTGCAGCCAGGCTGGTGGAGGAGTTATCCCTGCCACAGTCGGGAGTCGGACGTCCAGCAGGGGTGGCCACATCAACGACTGCACCCCAGCCGGCGGAGGATGTGCTGGAAGCAGGAGGCAGTGCACGGGCAGAAGCACAGCAGCAACGTGGTGGGAGCCATGAAGGCTCAGGGCCTTCAACATCGGAAAGGCAGGCATCGGCCGGAGGGCAGGAGGACCCAGGACAGAGAGTGTCTTCCGTGTGGCAGCGGTTGGGCCACGCCATAGATGCGGAGCGGCAGCGGGCGGAAGAGGCACGGCTCACAATGGTCAGGGCGGAGAACTCCATGCGGAGGGCCCTGAGGCGGGCCGAGAGCCTCGAGGCAATCCGCAGGGGGTTGGAGGTGGACACGTCGACGGCCCTGCGGACCCCCGGGGCCATGGAGGAGGACCGCCTCCGGGACATTGAGCAGGAGTTCAATGATGCCCTGGCCCGGAACATCCAAAAGTGAGCCGTCAGACTAGCCTGCTGCCCTTGTACATAGTTATGTAGGTAGTGTTAGGTTTCCTTTGTTTTTTGATTTATTTTGGACCTTTTGGACATTGGCCACATTTTTGTATATAGTTTATTTTATTAGTTAGTGTTGTTAGATAGGTTTAATTTCTTTTGTTGGGATAATGGACCCTGGCTTGTTCGTCTGTACATAGTTCACTGTTGGATTTTATTTTTCTTTCACAATTTACCCATGGAGCAATGGCTTTCAATTATTATTTCCCATTGGATTTTCTTTTGTGGACAGTGACTTTGGACACCATTACTTTGGATTATGATTTTTGGTTTTGCTTTTTTTCACAGACATGCTTCTTTTCATTTTTGTACATTCCCATTTCTGTTTCTTTATTTTTGAATCTATTTATGTTTCCTTTAATACATATTTTTTTTATCAAACTTCAATGTGTAGTATCATCTCATTGGTTTCATGCATATCATGATATGGGTTTTGAGATTCACTGACACCCATTGGGTGTATTTGAGGGACATGTGTTTGTTTTCGAAACTTGCAATTGGTGTTCTGTCATGTAATTGCCATTTCTGAGTGGGTAGATGCAATACTCGGGTGGTTTTTTTTTTGCCTTTGGAGGCTGACCATAGGGACCAGGGATCTCGATTGCTGATGACATGTTGGCTGGGGAACATGAGTTGGGGCCTGCTGGCAGGTGCCCCACAGTGCTGGGGGGTGGGGGTGGTGGGAGACATGGGTGGGGGCCTGGTGGAGGGTTCCCCTGCACTGCTGGGGGGTGGGGGTGGTGGGGACATGAGTTGGACATGGGTGGGGGCCTGCTGGCAGGTGCCCCACAGTGCTGGGGGGTGGGGGTGGTGGGGAACATGGACATGGGTGGGGGCCTGCTGGCAGGTGCCCCACAGTGCTGGGGGGTGGGGGTGGTGGGGAACATGAGTTGGACATGGGTGGGGGCCTGCTGGCAGTTTCCCCACAGTGCTGGGGGGTGGGGGTGGTGGGGACATGAGTTGAACATGGGTGGGGGCCTGCTGGCAGGTGCCCCACAGTGCTGGGGGGTGGGGGTGGTGGGGAACATGAGTTGGACATGGGTGGGGGCCTGCTGGCAGGTGCCCCACAGTCTTGGGTGGTTGGGGTGGTGGGAGACATGGGTGTGGGCCTGGTGGAGGCTGCCCCTGCACTGCTGGGGGGTGGGGTTGGTGGGAGACATGGGTGGGGGCCTGGTGGAGGGTGCCCCTGCACTGCTGGGGGGTGGGGGTGGTGGGGACATGAGTTGGACATGGGTGGGGGCCTGATGGAGGCTGCTCCTGCACTGCTGGAGGTGGGGGTGGTGTGAGACATGGGCGGGGGCCTGGTGGAGGGTTCCCCTGGTGGCTGGGGGTGCAGGGGGACATGCGTTGGTGGGCAGTAGTGCAAGTTGACATGTGGGTTGGCTGGGGGGCATGGCCATGGTGGCTGGGGTGCCTGCAGGACATATGCAGGGTAGGCCCCTGTGGTGTGAGCCACCTGCAGGGGCCGTGGAGGGTGTAGAGGGAACACCTGGGAGGACCCACACGTGCAATTCACGTGTGGTGCTCCCCGCGCACCCCTGTAATACACGTACCCTGATGGAATCGCGTGTGATACTTTCCGCGCACCCCTGATATGCACGTACCCTGCTGATATTGCGTGTGAAACTTCCCGCGCACCCCGAAATACACGTAGCCAGGAGATTTGCGTGTGGAACTTCCCACGCACCCCGAAATACACATAGCCAGGACATTCGCGTGTGGAACTTCCCGCGCACCCGAAATACACGTAGCCAGGACATTCGCGTGTGGAACTTCCCGCGCACCCCTGCAATACACGTACCCTGCTGATATCGCGTGTGAAACTTCCCACGCACCCCGAAATACACGTAGCCTGGACATTCGCGTGAGGAACTTCCCGCGCACCCCTGGAATACACGTACCCTGCTGATATCGCGTGTGAAACTTCCCGCGCACCCCGAAATACACATACCCTGCTGAAATCGCGTGTGGAACTTCCCGCGCACCCCTGATATACACGTACCCTGCTGAATTCACGTGTGAAAATTCCCTCGCACCCCTGATGTACATGTACCCTGATGGAATCGCGTGTGGAACTTCAAGCGCACCCCTGGAATACACGTACCCTGCTGATGTCGCGTGTGAAACTTCCCGCGCACCCCGAAATACACGTAACCTGGACATTCGCGTGTGGAACTTCAAGCGCATCCCTGAAATACACGTACCCTACTGAAATCGCGTGTGGAACTTCCCGCGCACCCCTGAAATAACGTACCCTGATGGAATCGCGTGTGAAACTTCCCGCGCACCCCTGAAATGCACCTACCCAGTTGAAATGACGTGAGGTACTTTCCGCGCACCCCAGTGATACACGTAGCCCGCATGCCGTGCTGGTACAGGGTTAGCGCAGCCCTTTGCGCTGGATTGGGGATTTTGATGGCTTTTCCCTGCGCAAGAGGCGTTCTTGGGGGCATAACTGGCGCTGTTGCAGGGTCGCTGCGCCACTGTGCGCCACGGCTGGTTTTGGTAGCTGGAATCCATGAATACGCTGTGCGCGGAAATGGGTTTTGGCGCACGCGGCTGGCGCAGGGATTCGCACGCGCACACTGTGCGCCAGCCGCATGCGCCACTTGTGCGCTGAATTCTATGAATTACCCCCTCAATCACTGCAAGACTAGGATAAAATGCTATTGTTTGTTTTTCTACAAAATGCTGCCTTCACATGGAAAACACTAACATTTCCCCATGAATGACACGTAGAATTAAATAAATCACTGATCATTTCTTTACAAATACTCATGTACGATGAGAGCAGCGGCTTCTCTCCCACACTCACCGTGCTTTGCCTCTGGTTCAGGAGGAGCGCTGGGGTACATCGGATTGCAGCACTCTGCCTCCGGCTGCCACCTCATGTTCGCACGTGCATGGTGGAGTCTTGCGGTGTTGCTGCATCTCGCGAGATTGAGCAGCTTAGTCCTATTCCATCACAAAGTCTGCATACCTTGCTGGGTTACGTCACTCGCTCTTGGGACGACAACTTCCCCTCACTCCACTGGGTGATGCTGTTCCTGGTTTTTCTTCCCCACTACTCTTTGACTTGAAGATGTCCCCTTCACTTTGCAGAACTTTCTCTTCTCTGATGCTGGTTCTCACAGCGTTAGCCTGACATACGTGTTCAGATGAGTTATCTTCACATGTGACATACGTGTTCAGATGAGTTATCTTCACATGGGATTTCCGTCTCTTCAGCAGTGCCTTCACTCCGGGAAATCTGTTGTCTTGCCATGGTTTCTCTATCTTCAATTGACCTTCTTTCATAATTGGCAACTCTGTCCAGGATCCAAAGCTTGCCATCCTGAGTGCATATATGATTGGTACATGTTTGCACTACTTGGATAGGTCTGCTGAACCTGGATCCCGTGATGTGATGCTTCTGGGGCAAGTCCCCTTCACGCACATCTATTCTTTGGGCTGACCTTCCCCGTCATTGCACCTTTTTATTTCTTCCATATTCTTTCTTTTTCTCCACACTACATCCTCCATGTTTACTGCATCATCCCCCCTTACTTTTATTAACCATGGAGGTACTAGTGTGGACGTTGCTCTTCATCCTCTTAGCATGTGTAAGGATGACACATGTGTTGCCCCATTTGGGGTGAGACAGTGAGCAGCTACAACTTCTTTTACGGTCTTATGTTGTTGCAGGGCCACTTTGATGAAACAGTTAGTTACTTCAACCAGCACATTGGCCTGTGGATGCTATAAAGAAACTTTGATCTGTTTGAAGTTGTTGTCTTTCTATTTCGCGGGAGACCAATTGAACCCCATTGTTCATTACAATCTCTTTCGGCAGACCCTCTCGCTGGAACTCCGCTGTGAGCACATCAATAAGAATTGCGCTGGTGATGTCGGGTACACACTCTGCTTCAACCCATTTGGATAGGTAATGGATCATGACCAAGCCGTACCAGTGTTCATGTGACATGGCTTCTAAGGGCCCAATGAACTCTAACCCCAGTTTGCACCATACGCCTTTCCGGGATCTCAGTAGGTATTAGGGGTGCTTCTCTCACTGTCCAACGTTTGTTGCTATTAATGCACTCATGGCAGCTCTCCATCATGACTCTGATATCGTGGTCAATGCCCGGTCACCAGTAGGACTCCCTCACTCAAAGTCTTGTCATGTTACTTCCAAGGTGCACCGAGTAAGCCCTGCACAGAATTAGTTTCCTCATCCCCAGAAGCGGGATGACCTGATTGCCTCAGTTTAGCAATCCCTCTGATTCGAATATTTCTTCTGCAACTTTCCAGCATGGCCTCAATCCTTCAGATATTGCCCTCTCACTACGCCATCCTTTCTTAAACCATTTAGTTAACTTCATGATTGTGGCATCTTTAGTTGCTTTTTCCCTCCTATGGCCTTTGCTCATTTCTAGGAACTCTTGGCTACTTAAGTCGCATATTGAAGTCATCACACGCATCTTTCAAGAATGTGGTGGTTGACTCCCTTTGTTCAGGCAATCGTGACATGTAATTGGCTTGCATGTTCTTCCATCATGCTGTGTGCAATATTTCATAGGTGTATTCTTGCAATTCTGCCATTTTTCTTGCTAATTTGGGGCTATACGCTTCGTCCCGCCTGGGCTCAGCATGTGTATTAAGGGTTTGTGGTTGGTAACCAAATGGAAATTTGTGCCCCACACATGTTCTAAAATACTCTACCGCCCATGCGCATGCTAGCATTTCTTTCACAACGGTAGAGTGGTTGTTTTCAGCTTCTGACAGCACTTTGGACGTGAATGTCACTATGTGTTTCCGTGTCTCCCTTCTTCTGGGTCAGTGTTGCTCCCAACCCATACGCGCTGGCATCCATGGTAATAAAGGTTTTTCATAGTGGATTGAAGGGCCTTAGCCATGGGGCACCCATTATCCAATTCTTAACTTCCTCAAAGACTTCCCTTGGTTCTCGGTACCATTTATATTCGGCTCCCTTCTTCAGCAATTCTCTTAATGGCGCTGTCGTTTCTGAAAATCGAGGCACACATTTCTTTTTCACAAAGGATCTTAGTTCTTTACTGGATGAGGCCGGGGCTTTCACTATTGCCTGCAGTAGGTTTTCTTTGTGCCTGATTCCTTTGCTCGATATCTTTATTCCAAGATATTATACTACATTTCATCGGATCACACATTTTTCATACTGTCGTCTTACCCCTACTTCTTGCAGCTTGTTGAGTACTTTCCTCAACACTACATCATGGGTGTCAATGTCTTCAGCGTATATGAAGATGTCGTCCAAAAGTAAGAAACATTCCAATGTTACGTAACAAGGAGTCCATCATTCTCTGAAATGCCGAAGCTGCCGATGACAACCCAAATGGCAATCTGGCAAACTGAAATGGCCTGAAAGGAGTGATGAATGCTGTCAGTGGTCTCGATTCTTTATGCAAACTGATCGGATGATATGCATCCCTCATGTCGAGTTTGGAAAAGTACTTTGCCTCTTTCATCATGAGGATTAATAAGTTTATACTGGGAAGGGAATGACTGTCCGTTATCACTTCTAAACTGGAGCTACGTAAGACTATGCATACTCTAAGGTCATTTGTGAACAGTTTCTTTATCATATCAGCACCACTGAACTCAACCATTCGGATGATTCTACCGTCTCTATAGTGCCCTCTTTCACCATCTTTTCTAGTTCCATCTGTAATGCACTTCTTGCCAACGCTGGGACAGGTCTCACCTTATGTTTGATGGGAATGGCATTCGGTCTCAATCTGATCTTGTGTACCTAGTTCTTTATCTTCCCTGGTTCTTCCGAAAATAACCACAGGAACTTGTTTCTTGACACTGACACTCCTCCTATTCTGACATAGTAATTGGTCCTGTGTGCTGGGGTCAAACCTGATGTCCAACTTAGCTTGGTCGTCCCACCCCAATACTGCAGGACCCTCCTCTGAAAAGTACAGTCTGATTTCAGTATTCCTGCCTTTAAACTCGACAGTGCCATTGATATAGCCCAGCAGGCGAACTGGGGAACCACCGAACAGTGTGGCCCTGTGCTTTTTTCTTGTACCTCAACCGTGGTTCTACCTACCCTGTCTTTGTAGGTGCGAATGGGCAGTATTGTTAAATCTGACCCCAAATCGGACAGCACTCTGGTCTCATTTCCATCCACCTGGATAATGCAGTGTGGTTTTTGTCTTCCTCGCAGTCAAGCTATTCACCATAATAATGGTTGGTCTGCCTTCTTCAGACGACTTGGTGCCTCGTGTCACCCACTACCTCGATCAGCGACACTTTCTTTCCTCATGACCTGCTTGCAATCGCAATGTGACTAAACCCCCTACAGTTTGAACATATTTTGCTTCTGGTGGGACACTCCTTGTCGTTTGCCAGATGGCGGGTGCTGGTGCGCCTATGGTACTTTAATGGTTCTCTTTTCCCCCTCTTTCATCTCTGCCATCATTCCGGTGTTTTTCCTTGCCACCTTTGTGTTGGATGGTATGCACTTCTGCAGCTTGTGCTCTTCCCGCCAATTCCTTATGCCTGCACAAGGTTTCCTTGACGGCTCTGGCAAACTGAATCGCCTTGTCCAAGACCGGTTTCTTTGCCAAAATAAACTTATCCTGGACTTTTCTGCATGTCGCAAATCATGTTCTCTGTGTTTTCGCCAGTCACATAGTGCAGCCATTTCCCACATTCTGGTGACATAATCGTCGACTGATTCAGAATTGTCCTGCTTCCTGCAGTAACATGTTATCCTATGTAGCACTGTATTTCCTTTATTCGATAACCGCTTGACTATTCTCCTTATGGCCTCTTTGTATTCAACTATTTCCGTTCTCAGACCAGCGTAGATCCTTTGACCTTCCACTCCATGGCATTGAGTAACATGGCTTTCTTCCTTTCTGGGGCCAGAGGTCAAAGTAGGTGGGAACTAAAGTGTACAACGTTCCCTTACTTTTTTAGGAAATCAGTGACCGTTCCCTTACTTTATTTAACCCGGAGCACCGTTCCAGGACAGCAGTGATGGACACCTTTATTTATGTCTTTAGTAACTTCTTCCCTACTGGAGATTTGAACCTCGGTCACACTCCAGTTGTACACCCTGCTGAGCTATCTTGCAGTTGCTGGGTTGCTGTTGTTCCTTTGTATAGATTGCCTGGGACATAACGCTCATTGTCAAGTAGTCACAAGGCCCTGTTCTCGGTACTGATATGTGTCTTCTGCAATTAAACATGGATTGCTGCAGACAAAGTGTCTATACATGTAATGGGCAGGGGTGTGTGGCTATAGTCCTACGCGTGTCCCTTAAGAGATGGGAATGACGGGGGATTGAAGAGGGAGGCTGCTTTAAGCTGCATGCTGTGGGGGACAATGACCAACTAATGGTTATTTAAATGCTGCATTTTCTTTTGTTGTGTTCTCGTCTGTCTTAATAGTACTGTAAACACAACAGTGTAGGGTGCAGTGGAGACAAGGAAGGTATGGTGTTTGCATTGTGGGAGGGTTGAGTATGGGGTAGCTGGAGAGTGGCAGGGAGGGGGACCACTGGCTAGGGCATAGTCCGCTCCACCATGTGCATCTAAATATGTGACGAACAGAGGTTCCCACATAGTTCCCATGAGTCCATCATAACTTGTTGCCCCTAAGGAAAGACACTCCTTAAGTGCATGTGGAAATTTAGTTTACAAGTTATTACTATTGTGCTGGATGTATCCTGTTAGTAACCTGAAATGAGTGCCCGGAGTGACGACGGAATGCCCCTGTTGACATAGCACTTAGGTTGTTTCTGTGGGAAACAGCCTGGAAGTTAGGCTGCACAGTTGTAGGTTAGTGATGAATGGGAGGGCATAGTTTACACTGCTGGTTGAGGGGAGGCAGTGAGGGTGTGGAGGGTGAAATTCAAAAAGTTTTGGTGTCGTATAATATGTGTGCAGTGTAGTACACAGCACAGAGATGTTTTGTGTTCTGTATCTCGAGTAACCATGAAATTCATGTCAGATGGTAGTTGGGATGATGCAGGCCTCGATCCAGATTAAATCATTGTGCTGGAATGTCCGCAGGCTGGTTAAATGTGTTAAAACTCAGAAAATCATAGCACAGGCTAATAGATTGGGCGCCAATATACAATTCTTACAAGAAACTCATGTGGTGGACTCAGTCACTCAACAGGGTGGCCAGTCTTGGGGTGGACAGCGGTATTACACGTTGTACTCCACCAGGGTGTGGGGAGTGATGACATCAATTCACAAAACACTTCCAGTTCCAGTATGGCGGGCTTACCTGGGGACTGCAGAAATGCTGGTGGTGGCGTCACTCCTTGCATCGTGGTTGTGGTCAGTCTGTAGCTGACTCCTCATTGCGAATTGTGTTGTGGCTTAATCTATGACTCCACACAGTCTGATTTATTGCTTTATTCAGCAGGCTTCACATTTAACTATATACAACAGGTAGTTACTTCACTACCTTTAATGATCCCAGTTCCAACGCTTGCAAACCGTGGTGAAGAGGCAAGCCTGGCTTTGCCACTAGTTCAGGAGGAGCGCCACGGTGCATCTGTTTGTGGCACTGCCCCGCGCTTGAACTCCGGCTGCCGGGCTCATATTCTCACGCGTACGTTCGTTCAAGAGGAAGACACAAATATTTCCCCCTTTGTAAATGATTGGCACATCACCGATCATTTCTTTACAAATACCCATGTACGATATGAGCAGTTGCAGTTGCTTCTCTCCCCCACTCGCTGTGCCAAAACGAGTTGGGTTGATACTAGATCCCATCTGAGAAACGGACCTTTGGTGATAGGCCGTTTCTCAGATGTACATTTCCCACAATATAAAGCGAAAGGAGTGATCTAAGATGTGCAATTTATAAGCAGACTCTTTATGAGGCACATCCACAATACAGTGCAAGCGTGTGTTTTGAAAGGCCAAAGCTGGAACTCACCCAGGGGCTGCAATAATTAGCTGCATTGTCTTCTGCTGGTATATTCAGCCTGCTGCAAGTCATGACCAGGGGTATAGCCATGGGCAAGGAAGCTATGGATAAATACACAAAATCTACCCCCCGAAGACAGGGAGATGCCCCTGAACAAGCTGGGCGCTTCCTCCCCTCCGAATTACAGCAAATGCTAGAAACCATGACAAAGGGGTTTGCTGCTGTGATCAAGAAGCTGGACGATATCACGATCATTATCACCACCATCAGAGTGCAACTTGCTAAGGAGGTCCTACGGATAAATGAAGCAGAAGAACGGATCGGGCCTCGGAGGATAGGGTGCACGACTTGCAATTGACTGTGATTACTCTGGTAAAGGATATGAGGTACGTGAAGTCCAAATGCAATGATCTTGAATCCCGCTTCCGGAGGAACAATGTCAGAAAAGTCAGAGTTCCGGAGGAAAAATTGAACAAGTGGTGGAGCAGTTGCTTAGAGAGCTGTTAGGGTAGCCACAGCGATCGCATTTTTTTGCAGTCAAAAGAGCCAAAGGGCCATGACCCAAAAGCCAAAGCTGGGTGATTTTCCAAGACCTTTACCAGCCAAGATATTGAGCTACTGCGACCGAGACTTGCTTCTGAAGCTCGCGAGAGATAAGAAAGAGCTCCAAATGGGATCTCAGGTGAGCCGGATCTTTCCTGATTTTTCTGTGTCAGTACAACAGTAGCAGCGACAATTCTTGGGAGTCAAAAAGATGCTGAGGGAGCGCTATGTCCAATATTCGATGATTTTTCTGGTTCGACTGGACTTTCAATTTCAGGACAAACTATATTTTTTCACAGTCCCGGAAGAGGCGGTAAAGTTCATCGAGGCCAAAATACCAGTTCAGCGCCCGCTTGGCAAGTCCCAGGAGGGATTGCGTAAGACATGAGTCCATCATAACTTGTTGCCCCTAAGGAAAGACACTCCTTAAGTGCATGTGGAAATTTAGTTTACAAGTTATTACTATTGTGCTGGATGTATCCTGTTAGTAACCTGAAATGAGTGCCCGGAGTGACGACGGAATGCCCCTGTTGACATAGCACTTAGGTTGTTTCTGTGGGAAACAGCCTGGAAGTTAGGCTGCACAGTTGTAGGTTAGTGATGAATGGGAGGGCATAGTTTACACTGCTGGTTGAGGGGAGGCAGTGAGGGTGTGGAGGGTGAAATTCAAAAAGTTTTGGTGTCGTATAATATGTGTGCAGTGTAGTACACAGCACAGAGATGTTTTGTGTTCTGTATCTCGAGTAACCATGAAATTCATGTCAGATGGTAGTTGGGATGATGCAGGCCTCGATCCAGATTAAATCATTGTGCTGGAATGTCCGCAGGCTGGTTAAATGTGTTAAAACTCAGAAAATCATAGCACAGGCTAATAGATTGGGCGCCAATATACAATTCTTACAAGAAACTCATGTGGTGGACTCAGTCACTCAACAGGGTGGCCAGTCTTGGGGTGGACAGCGGTATTACACGTTGTACTCCACCAGGGTGTGGGGAGTGATGACATCAATTCACAAAACACTTCCAGTCATGTGTCATTATCTGGTTGTGGAGGAAAGAGGCAGGTACGTGTTGGTACATGGATTGCTTTGCAAGAGAGAAGTGGTCTTCTTGAACTTTTATGCCCCAAACATAGATGATCCAGATTTCTACACACAGGTGATAAATCTCCTGCAGGGATTCTCGAGAGTGGCCTCATATGGGTATGTGATTTTAACACCATTATGGATGTGGCGGTGGACAAGTCCACTTCTGGTCCACGGGACCTGACAAAAGCAGAACGGGTTCTTTGGTCTGGGGTGCAGGATCTGAATATTGTGGATGTCTGCCGACTCAGTCAGGGAACTGAACGTGGATTCACTTATTACTCTGCGGTACATAATATGCACTCCCATATAGAAATGTGGTCTCTCTCTGATGATCTCCTCCCTAAGCTGTCTGACTGTGTAATGTATCCAAGAACATTCTCAGATCACTGCGCGTTGATTTTGGTTGTAACTTGGTCTACTGAGAGTCGCCCTAAACTCTGATGGGGCTTTAAACCTGAGGCACTAAGGAACCTTACCTTCATGCAGGGATTACTAAAGGGTATTGATGTGTATTTTTCACAAAATGTGGGGTCGGTCACTACACCGGCGGTGTTATGGCAGGCGTTCAATGTTCTTTGACTCCACACTCTCCTTTTCTCCTCACATCTCTGACGTCTTTAAGAAGTCAAACTATCAACTGCACCTCCTCAGAGGTATTCTTCTTTTCTTCTCCTTCCCCCAGAAGCTTACTGTCTCTAGAGCTCTGGTTCTCTCTAGGCTGGACTACTGCGACAGCCTCTTTCTAAATCTGCCTGCTTCTACTCTCAGCCCCATGAAACTCATCCAGAACAGGACTGCGAGACTTGTCATTGACCTCAAGCCCAGGGATCATATCTCTCCAGCACTGAAATCTCTGCATTGGCTCCCAGTGGCTGCAAGGATTAAGTTCAAGACCCTCTGCATTGTCCACAAGGCCTTCTGTGACCTGGGTCCAAAATACCTTCAACTCTCCCTCTGTAAACACCTTCCCACTCGAGCTCTTCGCTCCTTCACCTCCAACTCCCTCAGGGTCAGTCGCTTCTCCAAGCAACGAGTTGGGGGTAGATCTCTTTCCTCGGCTGGGGCCTCCTTCTGGAACAGCCTCCCTGCCACTCTGTAACTTGAGGAGAACCATCTCCAGTTCTGGAAGCACCTCCTCCTTGCTTTTGCCTTCGCTCTTCCTTTTCCCTGCTGATCTGTCTGCTTCGGCTCTGTGCACCTGGCAACCCTCTGTCTTTGGACCCAGGTCCCTGTCCACCCAGCCACACACCCGTACTGCCTCCTGGCAACCCTTGCACTTGGGTCTGTATCTGTAACCCTACAGTCCCCTTACCTGCACTTATCAGACACCCCTTGTCTGCGCTTTAAACCTTGCACTTGCCATCCTGCTGGCGGCACTACCAGTTGTTGTCCTTATCCCTTGCTCAGCACTTTCCACCTTTCCCCACTCCCTTGCACTTTCCCCCTTCCTTCTCCCCTGCACTTGCGCGTTCTCAATGTCACTGGATCTAGTTAGATCGTTGTTTTGTCCTCCCTTATTTCCTTCTCTTGCCTCGTCACGCTCTGAAACAGGTGTGTATAAGCGTGATACAAATAAAATATCATATCATATCATATGTGTGAAGGTGGTAATGTCGAATGAACTTGGGGTCCTGAGGCAGCTCAGGCACAATATGGCTGTGGTCGAGAAGGGATTGAAAGACCTCCAAGATAGTTACATGGACAGAGAGATTATGGTTAGGGAAGATATCTACCACAAACCACAAAAAATCAGTAGCATTTCCTGATACAAGTCCAATTTCACTCAATATTGGTAAAAACAAATTCGGTGTCACTCCAAAAGATCCATTTCAGTGATGATTCACAAAAAATAATTTTAATTTCTCAATTTATGATCAGCTGACATGTGTTTCGACCACCGGTCGTTTTCAAGGCTGTACAAAATAAAAGTGCCACAAAATACAGGTAATGCACAGATAAATGCATATACATTCCATTAAGATCAAGAAAACAACAACAACAAGAGGGCGCTAGGGGGCCAAACAAGATGGCCGCTTTCTAGTGAGCTCCCACACGGCCCGTGATTAATCCTGCCCAATCCTCCTGAATTCGGACCATCTGTGCCCTGACAGAAGGATACCCCTGCTCGCCAGACACTGCTTTGCTGTGCCGTGAAAATTGGAGCCAAAACGGAGATCATATGACCTAAAACGCTACCCCTCAAGCCAGCACCCGTGAATAAACAAGCAGGCCCACTAGAAGCCGGGGCGCGGAGAGATAGCCTGAGTGGAGTGCGGACGAGCGGATGCTGCCCGCCCTCTTCACATCCTACAAAGCCAAAGCCACACTGAGCCCCCACGAGCCGCGGGTGAAAACCGAAGATGCGCCGGCCCCTCATGTCAGCAACTCCACCACAGCACTTGCGGCCTGACCCGGAGAGGGGGTCTGCAGCCGCGGCTCGGGCAGTGTGCCCCGAGCGGACCGGGCTGCCGCCTGCTCGCCTGCACAAGAGGAGTGCTGGGCGGGGTGTGGGTCCACGCCACTCTCGAGGCTCCCTCTCCCTCCTTGTGAACAGGCCTGCGGCGCGGGAAGGAGAATCCGGAATGCAGACGCCAACTCTCTCCTCCCTCCCCGCCTGAGTGAGAACGGCCCTCGCGGGTCCAGCTGAGCAACCAGAGGACCTGGAGCAGACGTCGAGCTGCGGGCACCACTCTCAGGTACGGAGCATGCAGGAGGAAACACTGATTAAAATACTCGAAGTCCCGTCCGAGCCCCTCCCTGCACGCTCAGGCTGCCTTTGTCTTCAAGCTGCCAACCCCGCTGGGCCAGCGCGACCCCCTCCAGTCCTCATTACGTGGCCTAAGGGAACTGCACACCAAGACCTTCTATTCCATCAAAAACAACAAGGGGAACTAACTACCACCACCCCCCGTAATACCCCGAGGAATAGATTGCGTGTAAAACCTTACCGTGCAGGCAACAAAGCTCCCTATTCATCCAATATTGGACCACCAAGCCCTGCTGAGATTTTTAAAAAATCAGTACTTGGAAACTGAACTAAGCGCTGTGCCCGTGCTCCACAGACCCATCGGAACACGCTGCTACCCTTAACCCCCGCCGCAAAACGCACATCATAACTCATTGAAAGGGGACAACCTACGTCCCGAAATTGCATACAAGTTTCAAGATTAATACGAATCAACCCCAAACAGCGCAGGTTCAATGGGGAAGATGGATAAGTCACAAAAAAATCTAAACTTTGAAACCGGAACAGTCCGTAAAACCCCTAGAATACAAGAGGAGCGTGAGACCCCCAGTGTCAGCGGAGCCCAAATGGAGGAAGGAACCTCCTCCCCAGACATCAAAGGGCTCCTACTAGACTTGAAAGCGGGCATAGGGAGTTTAAATAATAAAATGGATGGCCTTGCATCGAAAGTGGATCTTCTCCAACACCGAATGGACACACATACTGAACGCCTCAATGACGTCGAACAAAGTGTGTCCAATCTAGACGACGGGGCAGCAACTTTGGGAGTAAGAGTCACCCAGCTCGAATCCCAAATGAAAACGACCACCGCCAGATGCGAAGATTTAGAAGGTCGCTCCAGAAGGAATAACATCAGGATCATCGCGGTGAGAGAACAACAATCCGGAGCGAAGATGGAGGACTTCGTTGAAACACTATGCGCCACCTTCTTCAGCCGTGAATCCCTTTCCAACCTGTTCATTGTAGAGAGAGCACACAGGATCCCTTCCTCCAAACCTATCTCAGGTGGCCCTGCCAGGCCAATAATTGCCAAATTACTAAATTACAAAGATCGTGACACCATCCTCCGACTGGCCACGGAGAAAGGAGAGATCCACTATGACGGGGACAGAATCCACTTTTATCCAGACTTCTCGCCAACAGTCCAATCCCAAAGGAGATCATTCACCTCCACCAGGCAGAGACTCAAAGACAACCAAATTACGTACTCAATGCTGTTCCCAGCGCGCCTCAGAATCCAACATGAGGGAAAGGTCAATTTTTTCCAGACGCCAGAAGAAGCAAACGACTTCCTAGATCAAGCAGGATGTTCTAGGCTAAACGCCATGTTTTCGGAAAGACACAGGGAACCCCACGCTCTGAATTAGGGTATTAATATAACAATTGTTTGCGGAAGAAATATCCAAAAGGTACAATTTGAAAATGAGTATCAAAGGAGTTTATTAGACCTGATACATTTTTAATATGACTTGAATCATGATTTAATCTGCACTTACTGCGAAAATTTACATAGCAGGAAAAAACCTTTAAGAACACATCTATAAAATAAAATTCATACTATTCAAACGTGCATCCATTCATCCACAAGCATCCGTCAATCATCAATTCACTCATCCAAAACACCAATGAGTATAAAATGTAAAATCTATAAAAATCATGACATATAATTCATCAAATAGATTGTTTATAGAAAGAATGTGAAATCAATATACATGACCACAATAGATAATAAAGGTGGCCAAAAGGTTGAGATGGGTCCCAAGAATCTTCAACCACGACCTCATCACAAGTTTCTTTCTACCGGTTTCGACGTGTATACTTTATTATAGTGACGTCTTCTTCAGGAGATAAAAAATGTTTACATTCTATGGGTTCATCCCAGGTCGCAGCACAACATACGGTATCAGAAGGCTGTTCGGTGTCATAGAAGCACTAGATCCATCGCAACAAGCAATAGCAGTCCTTCTCGATGCCGAAAAAGCGTTCGACTCCGTCGAATGGCCATTCATGTTTGCGGTTTTGACACGTATGGGACTTGGCAATTTCTTCATCAAGCTAGTCTCACTACTTCATACTGACCCCCGCTCCTTCATCTCTCTGGGCAACACGTCAGCCAGCATAAAACTAGAACGCGGTACCAGACAAGGCTGCCCTCTATCAGCACTTATTTTCGCCTTAATAATGGAACCCTTAGCCTCGCAACTGCGCACACAACAACTACACAGAGGGATAACCTTTGGACCCCACAAACTAGTCGTCTCACTATATGCGGATGACGTAGTTCTATTCGTGCAAGACCCCAAAGCCAACCTCAACCCAATTATGCACGAAGTGATTAAATTCAGTAATGTCTCAGGCCTCAAAACCAACCACTCCAAATCAGTGATTTTCCCCCTAATACAACAAACCACAAAATTTGAGGACGACCACGGGTTCAAATGGGAAGACTCCCGGGTCCGGTACCTAGGCATCTATATGTCCCTCAATCACAAAGATATCGATAACGACAACTATGAACCGACACTGAGAACACTTCAAGAACGCATACAGAGATGGAAATCACTCCCACTAACACTCTGGGGTTGAGCCTCCCTAATCAAAATGATGATTCTCCCCAAGCTTCTTTATCTATTCACGAACATACCGCTACTCCTTCCACAAACCTTTTTTAAGAGAATTAAGAGCCTTATTCTAGAGCTACAATGGGCAGGAAAACCAGCAAGAGTGGCCTACACAACCCTAATTTTACCAACATCCCAAGGCGGTCTCGCACTCCCCGACATGGAGAGATACTTCTGGGCAGCCCAAGCACAATTCTTGAGCCACTGGTATACTACACATTTCATCCGTCCCCACGTACAGAATGAAAGAGCCCTAGCTTCACCCAACCTACTGAGGGCAGTTGTTATAAGTCCTTTCAACATACGCAATCTGGAAGAAACTAGCACGAAGTACAAGTCAGATTCTCCCCCCTGCTTCCGATTAAACACATCCCAGCCATCCCCCTGACAGCCGAGAAGACGTTCCACCAGTGGCTCCGTAGAGTCAATGTTCAGTCACTTGGCGATCTATTCCCTGAAGACATGTTTATTACCCCCCAGCTGGCCAGGGAGAGAAGGGGTGACTTGTCACTTGACATATTAATGTACTTCAGGCTACGGTACACCCTGCAGTCAATATTCCCTTCATTTCTCAAACAACCAGATACATGGAATCTCTTACACAACACGATCCAGGCGCAAGGCAAAGGGAGGCTAACCTCACTAATATATAAATCCCTACTGACGGACACAGTAGCCATAGACGCCCGAATGAAGGAACGCTGGGAAAAAGACACTCAAAACAGGATACCAGATGAGGACTGGACGTACATCCTGCGGCAAACACAGAAAGTGGCAATAAACACACGCCTCATGCAAATTCAATTCAACTTTATACACCAAACTTACTTCACAACGGCCAAAAAGCACAGACAACACCAAGATTCCTCGGCACAGTGTGAGCGATGCAACGCCCAGTCGGCTGACTTTTTCCACCTAGCCTGGGGCTGCCCCGTGGTCTCCCAGTTCTGGTCTCAAGTGCTACAAACAGTAGCAGCAATAATAGGCGAGGATCTGACACCACTCGCCATGGTGTCCCTCCTCAGTCTAACCAAATACTTACACCCCTCAATAAGGAAACTGACAGCCCTTCTCCTGGTGTTGGCACGCAGGAGAATAGCCATGGCATGGGGCCGAGGCCCAACCCCTTCAATAGAGTCGTGGAAAAAAGATATCCTATATTGCCGGGATATAGACACTGAGGGGGTAATTCATAGAATTCAGCGCACAAGTGGCGCACGCGGCTGGCGCACAGTGTGCGCGTGCGAATCCCTGCGCCAGCCGCGTTCGCCAAAATACATTTCCGCGCGCAGCGTATTCATGGATTCCAGCCACCAAAACCAGCCGTGGCGCACAGTGGCGCAGCGACCCTGCAGCAGCGCCAGTTACGCCCCCAAGAACGCCGCTTGCGCAGGGAAAAGCCATCAAAATCCCCAATCCAGCGCAAAGGGCTGCGCTAACCCTGTACCAGCACGGCAAGCGGGGTACGTGTATCACTGGGGTGCGCGGGAAGTTCCTCACGTTATTTCAGCTGGGTACGTGTATTTCAGGGGTGCGCAGGAAGTTCCACACGCGAT
The DNA here is from genome assembly GCF_040938575.1 of Ambystoma mexicanum. NCBI lineage: Eukaryota > Metazoa > Chordata > Amphibia > Caudata > Ambystomatidae > Ambystoma > Ambystoma mexicanum. The sequence goes on along the minus strand of NC_090935.1, from coordinate 97,452,013 downwards.
TCCATCAGGGTACGTGTACATCAGGGGTGCGCAGGAAGTTTCACACGTGAATTCTGCAGGGTACGTTTATTTCAGGCGTGCGCGGGAAGTTTCACACGTGATTTCAGCTGGGTACGTGTATATCAGGGGTGCGCTGGAAGTTCCACACGCGAATGTCCTGAGTACGTGTATTTCGGGGTGCGCGGGAAGTTACACACGTGAATTTAGCAGGGTACGTGTATTTCAGGGGTGCGCGGGATGTTTCACATGCGATTGGCGATGTGCGAGCGTGGTACATGTATTACTGGGGTGCGCGGGAAGTTTCACACGCAATTTATGCTGGGTACGTGTATTACTGGGGTGCGCAGGAAGTTTCACATGCGATTTCAGCTGGGTATGTGTATTCCAGGTGTGCGTTCGAAGTTCCACACGCGAATATCCTGGGTACGTGTATTTTGGGGTGCGCGGGAAGTTACACACGTGAATTCAGCAGGGTACGTGTATTTCAGGGGTGCGCGGAAAGTTCTACACTCGATTCCATCAGGATATGTGTATATCAGGGGTGCGCTGGAAGTTCCACACGTGAATGTCCTGGGTACGTGTATTTCAGGGTGCGCGGAAAGTTACACACGTGAATTCAATAGGGTACGTGTATTTCATGGGTGCGCGGCAAGTTTCACACGCGATTGGCCCTGTGCGAGCGTGGTATGTGTATTACTGGGGTGCACGGGAAGTTTCACACGCGATTTCAGCTGGGTACGTGTATTCCAGGGGTGTGCTGGAAGTCCCACACGCGAATGTCCTGGGTACGTGTATTTTGGGGTGCGCGGGAAGTTTCACACGCAATATCAGCAGGGTACGTGTATTTCAGGGGTTCCGTGGAGTACTACACGTGAATTGGCCGTGTGGGTCCTCCTAGGTGTTCGCTCCACAACCTCCACGGCCCCTGCAGGCAGCCCACACCACGGGGGACTACCCTGCACCCCCACTCATGTCCCCCAGCACCCCACCCCCCAGCACTGTGTGGAACCCTCCACCAGGCCCCCAACTCATGTCCCCCTGCACACCCACCCCCCTGCACTGTGGGGCACCCTACACCAGGCCCCCAACTCATGTCCCCCTGCACCCCCACCCCCCAGCACTGTGGGGAACCCTCCACCAGGCCCCCAACTCATGTCCCCCTGCACCCCCACCCCCCAGCACTGTGGGGCACCTGCCAGCAGGCCCCCACTCATGTCCAACTCATGTCCCCCTGCACCCCCACCCCCCAGCACTGTGGGGCACCTGCCAGCAGGCCCCCACTCATGTCCAACTCATGTCCCCCTGCACCCCCACCCCCCAGCACTGTGGGGCACCCTCCACCAGGCCCCCAACTCATGTCCCCCTGCACCCCCACCCCCCTGCACTGTGGGGCACCCTCCACCAGGCCCCCAACTCATGTCCCCCTGCACACCCACACCCCAGCACTGTGGGGCACCTGCCAGCAGGCCCCCAACTCATGTCCCCCTGCACCCCCAGCCCCCAGCATTGTGGGGCACCTGCCAGCAGGCCCCCACTCATGTCCAACTCATGTCCCCCTGCACCCCCACCCCCCAGCACTGCGGGGCACCCTCCACCAGGCCCCCAACTCATGTCCCTCTGCACCCTCACCCCCTGCATTGTGGGGCACCCTCCACCAGGCCCCCAACTCATGTCCCCCTGCACCCCCACCCCCAGCACTGTGGGGCACCAGCCAGCAGGCCCCCACTCATGTCCAACTCATGTCCCCCTGCACCCCCACCCCCCAGCACTGTGGGGCACCCTCCACCAGGCCCCAAACTCATTTCCCCCTGCACCCTCACCCCCCTGCACTGTGGGGCACCCTGCACCAGGCCCCCAACTCATGTCCCCCTGCACCCCCACCCCCCAGCACTGTGGGGCACCTGCCAGCAGGCCCCCACTCATGTCCAACTCATGTCCCCCCGCGCCCCCACCCCCCAGCACTGTGGGGCACCCTCCACCAGGCCCCAAACTCATGTCCCCCTGCACCCCCACCCCCGTGCACTGTGGGGCACCCTCCACCAGGCCCCCAACTCATGTCCCCCTGCACCCCCACCCCCCAGCACTGTGGGGCACCTGCCAGCAGGCCCCCACTCATGTCCAACTCATGTCCCCCTGCACCCCCACCCCCCCAGCACTGTGGGGCACCCTCCACCAGGCCCCCACACATGTCCCCCAGCCAGAATGTCATCACAATCTAGATCCCTGGCCCTTATGTTCAGCCTCCAAATGCCAAACACCCACCCGAGTATTGCATCCACCCACTTAGAAATGGCAATAACATGATAGAACCCCAATTGCAAGTTTGGAAATGAACACATGTTCCTCACATACCATACACCCAATGGGTGTCACTGAATCTCAAAACCCATATCATGATATGCATGAAACCAATGAGATGATACTACACATTGAGGTTTGAACGAAAAATATGTATTAAAAGAAACATAAATTGAATCAAAAATTAACAAACAAAAATGGGAATTCAAAAATAATAAAACCCAGCATGTCTGTGAAATAATGCAAAACCACAAATCATAATCCAAAGGAAAGGTGTCCAAAGTCACAGTCCACAAAAGTAAATCCAATGGAAAATGCTCCATGGGTAAATTGTAAAAAAAAATGAAAATCCAACAGTCAACTATATACAGATAAACAATCCAGGGTCCATGATCCCAACAGAAGAAATGAAACCTATCTAATAACACTACCTAATAAAAAAAAACTATATACAAAAATGTGGCCCATTGTCCAAAAGGTCCAAAAAAAATGCAAAACCAAAGGAAACCTAACACTAACTACAGAACTATTTACAAGGGCAGCGGGCTAGTCCGACGGCTCACTTTTGGATGTCCCGGGCCAGGGCATCATCGAACTCCTGCTCAATGTCCCGGAGGCGGTCCTCCTCCATGGCCCCGAGGGTCCGCAGGGCCGTCGCCGTGTCCACCCCCAACCCCCTGCGGATTGCCTCGATGCCTCAGCCCGCCTCAGGGCCCTCCGCATGGAGTTCTCCGCCCTGACCATCGTGAGCCGTGCCTCTTCCGCCCGCTGCCGCTCCGCATCTATGGCGTGGCCAAACCGCTGCCACACGGAAGACACTTCCCGTCCTGGGTCCTCCTGCCCTCTGGCCGATGCCTGCCCCTCCGATGTCGAAGGCCCCGAGCCATCATGGCTCCCACCACGTTGCTGCTGCTGCTGCGCCTCTGCCCGTGCACTGCCTCCTGCTGCCTGCACATCCTCCGCTGGCTGGGGTGCAGTCGTTGATGTGGCCACCCCAGCATGGCCGCACCGTCAGAGGCAGCTCCACAGGGCACCCAGGTGACTGATGGGTGGGAAGATGGCACGGAGGACGACTGGCGCATAGGGGGTTCAGTTGAGGAGGGGGTCGTAGCAAGCCCCATCAAACGGAAGAATCCGGCCTGGGTGACCTGTCCCAGTAGGCCGACGCGGTCAACGAGCCATTCGAGATGACGTGCAGTCTCCTCATGAAAAGACTGCAGGTCACCTTGCATGGCCCGTTGACGCAACGCCACACCATTCAGGACAGGCTCAACCCGGACCCGGATAGCCACGTCCGCAGGCAGAGGAAGGCCAGTTGTCGTGAGCTCATCCCCTGCCTGAAAATGGGTCTGGACGTAGGCATCCCTGCTGGTGCAAGATGATGCAGTGACAGGATCAGGGACAGGATTGCACGCAGGCACCTCCGCGGCGACCTGTGCTGCCTCCTGTCCCTGGTCCTGCACTACACCACTAGCACCAGTGGAATCCCCACCTCCAGACCCCGTCTCTGTTGCTTGCACGGCCTCCTCCTCCACCAAACCCCCCACCAACCTGGATGACTCCGTGCCATCTTCCCCCCGTTGGGCCCTGTGGGGTCCCAGCTGCCCCTTCTGCTGCCGAGGAGTCCAACTCCAACCTCCGCCTCTTGGACCTCCCCCCGGCAGCTGCGGCCTGGGACGCGGCACCGGCCTCCTCACTCCCCGACGAGATCACAACCTGGGAGGGGAGCCAGGCCTTGCGTCTCCGGCTGGCGGTGGGATCCCCGCCGCTGTGCTCCACAGCACCTTCTCCGCCCTCTTCATCAGTTGACGCTGCAGACAGGGAGAAATACAACACAGGCATCAGGGCACTGTACAATGGACACATACACACATGACAGTTGTACATGAGTGGCATTGGCAAACCTCAGACATGCCATCACAATCCCCAACACACATGTCATTTCAACTTGCACACATGAGCCATTCCACAGCCATATCGCAACTGCCAGCACCATCCATACACATACAACAGCATGAGCAGGCAAAGGTGAGCCAGACATCACATGCAACACAGGGAGTGCACTACACATGTACACACACCACCACACTTGCATGCATGTGTACACCTCTGCCAACTGTCGCAGTGTTCAGATGGGCATCCATGTCACATCTGCCAATCAGGCTTCCACATACCGCTGTCACATGCATCCATGTTGCATCACTGTTGCACCCTTGTCAAATACACACACAGGCACATGTACACAGTGCTGATACATGCAGCTGAAAACAACATACATGCGTGACATCACAAACATGCCTACTTACATACACATTCATCCAAACATGTGTGCCCACACAACTGCATTTGGCATGCAAGCCTACACACACAAGCACCATCCATGTCTCACACATGACAGCCCTCGCATGTGTTAGCCTTACGGCCCTGTACACCCCCACCCATACTCGGCCCCATACAAACAGATGTGCAACCTGCACACTACTGAAACATCACCACACGCACAGCTTACAATCAGGATGCATGTACACTTACTGCTCGACTCCAGACGGGTCTGCCTCTCAAGGACTTGGATGTGGAGCGCTGGGGATATGCGTTCCAGGACCCTCATCTGATCTTCCGACAAGTGGCCCCGGCGCCTCTTATCATCCGCTGCCTTCAAGAGGCACCGGGCCTTGTTGAGGGTCCTGGACCTGAAGTCCTCCCAGCGCTTCTTGACATGTTGGAAGCCATGGACTGCCACCCCCTCCGCGTTGATGGCAGTCACGATGTCCGTCCAGATCCGAGTCTGTCCTTCCATGTCGGCGCGCACACTTCCGAAGAGGGCATCATACTGCCCCAGGACTTGCTCCACCAGGACACCAACTTCCCTGGCACTGAAGCTGGTGCCCCTCTGCCTCTCTGGCCGGGGGTTGTCAGTGGTGCCAGATGTTGCAGTGCCCGACATGACAACCCCAGAGGCAGGAGTGGGTGGACAACTGGGTCCTGGGGCTGGGCTGTGGAGCGATGGAATCCCAGTCGGGAGTCTTCGGTTCCAGCAGGGCTGGTCACAGCAACAGCACCCCTGGCTGATGTGCAGGCAGCAAATGGCAGGGCACGTGGGCAGCAGGCAGTCAGGCAGCAGCAGATGGCAGGTGGGAGCGTGCTCGGGGCTCTGGGGGGCAGTAATTCGGCATTCTGGGCAGGAGCGTGGTCTTCCGTGTGCTTACGCGTGGCCAGCTTGATACGGAGTGATTTGGCACATGAAAATTCTGCACGTCAGCGTGTAATTCGAGGAAAGGCCCTTAGCGCGTAAGCGCGTCTGCACGCATACGCAATTTCATTGGACAGAAGGCCCTTCAAGGGCAAGCGCCTCTGTGACGTGACGCGCGCAGGCGTGCATGGGCGTTTCAGCACACGTAAAAAACTGCACGTCTGCGTGTACTCCGAGGAAAGGGCCCATGCGCGTAAGTGATGTGACGCGCGCGGGCGTTTCTCACAGCACGGGTTAAATGTGAGCGGGGCCAGCAGTTCGCTGTACGTGCCTTTCGTGGAGACCGACGTGTGTTGCTGCTTCCTGTTGTTTCGCGCGCCATCACAACTTCACAGCTATCAAGGACGTATCTCTTCTTTTGGTGGGGGTATTGGCTACGCGTGTTTTTCTGCATCGTGCTAGTCAGACGGTGAGTCGCACACGCTCTTTTTCCCACTGCGGGTGCCCCTGTGTATCGCACCCATTTTCAATGTCATAGTAGCCTGCGTGTCCCACGCGTATGCGTTATTCGTGTTACTGGGTGCCACCGTGTACTGCGGGAGGTTGAATCCACGCACGTAGGCTGCAGGGTTGCGTGCACGGGTTTACTGCAGTTTTGGGGTACCTGAGCATTGCGTGACCCGTCACTACATCACCGGGATCACATACAGGCTTGCAGGTGCAGGGGGGCTGTTAACCCCAATTGCCCAGGCATTGTGGTGTACACCTCCCATTGGCGCTACTCCATCTGTGCCGGCACTACTACATCTGTGCCATGGTTGGGAGGACACCAAAGGTGAGGGGCGCCTCAGCTGGGCGTCCTCCTCGTGGCGGGCGTGGTCGGGGACATGGCCGTGGTGACCAGGGAGTAGGGGGACTCCAGGGTGTCCAGGGTAGCCACAGAGGGGGAAGAGGCAGGGGTGCGCCACTTGAGCACAATTTTGTGCCATGTGTCGGTGCAGTCATGCCACCACCCCCTGTGGTAGCGGGGGATGCAGCTTCTGCATCTGGCACTGGCGCCCGTGTGACCCGGCAGTCCTTTCCATCGACTGCCACGGGCCCAAGGGTAGTGGTAGCTGCAGGTGCAGCTGTGGACACCGCCACCCAGGCTCAGGGTCTGCCAGCGCAGGCTGCGTTGGCACTTGAGGAGCCCTTGGTAGATTTCCAACAGGCAAGGAGGGAAACCATAGGGGCAGGCCAGGCTGCTCAGACCAAGACACGTGTCCCTGGGGCAGTTATGTCATCTGCTGCCCCGACCAGCCGGGTGTTGGCAAGTGCAGGGGCAGATGCACCCAACAACATCCACTTGTGAGTCTGCCAACCAGGAACGTTGCGGTCAATGTCCCTGCCACAGCTGAGGTTGCTGCGCAGGGTCCATTAGAGGGCACCCAGCTGCCACTGACACAAGTCAGGCCTTTGGTCGTCCCTCCACCTGCCACTCCCTTGGCTCAATCCACCGAACCCACTTGCAATACTAGTCAGGGCGGCATTAGCCAGCCAGGGTCTGCGCCACAGTCCAAGAGGAGGAAGGTTGCACCTGCAGCACAGGCTGGGACCCCACACACAGCCACGACCTCCTGCACGTCTAGGAAGAAGCCTTTCTGCAAGCAGGAACTGGACTTCCTCGTGGGCTACGTGCGGGGCCACAGCCGTGACATGCTAGTGGGTGCCAATAGTCAGCCTACGGCTGCCCAACGTGACACCCACTGGAAGCATGTTGCGGAACATGTCAGTTCATTCGGCCATGAGGTGCGCATGGCGCAAGAGTGCAAAAAGCGTTGGAATTACATCAAACGCAGCACTAAGGCTAAGCATGCCTCTAATTACAACTTGACTCTGGTGACTGGCGGTGGGCCTGCACCAGAGGAGGAAGAGCTCACTCCGCATGAGGCACTCGTTGCGGAGTTCATACCACCTGAATTGGTCGAAGGAGTGGGAGAGATGCTGGACTTTGATGCCCAGTCCAGTGAGTGTTGATGTGTGTTGGTTGAGGACATGTGTGTTTCACTTGTGGGATGTGTTGTGCATGATTGGCACTACATGTGACGTGTACATGGTTCTGATGTGTAAGTAATGCAATGCTTCCGTGATGCATGTCTCCTCTGCCTGCATGCGGGGACTCCATGTAGGCATGCTCCCTTGCCCCTCCTTCGCCACTCTGCACCCCAGTTCCACCTTTGCACTGGTCTGCTTCAATCTTGCCAATGTGTACTTTCCTGTTCATGCGTCCTGTGTGGATGCTAACTTCCAGCGTAGAATCTGCCAGACATATGCCGTGTGGTACAGCCTTAGTACTTGATGCAGGGTATCTCACTTGTACTGTGCATAGGTCAGATGTCCCGCAGGGACTTGAGTGCCCATTCATGCTCCATGTGCATTGCACGCATGCCCCTATGTGTCCTTGACTGGATGATCACTGTAATACAAGTCCTGGGTGACATACATTGCATGGCATCTCATCAGCCTTCCCATGTCAACTGTGGCTCAGTACTGCGTTGCACACATGTTTAGGGTCTGACAATCTGTGTGGCTCACAGGCCTCAGCCTGTTCAATGGCCAATGACTCTGTCCAACTGTTGTTGTGTCTTCTTCACACGTGGGCGGCCTCCAGAGTTTTCATCATGTGTCCTGCTTACTGTCCCATCATCATTTGCAGTGTTGTCACTTGAATCACATTAAGCTGTTGATGCCAGTCAACACTGCCTGTCAATACACAGGTGTATGGTCAGCCTTTTGATACCATGCTAGGCATCCCTGCTTTGGTACTGGGGTGGAGGGGTGCTTGGCTTCTAGATATGGTACACATTGAATGCACAATGCATGTGATGCCTGAATTTGACCTTGCACTGCCTTCACATTTCCTGGCACACACCATGGAGTCCTTGTACATGTAGGTAGTGAGTGGCGTACACATTTTCTGCACTGCATAGACCTACTTCCATGGAAACTGCCACCTTACAACAGGTCTGATCACAGAAGCAATTCAAAGTTGACCCAGCATGCATGCCACGTTATATGTTGTGTGTCACATGTCTGCCTGATGCGTTTGTTGTCGGTGTGTATGTGTGTTGTGTGCTTCTGACATGTGTAGTGACCTTTTTTCTCTCTATTTTTCAGATGATGACGCAATGGAGGCAGAGGATGGTGTTGTCATGCCAGACACAGGGTTGTTACCACTACATCAACCCGGCACAGGTGGGGATCGTGGGGTGGTAGGCCACAAAAACCCCCAAGTGCTACAGTCCATCTTGTCTAAGTCCATGTGTCAGGGGTGAGTGATTCTGATGTGGACACTCCTCTGTCTGCGACACCTGCACTGAGGGATCAGACAGTCTTGGTTCCTCCGCCCGTGGTGGATCGGGACGCAGGGTCACCCTCCACACCAGTCACTGATGTGCCTGGGACATCATGTCGACGGGGGCATGTAGTCGTGCAGCCGCGGGTGGTGCCAACACAGCGAGGACCACCGGTCCTTGGGTCCCGCAGGGGTCAAGCCCAGCAACGCGGTCGCCGCGTGCAACCACAGTATACTGAGTGGGAGCAAGACATGACTGTCAATTCAGAACGGCAGTGGGCAGCAATGGAGAACATCGCTGAGAGCATGGAGCATGTGGCCCGATCTGTGCTCCCCCCTGCTAGGCAGGTGCTTCTCCAGCAGCAGGCGGCACTGTCCACGGCCCGCTCGCTCAGGCTGGGCATGGCGGCCTCAGACAAGGCACGCCAGGCTGAAATGTCGTCTCTGCGTCAAGCAATTGCTGCTCACGCAGAGGCGCACATGGATGCCCTGAAGGAGGAGGTATGCTTCCCTCAAATCCACTCTGGGTGTCCTTATGATGTCCCAGAGGCAGCGGGCAGAGGAGAGGTTTGCACAGCTTGAGCGTACCATCTCGGCTGGGCTACAGGCTTGCCGGGAGGTGCAGCGGTTGTCCAGACTGGCCTTGCAGGAGGAACTCCGTGTTACACGTGCTACCTTGCAAGAGGAAGCACGTGTATCACGTGAGGTTCTGCATGCAGACCTACGTCACATCCCCACACAGAACCAGGCTCACCCGTCCGGCAGACTTGCTACCGATGAGGGGCAAGCTGCAGCTAGGCGTGGCCAGGCTCCTGTGCCACGTCCTCCTTTCCAGGATGAGCCAGACTCGGACAACCATCTATCTCCCACATAGGTCGGGCTGTGCAGGCGTTGAGCCCATGGAGGTTTTATTTTTTGGCTCAGCATCATCGCATGTGGGTGTTGAGCAGCACCCTGTACCTCCCCCCTCCTGGGTGCCTCCCCTCCCCCCCGGGTCGTATGTGGCCATTTTTGATTTTTATTTTAGTTTAGTTAGTTAAGTTTCTGTTTGATAGTTAGTTTAATTAGGTAATATAGGTTTTCCAGAGTTAGTGTAATTAGTTAATATAGTTTAAAATTGCTTGTCTATTGTGCTTTCATGTGACAGTGCGGTGCTTTGTGGCTTTTGAAGGCATCCACTGTCTGTTCCAGCTGGGCCCTTCAGGCTTGTCTTGTGTATGTGTTTGCTGCTTGGGGTCCTTGACTCACATATGCCACTCCTGCCTCCCTTATCCATGGGCTCGCAAGGATGGTTCGGTGTGACAACCTATTACACAAGGGCTTTGGACTGTCATATCTGTGGCATGTCTGGTGCTGTGTGACTTGTGTTGACACCCCTAGTGGGGATAATTGCGGTGTTATTGTCCACTGTTCAGCTTTGCTAGATGGGGTGTTTCATAATTAATGTGTACATTCATTGCTATGACTTGTGTAGTATGTTTCTTATCTTTACTGTACACGTGCTTGTTGCAATTCATGCCGTAGATAGTGTGTTCCACACTTTGGATGTGAAAGACGGACTCATGGTGTGATTTCTGATGTAAATCTCTGACATGGTCAAGTAATGAGATGCCTGAAGAGACACACACAGATGGCTTTAAAGCATTAATCATGTGTTTCATGCCCTTTCTGCAGGGGGATGAGCCTCCAGAGCACCTTTGCCAGCAGACATGGCCCATTGGACGTCTGAATTCTGGACACGTTTGTTGGTGCCCACATGCACATGTGTGCACAAGCAGAGGCACAGCGATTGCAGACCTACATCCTAGAACTGCTGACGTGTTCCAAGGAACTCCAGGCAAGGTGAGCAGCACAGGGGGGCTACAACACAGCAAAGCTTGCACCAGGCGAGTTGCACATGCAGGCTTAGTCACAGCACTGAGGGTGAGCTTTGACGAATATTGGTGTTGAAGCACACAATGCAGCTCAGATGTGTTGGTGGACTGATGGCTGTTGATTGTAAGGTTGCCTGGGACACCTGCAGGGGCAGTGGCACATACCCTCCGGTACACCAAGGTCCATTGAGGCACTTGCATCAACCATGTAGCTTTCCGAGACATGGAAAGGGGCAGCTCACAGGGACATACAGCAAGGGACATACTCGGGTGCAGTGCATTTCATTTCCATGTACATTTTGATACATGCACTGCCAACTTTGTTTTGGTCATGGTGGAACACGACTTGTTCTGAAGTCACGCCTTGCTATATCGGTCTGTCTGCTTACCCAGGGAACATTGCATGTTGTGTGAATTGTGACACATTGGTGTTGCGTTTGCCACGCACCCACCGGCGGCTGACTTACTGCATTGACTGTGTATGACCCATCACAGGGGTAATGTTATATATGGGTACGAAGCATCTACACCAGATTGTCTGTTTGTAGAGTAGTTTGTTGCTATGGGGCATGATTGGTGGTATGTTTTTGTGTAATGGGCACGTACAGATTATTGACTGCGGCTCTCTTTGCAGCAGTGCAGTGCTCCTGTAACCGGACCTGAGAGTGTGCAGGCAGGAGGCCAGCACTCAAAACCAGAGCTACGTGTCTTGTTGTTTTTCTTTCAAACTGCTCTGCATAGGCTTGCTGGGGGGTGCACTAATGCATGGATGAATGTGTAATTCAATTTGGTATGTTTTTTTTCCCCTAATCACCCAGAGTCCTATCCAATTTTAAACCCTGTACCCTCTACCCGGTGTTCCTGCTTCCCGTACCTATCCAAGCAACGTTCCCTAACCCTCTTTCCCCACTGGGGTTGCGTATGCCTGTGTAAGCCCCAAACTTGCAGGCGCCAAAACCCTAGAGGGGATGGTTGGTTCGTGCCACTCCGAAGCCTGGACTACAGAAGGCCATGACAATGATGTCCAAGTTTGTTTGGATTGTGTATGTGTTCATGCAGGTAGTACATTTTCGTGCATTCCCTACTTTCATGTGTCATTCCTCCTCCCCTCTCCTGCCACTCATTCCAGTTATCCAGTGTGCCAACACCTGTCCCGACTGCATATCCCTGACCCTCCTTCCCCACTAGGGTCTCAGAGACCTGTGTGAGTTTGACCTTGCAGGCACCCAGGACACGGTGGGGGTGGTTGGTTCGTGAGACTCCCGCGCCTGTACACGGGACCTGTGACAGTACACATCCGTTCATGGTGCATCATTCTATGTTATGTACCACACATGGTTCACATCCTGTTGTGACATTGTTTTACTCCGCTACCTTGGTTGTTACATCATTGTGGTAGTACTTGGCCTTTGTGAGGTACTGCTACGTCAAGTCATCTACTGGAGGCTGTTCTGGTTCATTGTTCTGCCTTGGATTTTGTGATTTTGCAAATGAGGGTGGACTCTGAGGGTGCAGGCACCTTTTTACACACAAGGTGGGAGATGGTGACGAAGGGGAAAGGTGATTCTGTGGCCAGGTGAAATTGAGGGTTGAAGGCTCCAGGACCCAGGTGCAGTTGTTCAGTGGGTCATGGTCATTTGTGAGCGGGGGGGTTGTTGTTGATAGTTGCCTTGCCCTGCAGTGTGATGGGAACCCTGACATTGTAATGGTGGTATCCTATGTACATGTTGTGTTCTGCTGATCAATGCCTGTTCATGTGTTGTGTTTACCTTTCAGGTGTGAGGGGATAGTTGTGGTTTGACATGCTGGGGTGTACACATGGTGAATGTTCATATGTGATGTGTAGAGGACACAGATGGTCACTTGATTGCACATGCATATGTTCAGTGCATGTCCTTACTGACCCACACACTTGCACTATGATCCACTACATGTACAACCACCCTTGCATATCCACGTGTACACTGTTTGCCTTCTGGTGCCCACTGTGTCCCTGCAGCACATGTTCTGTGACAAATTATGGATCCTGTACATGCCTAATTTGCTTTTTGATGTGGTCTGTCGCTTAGATGTGATGCTCAGGGTGTGCATCACACAAAATGGCTGTTCACTGTGCTGTGCGCTGAGCAGTGTGTTGCAGGAGTTGGACACAGCACATAGAAGCTGCAGTGTTGATTTTGCAATGCACAATGTGCATGTAGACAGGCATTCATTGTTATGTTACGTCTACAACTCTTGTGATGCATTTGGAAATGACTTATTTTGGGTGGGAGGTTGTTGGTCAGTCATTTCATCTGATTCCATGTCAGGTATCATTGTCTGATGCCACTGTACATTTTTGACATGGCAATGTGTTCCTTATTGTTACTGTGTTGGTGTATGGGTATTGTTTGCCATGTCATGTTGTTGTTTGGGAGGGTTTGAGTGACATAACAGTGATGGCCATGGCCTGTTTTGCAGGTGTGTGTGATTCACACCTTGCATGTCAGGGTCATCCGCTTCTCAAAGCAACTAGCTGGGGGTAGATCTCTCTCCGCGGCAGGGGCCTCCCTCTGGAACAGCCTTCCTGCCTCACTGGAACTTGAGGAGAACCATCTCTGGATCCGGAAGCACCTCAAGACCTTCCTCTTTGCTTCTGCTTTCTCTCTGCCTCTCCCTTGCAAAATTCTTCACTGGAACTGCACTGGATCTGCAACTGGGCCACTCTCCCCGACCTCAGTCCCTGGCCCAGCCACTCTCCACTTGCACTGCCTCCCTGGCAACCCCTGCACTGCGGGACTGTCTCTCTATCCCTACAGCCCCCCCTTCCCAGCACTTGTCTGCACTTACCTTTGCAGTTGCCACCAGCTGGCCTATTTATTTGTTTTTTAGTCTACTTACCCTGTACTGCACTCCCCCCTCTCCTTCCCCTTGCAGTTTTCCCTTACCCCTACCCCTGCACTTGCACAATCTAAATGACACCTGGCCTAGTAGTATCGTTGTCTGTCTTCCCTTGTCCCCCCTCCCTGCCTCATCGCACCTTGAAATACTTGTGTATAGGCCATATCATGTCATATGTGTGCCTTTTGGTCACACAGGATAGCTTGTGTTTAAGTAGCTAGGGATGCAGACAATGTGGCACTTCCATGGCAACTATCTCAGGGTGGTAGGGTTGTGACAGTTGACTGTCTCTTTGTCATCATCGATTGTCACCTGGTATGTGCCAGGCCTGTGTGCACTCTGCAGGGTGCAAGCTGGGTCCGGGCTTCCTCGCCACGTGCCCTGTCCTCTCCCATGGGCAGCGCCTGTGCCTGTGGTTGGGGTTGTGGGGGCACCACCATGTCCACCGGTACGCCCTGCCGTGTTGCAATATTGTGCAGGACACATGCTGCCACAATGATCCTGCACACTACTGGGGGTGCATAGAGTAGCTGCCCGCCAGAGCGTTCAAGGGAGCGAAAACGTGACTTGAGCACTCCGAATGTGCGCTCCACTATGGCCCTGGTTGCAATATGGGCGGCGTTGTATCTTACCTGGGGTGGTGTGGTGGGGTTCCGGATTGGCGTCATCATGTGGTTGCTCAGAGGGTAGGCACTGTCCCCTGGGGAGGTGTAAATGGTTGTGATTATTGGGGTTTGTGTATTTGTGTGTGTGTGTGTGACATGCATGCATGTGCAAGGGCATTTGTACTCACCTAGGAGCCAGGTGTCGCCATGCTGGCCAGCTTCCAGGGCCCGGCTCAGGGCAGACATTCTGTATATGAAACTGTCATGGGTGGAGCCAGGGTAGTTTGCATAGACAGAGGTGATGATTCCCTTTGCATCGCATACCACCTGTACATTGATGGAATGCCAGTGCTTGCGGTTTCGGTAGATGTGCTCAGTGGCCCTAGGTGGACGTAGGGCCACATGGGTGCAATCTATGGCACCGAGCACTTTGGGGAAGTGTGCCACCCTGAATAAATCCAGGACAACGGCCTGCCTTTCTGCGGGTGTTCTGGGCATGTATATGTGCCTGCGGACTGAGGGGCGCGCTGTCATGATTGCCAGGACCTGGTGTAGGCAGCGTGACTGCGTGGCCTGTGAGACCCCCCCCCACTATGGCAGTAGTCCGCTGAAATGACCCAGTGGCCAAAAAATGCAGGACATTGAGCACCTTCTCCAAGGGGCTCAATGCTTGGGAGCAAATGGTGGGGGATGTAAGGTCTTCTTCCCACTCCCTGACCAGGTCTAGGATGATATGGGGTGGAAACCTATACATGCCGTAGACCTGGTCGTCAGGCATCCCAAAAAGGATTGTCTGTGGTGCGAAAATGCATGCTCTGGCTATTCTTCTCCTCCTGCGGTGTCCCGCGATCAGTGCTGCGACAAATGAGGCATTCATCGTAGCTGTATATACGTGTTTGCTGTTTGCGCGCACTTTTATACTGTGCGCAGGGACGCTTCCGCCTGACATCGTGTGGCGGACGCGTTGACGCCTGTGTGCGTCTTTTGGCGTGCGCGGGTTTCCCGTATTCGAATCCATGAATACGGGTTGTTCGCGTGCGTGTGGGCGTTCCGTGTAGTTCCCTGCAGTACTTCCCCAGTTACGCCTTCATTTGCATGCGTTATTCCCCATTCCGTGTGTTACACCCACTGTTCCGCACACTTTGGTTGTGTGCGCCGCGCTATGTGCGCTTTTGCTATGCGCTTAGCGCACGCCGTGTGTGCCCGCGTGCGCCATGGCAGGATTGGGCGCACGGACAGCGGGAAACACGCGCAGCATCTTCCTTGAATCGCACGTGTGCGCGTGCGCTGGGTTTATCACGCTTGCGCCAACTTGCGCCTGCTTGCGCTTGGATTTTCAGTGCACGTTTGCTCCATGAATCGACCCCTGAATATCTACGAACACTCCCATTACATGCACGCCCACCAGACATATGGGGACCATATGTCACGTACCTGCTTACAGCAGCAAAAGACTTTGATTCAAAAGAACAAACCGAATGAAATAATGGGCAAAACAGAAACTATCCCACAACGCTGCTATTTACGAACTATCCAAAAAGGGGAGCCAATGACCATAGAATACGAGGACTCAAAGGCGACACAAGGGAGGGAGGAAGGAGAGGGCGGGCCGAATGGCGCAAGGGGTATTGATGCACCCAATTGGTGCATGATTGTTTGTTGTTATGCATAAATCTAAAAATAAAGTAAAAAAAAAAAAAAGAAAACAACATCATAAATGATTACATATTCAAAAACCATACCGTGTTGTGTCACATGTCAGGTCAGGACGGAGGGATAAATTCACGCCATAGTCAATTGATAGAGAAAATGATTGGAGGAAAAATATAATGCAAAGCCACGTATTAGAGATTTAGTAAATATTGCTGAATTATTGTGCTCATGTATTAAAACCCTGTTAAAAGGTCAATATTTGTGTTAAATAAAGTAGTCTTCATTCATATCCTGGTCAATGAGGACCCCTGGTGCATATAACCCTCTACTGATCATTACACACACATCTACATCAAAAGACACCTTGTGAAACCATCGTAGCCAGTCCAAAATGTTAGTATTCCAAAGAAATATAGATATAAATCCCTACTTCCATATCAGTGTTGTCATCAGTAGCATGCAATGCCAATAGAATGGGCTTACCCCATACGTAGTTCTCTATACCCTCTCAATTTGAGATTGGGTTGTGCAAAGTTGTCACACGATTTCTCACCACTCTGAGTCACTAAATACTACTGTGTCCACTCCTAAATGGAAAAACCCCATAATAGTCTACAATCTCTTAAAAAAACTAAAAAGCCCAAATTAAGTCATGATCGGGCATATAACCCACCTGTAAGGAGTATTCTGATATTACAGTCTTTGTTTGAGAATAAGATTTGTTGAATGACCCAAAGTCTTGATAAATTGAGATTCAAGCTCCAAATGTCAAGCGTAACCCATACAATAATAAGATACCCTTACTCTGAGATATGTAGAAAAGCACTCTTGATATAAAAAAAGCACTTATCTGAGAGACTAATCGTTTCCAAGAATGGCCTAACTAATCAAAAAAGCACAATAGAAAATGATTCCCCCATCGCATAAATCATATTTTAATATTTATCACCTTTGTTTACAAATAACGTTTTCAAACTGTAACACACTGCTATCTCACTGAAACTGAAAACACAGCCCCCTCCCTTCTAAACAGGATAGAAATCAATCAACCCCCCAAAGCTCATAGTGCATATGTTACATGGCCATATATTAGGGCTCAATCCCTTCCTTCTCAGGAGGGATTGAGCCCTAATATATGGTGACTCAGAGTGGTGAGAAATTGTGTGACAACTTTGCACAACCCAATCTCAAATTGAGAGGGTATAGAGAACTAGGTATGGGGTAAGCCCATTCTATTGGCATTGCATGCTACTGATGACAACACTGATATGGAAGTAGGGATTTATATCTATATTTCTTTGGAATACTAACATTTTGGACTGGCTACGATGGTTTCACAAGGTGTCTTTTGATGTAGATGTGTGTGTAATGATCAGTAGAGGGTTATATGCACCAGGGGTCCTCATTGACCAGGATATGCATGAAGACAACTTTATTTAACACAAATATTGACCTTTTAACAGGGTTTTAATACATGAGCACAATAATTCAGCAATATTGACTAAATCTCTAATACGTGGCTTTGCATTATATTTTTCATCCAATCATTTTCTCTATCAATTGACTATGGCGTGAATTTATCCCTCCGTCCTGACCTGACATGTGACACAACACAGTATGGTTTTTGAATATGTAATCATTTATGATGTTGTTTTCTTAATCTTAATGGACGTATATGCATTTATCTGTGCATTACCTGTATTTTGTGGCACTTTTATTTTGTACAGCCTTGAAAACGACCGGTGGTCGAAACACTTGTCGGCTGTTCATAAATTGAGAAATTAAAATTATTTTTTGTGAATCATCACTGAAATGGATCTTTTGGAGTGATACCGAATTTCTTTTTACCAATATTGAGTGACATTGGACTTGTATCAGGAAATTCTACTGATTTTTTGTGGTTTGAGCAGGAGATATCTTCCCGAACCATAATCTCTCTGTTGATTAGTTTCAAACTTTGTGGGAAGTTTGAGGGAATGGTATCACTCGCTGCCAACCTTTTCATTTAACCATTTAAGAGTGAAACTAGCGTACACACAATAGAGCGATCCCACAATCCCAATTAGTTACACGGACAATCACACTTCTGCTGTGTTCTGAGTGTAATGCTGAGTTAGAAACATTTCGAGACCTTTCTCAAAGGGAGCTAAGATTCTTGGATAGGCCCAGGATTGCGCGTCGATACAGGGAAGTGGATAGACCTGGACGTTTCCTGGCCCAGTTAATCCAAAGGGAGGCGGCAAGAGGCCTGATTACTTATATACACACTGATGATAAAACCAGGGTATGATTGGAAAGGGGTATAAACAAGGCATTTTGTTCCTTCTATGAAACTCTGTACTGCCCCAAAGGTGAGGCATCTGACACCGAAATTAGGGTCTACCTTAGCACGATTCCCACTTTTTTGTTATCTGCAGAGGCTTCAGTGGCCCTTGAAGTTCCCCTGACTGCTGAGGAAGTAGAACAAGCAATCAAGAAACTCCCCTCGGCAAAACACCTGGCCTCAATGGGCTGTTTGCAGAGTTCTACAAGGAGTTCCAGGATATCCTGGTCCCGCATTTACTTCGGATGTGAGCAGAGGCCTTGGATGGAGGAATCCTCCCAGAAATAGTGTGTGAAGCCATGATCACGGTTATGTTGAAGCCAGGCAGATTCCTGTAGATACCTAGACATTAAGGTTCATACATCAGCAAAGAAGAAAATAGCCTTAAATTATATGGCGTACATGCAACATCTGGGGCCTAAAATGGAACGCTGGAGCAAGGTGCCGATGTCCTTGTTGGAGTGCCGCATGGTAGTTAAAATGCTGATGCTTGCAAAGCTTTTATACTTTTTTAATAATATTCTGATTTGACTGACCAGGCTTTTTTTCGAGAGCTGTATTCAATGTGCACATCTTTTGTGTGGGGGAACAGAGGGGTCAGCATGTGTTTGAAGGCCATGACCAGGCCCTGGGAGGAAGGAGGCCTCCGTTCTCTCAATTTTTAACTTTATTATTTGGCAGCGCAAGCACACTTTGCCTCCTACTGGGAAGATCACCATAAACCCCACCGCCACGTAGCACTCGAAAGGGCCGTGGCAGTTGCAGTCAAGCTGCGCCCTTTATTGTCCGGTTCTGTATGTGTATCTCAGGGACCTCTAGATTCACTGGCTGCTGCATGTCTGGTATGGGGGAAACTGCGGCGTATGTTAGGCTGGGAATATCTTTATGATAGAGGGGCTCCTTTATGGAGTCATACATGGATGACTCCAACATTCGAATGTTCCATATGTACCAGCTGGATGGCCGCTGGCATTGTCACTATGGGATGCATGTATGTGCATGGTAATTGTATAGATTTGGAAGAATTCATAAACTACGTAGATGATTCCCACATACAGAGGCTACCCTACTTGTGGATCAGAACTGTGTTTAGGTTGAGGTGGCCGGAGTATCCATGTGAACCTGAGATAAACCTGCGGGAATGGTACAGTTACAGCACTACGGTCGGGGATTCCACATAGCGGGTGCCAGTGTTGTATGACCGACTGCTGAGTACACTGTCACATAGGGGCCCAGGCGTGATAAAGAAATGGGAGCAGGATTTATGTACTGAATTTACAGACAAACAGTAGGCTGCGATATGTGTGTTAACTAGGAAAATGCCATATAACTCTAAATTCCTCCTGATTCAATTCATGGTCCTGAATAGCCCACATTACTCCCCTGCTAGGATTGAGCAGTTTGGGGGCAACAGCTCTGGCAGGTACCCAGGTGTACAGACGAGGGGGTCAATCAATTTCATATGTTCTATGCCTGCCCCCATCTGTGAACCTACTGGTACAGGGTTTGCAATACACAGTTGGTAGTGACAGGCCATCCCAAGCCACTTTCTCAAGTTTCTATATAGTTGGGAATCACGAGCCGGCAGAGGAGAGGTGCAGGTTTCTTAATCTTGAACTCTTATTGGCTAAGAGGTTGATTTTGTTCAGCTGGAAGCAGCCTGGTGCCCCCTCGGTGCAAGTCTGGCTCAGTGACCTTGCATGGGCAAACGATATGGAAGAGCTGCATGGAACGTTGGATAATCCCTTTAGCGGACCCAAGTAGATCATCACGACATTCAGGAGAGCAGTTTGCGTGCCTCTAGCTGCTCTGAAGCCAGACTGATGGTAATGAAGACATCCAACAGATTTGGTGTGGAGATTAAGATGGGAGATCGCCAGATTTTCAGGATAGTACAATTACGGCGATTAAAAAATATCACCCAGTACTAAAACTGTGCTAATCCTGAGCCCCCATCAATGCGACTAGGGGGAGTGGGGATTGCGGGGGTGTCCCCCACTCAACTTAGTCGGTGTAATGGTGGTCAAGGGTTGTGAGGGTGTCCCCCGCTTCTATCAGATGGAAGTGGGGGACAATTAAAAAAAGAAAATTTCAAAACAAAACAGACTCTGTATCGCTGGTTTTGACCCACGTTAGTGGGTGAGAACTGACGCTGCAGAGATACGGGATAGACACACTAAGTGGGAAGGGGGGCCAGTAGGGTAATGCCAGCCACAGTGATCAACGTGATCACTGCGCCACGCCATGATGGGAGTCGGCAAAATGAAAGCCGACATTATGAGCGGCGCAGTGATCACATAGATCCAGATTTTCCAGGAGTTTACCTAGGAAAGGAGTGAAAGAGATCGGCAATAGTTTAACGGGCAGGTAGGATCGGCAGAAGGCTTTTTAACTGTGTAGCCACTGCATATATACTATAGCTCAGCACAGAAGAGGGCTTATGCCTTCTTCTCCGCAGTTATAAAAGGAAAGGAATCCAAATAAGTGCAGGGTGATGAGGAGTCGCAGATAAAGTGAAAATAAAGAGTATATTGCTGTGGTATATGTCTGCTGATAAGCAACATGGTTACAGTTGCTGGGAGCCCCCCAGAGGCTCGAGGCCAGGGCTTTAATTGGGCTTTGAGTGGGCCAGGGCTAGCTCATGTGCGAGAGCTTCAGGCTTAAGAAAAAAATTATTTTTCTTGTTGATGGTGCTAGCACCTGCGAGGCATCCCTTTATTCAAGAGATGCCCATGGGCCGGTTCCACCATTATAGAAGAAAAGGTGCGGCCGTTGGAAGCCAAGGATGTTTTTCTAAAGCCTGAAGCTCCTGTTCCTTTGTGGGAGCTTCAAGCTTTAGGAAAAATAGCCTCAGCTTCAGAGTGGCATCATCTTTTCAGCCTTAATGGTGCTGCTGCCCCTTGTTAGGCATCCCCTTAGCTAAGAGATGCAGCGATCAAAAGGAATGCTTGATGAGGGGCAGCCGCACCATTGAAGCTGAAAGCATGTGGCTGCTGGCCCTCGCAAGGCATCCTTTTAGGTAATAGATGCAGAGATCAGCACTCTCTCCCCCGTGGGGTAGAGGGTGTTGATCTCTACAAAGGGCTGCCTCAGATGGAAGTGTAATACAAACATGCGTACGCCATATCACTAGTACTTTTAATTTTTACAGAGCGTACCTTTATTTCAAAGGCTCAAGAAACATGTCCTGGATGATCCCGAGCCAAATATTGAATCGGCTCAGCCCGGACATTGAAGCAATGCCAGTTTCCCCAGTCTCAGCTATGCAGACACACACACACAGCATCCGGGGCTATGCAGGTCATTTAGGTGCGCAGGTTGCAAACAAATTTGTTTTATCAGTAGCAGAGCCTTTCATATGCATGTTTGAAGATGTCCAACTCAAAGACGCCACAATGCACAGGTTACCTTGCAAATCTGTGATCAACACAAAGCACCAATTTAAAGATTTATTTATATCCATGATGACTAGTATCTTGACCTGAAAAAAATGAAGTCATCATGAATAACAACAAGCTGAACGTTTGGTCAAAGAATCTGCATATCTATCTTTGTTTATTACACAACTTCTTTTATTACAAGTCTCAAATCACTGAAAGTACAGTGGGGTTAATTAGATTTTTCCTGTTGGCATTATCTTGCATTCTGGGACTTATAGTTTACCATTTAGGATTTGAAAATTAAAGCCACATTTGTATTCATTTTGCTTAACATGTTGCTATAAGAATTTGCATGCTGTCGTGTGGATTTATTATTCAATTTGTTTTTTGTAAGTAAAAACTCTATATGACATTATTACTGTAGATCTTGAAATGCAACTATTTGAGGCAAAACTCTATATGACATTATTACTGTAGATCTTTAAATGCAACTATTTGAGGCAAAGTTTGTGATTCTAGATCCCTGGTGATGGTGGTATTACTAGTCTTAAATAAAGCAGTTTACCAAACCCTGGCTACGATCTGAGCACACTGGATTTTACTCAGATATCTTAATAATAAAGTCTGGAGCCCTGTTCTCTGTTACCTGTTGTGAGATCCTGGAAATACAGAGTAAGAGAGTCAGGCTCCTCTAAGGAGAGGATGCCGAGAGGCTCACCAATCAGGATATCCTAAAACCCACAATCCATAGCAAAAATCTGCATAATTACAATATGTTACTCAAAGATAGAAACTTTGTTTTTTAAATAGTAAATGAATGAACTCCCTTTTCATACAAGACGATTGAAGTAGTTTTTCAAATTAAATCATAAAGTACAAATGTCGTCCTATATGTTAGAGGTTACAGTCGCTCAAGATAACCTTTGCAGTGAGCTGAACAGTGTAATTATAAATTCTCTGCTGTCAATTGCCAGCAGTTTACAGCACTTCGTGTGGCTGTGATTGCAGGTTATTAGCGTAATTTTTGAAGGTTCTGACACATGATTACATGTCTGAGGCCGACTAACTCGGTAAAAAGAAAGATCAAGTATGGTAATACAAGTGTCATACCCGCTCACGGGAAATTGGAAGGCTTACCACGTGACCCTCCACGAGCCCCAGGGGGGGCTCCCGGTCACACCAGTGGGTACAAGCCTACCACGTGACCCTCCACGATCCCTAGGAGGGGCTTCCGGTCACACCAGTGCATACAGACCTACCACGTGACCCTCCACGAGCCCTATGAGGGGCTTCCGGTCACACCAGTGCGTACAGACCTACCACGTGACCCTCCATGAGCCCTAGGAGCGGCTTCCGGTCACACCAGTGCGTACAGACCTACCACGTGACCCTCCACGAACCCTAGGAGCGGCTTCCGGTCACACCAGTGCGTACAGACCTACACGTGACCCTCTACCAGCCCTCGGAGGGGCTTCAGTGGATACCGTTCGAAAGAGTTTGTCTGGTTTTCACGGCGATAAAGAATGGCCGGTTTCACTTGAGCGGCCCTTTTTTTTCTA
Organism: Ambystoma mexicanum; assembly: GCF_040938575.1. Lineage (NCBI taxonomy): Eukaryota > Metazoa > Chordata > Amphibia > Caudata > Ambystomatidae > Ambystoma > Ambystoma mexicanum. The sequence goes on along the minus strand of NC_090935.1, from coordinate 97,428,917 downwards.
AATCGTTGGGGTGGGCTTTGCGGCCGGTACCGTTCCACTATGCCTGGTCTCCGCTATGTTCGTTCCGCTGATTGGCTGCATTAGCCTGAGTCCCTTTACCCGTGAGCCTGAGCGCCGTCTATCCTTTCTGCTGGATTCTACTTACAGGGACCTCTAGTAGCAACCTCTGGTACTGCAGCCTAGAATTTCCAATGCTGGCGTCCACTTACAGCGACCTCTAGTAGCAGCCTCTGGTACTGCAGCCTAGAATTGCCAATGCTGGAGTCCTTACAGGGACCTCTAGTAGCAGCCTCTGGTACTGCAGCCTAGAATTGCCAATGCTGGAGTCCTTACAGGGTCCTCTAGTAGCAGACTCTGGTACTGCACTAGGGTGGCCAACTCTTTGATAGTCTGTCGTGGGACACTTGCCCACAAGTCGGTGAAGACGTCACGTCATTCACGTTTAGCAAGCCCCTTTTTTAAATTTAATTTTTTTAATGGCTCTTAATTCCAGCTTAATGGAAATGGTTTGTCCTTGGGACGTGATGGTCACGTTTTTTAACTGCAAACACGACCATCACAACCCCAGGAACAAAGCATTTGCATTTGAATTAAGCCAGGTGTCAGAGCGTTACAGCTAAACCTGTAGGCTCAAAAGGAGCCAGGGCTGCAGAGCCGCCCGGAGAAAGAAAGCAGCAGCCGGCAGCACCGTGCTGCGTTAATGGCCACTTCAGTTTGCAGAGTGGCTGTGCTGGAGGCAGGTTATCCCGACGCAAGTTGGGACAAGCTGCGTCCCGCGCAGCCACTCTGCAAACTGAGGGACGGAGTCCCTAATTGTGGGACAAACCCGCGAAATCCGGGACAGTTGGCCGCCCTACACTGCACCCTTGAATTTCCAATGATGGAATCCACTACGATGGACCTCTAGCAGCAGACTCTGGCACTGCAGCGTAGAATTGCCAAAGCTGGAGTCCGCTTCCATGGACCTCTAGGAGCAGACTCTGGCACTGCACCCTTGAAATTCCATTGCTGGCGTCTGATTGAGGGACCTCTAGCAGCAGACTCTGGTACTGCACCCTTAAATGTCCAATGCTGGATTCCGCTTCAAGGGACCTCTAGTAGCAGACTCTGGTACTGCACCCTTGAATTACCATTGCTGGAGCCTGAGGGACCTCTAGGAGCAGACTCTGGTACTGCAGCCTAGAATTGCCAATGCCACAGTCAGTTTACAGGGACCTCTAGCAGCAGACTGTGCCACTGCAACCTTGAATTTCCAATGTCGCTTACAGGGACCTCTAGCTGCTGAATCTGTGCCTCCACCATTGAATTTCTTACAGGGACCTCCAGCAGCAGACTCTGGGACTGAACCATTGCATTTCCAATGCTGGAGTCTGCTTCCAGCGACCTCTAGCAGCAGTTTCTGGGACTGCAGCATTGAATGTCCAATGCTGGAGTCTGCTTTGAGGGACTGATTCTGCTTACAGCAGCTGTATTCAAAATGTGTGGCGCGCCCCTCTGGTGGTCCACAGCCTCATGCCCAGAGGGACGTGCATCCACAGCCTGAAAAGCTTCCGGACAACAGATTAAGCATCCTGCTGTGCCGGTGAGTGCTCCTGTGTCATGTGTGGTTGCTGCTCTCTGCCCACTGCAATGCGTTCAGAATATGCAAACAAAGCAATGCATATTCCAAACACAGCGTGTGAGATGCTCTGGAGCCAACCAACCTGCGCCCCTCATTATTTGTGTTGACAGCCTTTCAAGTGGGGCAATTTATAAGTGATGGCTTACAAGCTATTGTTTTTATACAGTATATGCTTAACATTTCAGTGTTAAGAACTAAACATGGGTCATTTGTATTCACCAGGCCAGCACAAGTATCAGTGAGCTGATGAAACCTATGCAAATTAGCGTGCCACACAGAAAAGTTTAAAACTTTTTTCTTTATTTTCTTGTCTCTTTATTTGACATACCAAAACTTTTTTTTTATATTACTTTTTAGTTACATATGGCGCATCCCTGGAAAGGTTAACTGTCATTTACTTGCTTAAGTTTTCTAGTGGCTGCTTTGGCTCATGGACTAAATGCATCCTCTCAGAATCAAGCCACTGCCTAGCGAGCACACCAGAAGGCAACTCAATGCCACTTTGCACATTGATTAGGAAAGTGGAGTGCCTTGTGTGTCACCATACAGACAGTAGTCCATGGCCAATCAATGCAGTGAAGTGTGCAGCAATGATTTGTGCGCTGCACAAGTCACCACCCTGTTGGTTAATGGTGTCTATGTGGTGCTCCCTTATGTAACAGCACATATACCTGTTTTTGTCTGATGTGTCCAATATCCATACAATAGCACACTGGACTATATTGTGTATGTGACTCTGACGAGCATGCCATACTGTGCCCACACTTAAACACATGAAGCAATCAAAGAAGTTGCCTCAAATTGTAAATCCACGCGGCCAAACACCCTGTCTACACTGCCACACTATGATTTTCACTAGCTGCAGGCCAGCACTAACAAGTGATGCTAATGCCAGCTAGTTAGATAAAGCATGGGCCTGCTCTTTTTTGCCGAATTAACCACTGAGGCCTGCGCAATGGTGAGGAGGTAGTGGCTGAGGAACTGTGAGCCCTTTACCATGCACCAGAAGCCGGGTTTGTTTAAAACGCTTTATCAGTTTATTACTGGGCAGGCTAACGTTTGAAAGAGGTACAATCCTTTCTGTTTAGCCTTTCTGTGCATTGTTTATTGGGTCTCTCTTGTGCTGGTATCCTGCCCTGTCTGTAGATATAATTCCCTAAAGATGTTTCTGTATTGGGGTTGAGCATGCCCACACTGAGACCCAGCCCTTCCTCCTCAACAATTCTTCAGAAACAAGAAACAAAAGAGCCCTTGTACCTTATTTGAGTGGCTGATGTGGCAGCCATTTTATACTCGCATCCAAAAACGTAAGCTGTCCAAATGAGCATGGATGGTTCATGGTTACAAACATTTTAATGTTAGGATGAGTATTGTGCACCATGATGTGAGCGCCAAGCCATGGATCAGTTATGCATTTAGAGATTCACACATACAATCCTTTTATCACAGACTTGTTTATCAAATGGAGAGATCTCTGATCACTGTTATACTCCTGAAATCCTCTGTTAATGCAAAGTATACAGGAATTCTCATTGGTGCTATTTGTTCCCTTTCCCACTCTCAGAGAGGTATTTTGAAAGAGTACAATAAGAGTGTACCAGACTGTCCATCTTGGAATGATAACCTTCTATCAGAAAACAGTTCATATGGTTAGTCTAGTATTGCCCCTTACGAAATACAAGTGAGGTGGTACTTACAGAACACCTGCAACTCAGGGCCACCTCAGTGGGCCCTCAGACCCCGATAGGCTGTTCACACCGCAGTGTGCCAGTAAGGACAGTTTGAAACTGCATTCAGGCAAGGCATATCTTAAGAAATGGCGACAGAAAAACCATTTACTTCGGCAGCAACAGTTGTGTTTTCACATACACATTTTTCTGTAAAGTACTTGAATTACAATGTAATGAAACCAGCTTCATTTATATAGCAATTATTTATTCATATTGAGGAGGGGTTTTGTCACACACAGAGTTGTAGTTTGGGAGTGACGTGTGCCAGTCAGTGGGGGGTGCATTCTGATGTCTCTGATGATTCGCCCTGGGCACCAAGTTGGCTAGAAACAGCCCTTATTACAGCACACACCTTCTTTTGCAGGGATGACCAGTCCCTCCCATCTGAATGCAGATCAGGAAAATCACTATGATGGCTCATTAGTGACATACTGCCCTACTTTCAGATGGGAGAGGGTGGTGGGGGGGGCAACTGCCCCGATGTTGCCAGTCAGAATTAATTTATCTCAGAAATGTGCGCTTTGAATTACAAGCTGTGTGCCGCAGACTAGTTCCACTCTAAGCGGGGGAGACATGGGACTCTGTGCAAGTGAATAGAACAAAGACCCCATGGCCCTCATTTTTCCTGCAGCAGTGGCCAGGGAAGGCGCCTGGGCATTTCATCCTTTTCAAATGAGAGGCACCAGGGCATTTCAAACATTTCATATGAGGGGCCTTCACTGTGCTGATAATCCCAAAATTCTCTTTAATTTTATACAAAGCTGCATTTTATTTTTAAAAGGTTATTTCACTCACTGAATGCTGATCAAGTCACCTAACAACAATAAGGTCCAGCTTTGATTAAGACTTTCCTGAAGAAAATGCTAGCATTAATGACTGGGTGATGCAGCCTTTTCTGGCAGAGGAGGTGGTGCATCCTCCATTTGATGTCCAGGAGGAGCTGATTGAGGTTCAGTCGGACACCACTCTGCAATGTTAATTTATAAACATTTCAGTGGGTAACATTTGGCTGAAGGTAATCCTGGAGTATGCTACATTGGCAAGGTCTGCTATACAGTCTCTCTTAGCCTTTGGGTCTTCCTACTTTTCAGCATTGGCTGTACTGAAAACGAAATACTGCACAAGGCTGGAAGTGGAGGACAACCTCAGAGTGTCAGTCTAAAAAATAAAGCCACACATTGACACACTTTCTGCAGAGAGACAGGCCCACCCTTCCCATTAGTACTTGCTCTGTAAAATCAAATTGCCTTCTGCTGAATATACTAATAGGAATGTATTTTGAGAAAATAAAAGCCCTACTGGAGAATTTTGTGTTTACTTGCACTGTTTCTATGTTTGGATTGGAAGTGATTGTCCTACTGTTTTGGAATGTCTCCCCAACAACATATCCCTTCATAATTATGGCACCACGCATTCTGCAACCATCTCTATAAAAAGAAATAACACCAACACAAAGAGGTGGGGCAGGGGGGGCCCCGAACAATTTGTTTTTTGCTCAGGGGGCCCTTGGCATAAAAAGTTTGAAGACAACTGGCTTACAGGGACCTCTAGCAGCAGACTACGTGGCTCACCATTGAATTTCTAATGCTTGTGTCCGCTTCGAGGGACCTCTAGTAGCAGCCTCTGGTACTGCAGCCTTGAATTGCCAATGCCGGAGTCTCTTACATGGACCTCTAGCAGCAGACTCTGGAACTGCACCCTTGAATTGCCAATGCAGGAGTCCTCTAGTAGCAGACTCTGTGACTGCACCATTGAATTTCCAATGCTGGAGTCCGCTTCAAGGGATCTCTAGTAGCAGACTCTGGCCCTCATTACGACCCTGGCGGAAAGTGACTGACCGGACCGCCACAGCGTAAATAGCGTTTCCGCCATTGCACGAAGGAGCAAAGTGCGGCCCATTCCGACCCATCGGGCACGAGCACCACGCCACGGCGGAAGTGCAAAGTCCGCGATGGCGGAAATGACCCCAAAACGGCCCACACCGCCGCCGTACGGCGCCCTAGGTGCAATACCGCCACCCCTCTTAGCTGTCACCGCAGTGTGCGCCTACCGGAAAGTATGGTGACCGGAAATATACGGAAACGGAAGTAAAAACATGGGCCCGGAACGGGAAACATCCCGCCGTACACCTATAAAACCACAAAAACCACACAACCACTAAAATCACTACCCTGAAACACACCCCAACCCGTCACCCACCCTAGCGAAACCAAGACAAATGGGAAAAGTAGCGAAGAAAGCGTGCGACCGCAAGTGGCAGGTCCACTTCTCCCGTGAGGAACTCACCGTGCTAACAGAGACCCTCCAGGAGAATGCTGCCGTCGTCTTCTCCACGCAAATGACCAGAACGGCACTTGCAAACAAGAAGACCATATGGGCTCTGGTGGCACAGCGGGTAAGTGCGGTGGGGACCGCACCCCGCACCCCACAGCAATGCCGCAAGCGATGGGACGACCTGCGGATACGCGTCCGCAGCATACTCTCTGCCAACCGCAACATTGCCACAGCCACCGGGGGAGGTCCTGAATCAGCCATCAAGTTGACCCCCTGGGAAGAAATCTGTGCCTCCACCATCGGAATGGAGAGCATAGAGGGAGTCGGAGGGATGGAGAAAGGAGTGCAGACATCCGAAGATTCAGGTAGGTGGGCCAGATAAAACAATGCCAAATCCACACAGTCCATCCATGTGAAGTACCATGCGTCCACATAGTGCAACAGAAACACATGGCCAGGAGAACGTCCACACACATCGGCCTGATAGCGCACGTTAAAACCCACAATAAATACATAAATAATTAAAAACCCCTAATACACGCACTACACGTGCAGCAGGCACACCCTAACTGCAGGCTGCCAAACAACTGCACCCTCACTCCACACACAAATTAAAGCACCTCCAAGGCCCCGACCCAAATCACCCTCAGGTACCACCCCAATGCATGTGATACAATGCCATTCCAATTCCCACAGACCCATCAATAACCCTCGCCCTCCTTTACTCCACCACAGGGTCCGATCCAAACGACGAGCTACAGTACACCCCTACCAGCACACCTGCAAAGAGGGCCAAGACCAACGGCCAGAGACCCTCCACCTCAGCTGCACGCATCAAGACACGGCAGCAGCACAAATCAGGTGGCAGCACAGAGGAGGGAACATCAACAGGCACCCCAGCAGCCAGCATGCCCACAACACCACCACCACAGGTCCCCCCAATGGATGCCACAGAAGGCACTGCCTCTGGTGGCAGCAGCACCATAGGTGACACCCCATTGATGGCAGCATGCTCGGACACAGAAAACGGGGATGTCGAAGTCAGATCCATCCATGACCTGTCCCAATCCCCCTGTCTGTCCCATCCCGTACAACATGAGGATACCACGCAGGGGCACCCACAAGACGACGACTGGCCATCCCCCACAAGCCCTGTGGCAAGGCAACATGAGGACAACAGCCCCTCTGTGACACCCCCGCAAATGGCCATGGCCCAGCAGAGGCAACAGTCCCTCGACCAGTTAATCGTACAACAGCAGCAACTGGCCACACTCCTCAAGGACCATGCCGATGAATGTGGGGGCACTAAGGCAGACATAGAAACATCAACTGAGACACTTAGGGCAGAAATGGAGAGAGGTACAGAGACGCTAAGGGCACAAATGGAGAGTAGCACCGAGAGCCTGAGAGTCCAAATGGAGAGTAGCACCGAGAGCCTGAGAGTCCAAATGGAGAGTAGCACCGAGAGCCTGAGAGTCCAAATGGAGAGTAGCACCGAGAGCCTGAGAGTCCAAATGGAGAGAAGCACCGAGAGCCTGAGGGGGGAACTGCATGCGACGTCCAAAGACGTATGTGCCGAACTTGCCGCAGTGCGCCGTGTGCTCACTGAGCTCTCGCAAACCCTTAGGGACATGCATGGACGTGAGCAGGCAGACACATCATCCGTTGCAAGTTCCGTCCAGGGCAGCCCCCAATGTAGATCTGGAAGGAACCGGCGCTCCACAGGCAGGGGTGCCCCTGATACCCGCAGAGGGGGCTTGCAATAGCGACAGCCCACTGACAATGAGCATCTTTGGACACTGGTGTTCGGGGGGGAGGTAGGAGGGTGGAGGGGGTGTGTTGGGCTCACTTGGGTGGCGGGTCGATAGGGTGTTCAACATGACATCACATATGCCATAAAAAGTGCACGATCAACCAATGAGATGTGTGGACATTGATCTTTGTGTACTAGGCCATCATAGGCGTACAGTCCATATTGTGCATGTCCCAGACACACACAGTGCCACGAGTCCCGTGTCCATGTATCAGCCACCAGGCGTGAGTGCTAGAAGCATACATCAATGAGATGCTGACGAATGTCACGGCCCTCCGGTGCCTCGCAGACTCCATGAGGTGCTGCCACATCCCCACCCTCATCATGACCATCATCAGGTGCTTGCAGTTCTGCGTCAGGGGGCATGGGCACATTTCTACGTACGCACATGTTGTGGAGCATGACACATGCCATGACCATCTTTGCAACCTTCTCATGGCGGTACAGGAGTGCCCCGCCAGACCTGCTGAGGCAGCGGAAACGAGTCTTCAGTAGGCCGAATGCCTGTTCAATGACTACACGGGTACGTGAGTGGGCATGGTTGTAGTCCTCCTCATGCTGGTCCCGTGGGTTCCGGACTGGTGTGAGGAGCCATCTCTTCAGTGGATATCCAGCATCACCTGTATGTGGACGAGAAACGTATGATGTGGAATGCCATTGCTACGTACGCACACCCCCCCCCCTTCCTGCCAGGTCATTGCCAAATCACATACCCCACATAATCATGCATGTAATGAGACTCACCGAGTAGCCAGGATCTGTTCCCTGCGTGTCGCTCCATGTAGCGTGGTATTGTAGAGTTCCTCAAGACCATAGAATCATGGGTTGATCCAGGGAATCGGGCACAACAATGTGTAATGATCCTGTTGGAGTCACACACCATTTGTACATTCAGGGAATGAAATTGTTTTCGGTTGCGGTACTGGGCCTCCATGGCATGTGGGACGACCAATTCCACATGGGTGCAGTCGATGGCACCAATGCAACCCGGTATGCCGGCAAGTGCATGGAATCCCACTTTTGTGTTGGTAATTTCCTGCTCCGAGCGTGGTAGAGAGATGTAGTCGTCTGCGTGCTGCAGGAGGGCATCGAGCACTTGAAATAGTGTCCGTGAGAACAGTGGCTGAGAAATGCCATGCAACTGTCCGACTGTGTGTGGGTAGGTGCCTGTGGCCAGGAAGTGGAGTACAGACACCACCTTCAGTAGGGGTGGGATGGCGGTTGGGCTATCTATCATGCTGACAAGGTCAGCCTGTGTCATGTCCACAATGGCGGCTATGGTGTCCCGGTCCAGACGGTAGAGGGTGTGGATCTGCTCATCAGTGAGGTTGAACGGATGTGCTCGGAGGCGTGGGATTGCGGGCTGCCTGCGTGGTGGTAGTGGCTGTGCTGGCGGCCCTTGCTGGCCCTGCCTTGGCCTCCTCCTCCTCCTGCGTCTCCTCCGTGCGGCTGGTTGTAGTTGGTGTTCGTCTTCTTCTTGGAGTTGGAGTACTTGCAGTGCTATCAGGTCCCCCAGGGCCAACATCGCGAGTCCTGCCGGTAGCATTTCGGTGTGGTTGTGGGAGGAGACTGGCTGTGCAATTTATGTGTTTTCAGGCTATATGGCCTCCACCTGTGGTGATTCATTCCACCTGTGCAAACTGCTCTCCCCTTTGGCCGAGCACGTCCCGCGCACAACGCTGCAATTCGGGGAATGGCATCTTGCTATTGCAATCATGTATTTGTACCCGATGGCCGTGTAAGATTGGTTGATATGTTCATTCTGCTGTGGTCCCATTGTTTCACATACTATCTGTGCAGTCGCGAACAGACTTGTGAAGGGTCAGTGGAACGTAGTACTCGAGTAACGGTGGGCCCTCATGCATCACTGTACCGAGTTGCAACGACGGGCGGGGCGTCCCATTTGTGGGTGAAGGCAGTTGCCATTTTCACACACAGCCGCACTCGATGGAATAATTAGTGATTTCAAACGGCCACAGATGCCTCTTCGACGTGATGTTGCAAATGTGGAATTCGAAGGGCGGCGCTTTCGGTTTCCAGCTAGCGGCGAGGAGATGCCCACAGGTCTGACTGCAAATATAACGTTCTATTGTTCAATGTCCTTGAGACAGGGCCCATGGCGAGGAAGCAATGATTGATATGAATAGTTTGGGATGCGCAATAGCTACGTGGGCGATGAGGCCGGCCGTTCCCAAATACATGTTACTTCACAACACTGGAATTACGGGCTGGGGCACTGTGGATTTTGCAGGCTGCATAACGCACAGACTCAATGGATGTTTCAAATGTTATGTGAGTAATTATTCAGGCGTTTTGATCCCGGGATGAGGGAATGATGAATGGATGCATGGGCAGGTGATTTGATACAGAGTTTGCCATGTACAGGGCTTCTTGGGATCTATCCGCCTCCCCTACGCTATGTGATGCAGGGCTGCCATAGTGGGACCATCGTCTATCTGGCCTTGTTGAGCCCTCCCTGTCTCGACGCGCCCTCAGACACTTGTGTCCATGCACGTTAACATTCCCATCTGATGGATTCTGTTTTGACAGACGCATGCACAGGTACACTCGTTTGTGATGGTGTTTGCACCTCGATATAGATGGTTATGAGTCGCAAGTGGTTTTGGGGTGGTGATGATCCTTTGGAGTGGGCTAGCATGCATATGGCTGTGGATTTCGTGTGATCATTGAAGTGAGTTGTTGGAATGTAGTTCTGATGGCCATTCTGTTCTTTTTCTTTTCTTGTGGTTGACAGGTATCTCCTCCCCTTTTGCCACTGCCATCTGTATGCCACTCCTGCAGATGGGTTTTACTCCCGACACCTGCTGCTTCGTGTTAATCAGTGGAGCAGCATTACGATCTTATGGGACGATTGCCAATGGCCCACATGCCCTTACGCAGTACTGGTGGTTCGGAGCAACATTTCGGCCTTTCAGCTGGACTAGTGCCTCCCCATTGGGACGGCCCTGCGGTTCTGTGCGCTTCCATGTTGCCTTTTCGTACGTGAATGTGGCTCTGTGTACCATGAGGGAACAGGGCGACACACAAGTAGTGGCTGGTCATTTCTTGCGGATGCAGCCCACAATGGTGATTTGTGTTTTGGAGTTCATGGCCTGATGGCTGTATGGGCTTGGTGACTTTGATGTGCATTAAATTTCTATTCTGATTTGGCCCGTGTAGCGTTTTTCTTTGCAAGTGATGTGGCATATGCCTATTTGGGGGGCGATGTATTGTGAGGAGATCTGCATTGGGTTCCAGCTTCGGAGTTTAGTTGCGTGGTACTGTACTGGGCGCGTTTGCCTACTAAGCCCGTGAGGTCAGGGATGGGGGCTGCCAATATGACAGTTTGAATGTTGTCATGCTCAGGGGCGGGGGATTGGGTTTTGTGTAACAGATGCCGGTCAGCCAGGTGGACTGGTGGAATGATGTGATTCTCGGAATATTGCTGGTCACAGGTGCCTGTGTTTGCGTGCGTTTCTTGGTGGGGGACTGTGGTCATGTCCATTGGGATGGCTTCTGTATTCGTGCCATCTGTGCCCTGCAGCTCCCATTGGCCCCTCTTGTGTTTCTTTTGTTCGTTGCCATGCATGGGTGACTTGTACATTTCAATGGTTGCATTGTGACTTCATTGCACCTACGGGGAGTTGTACTTTGTGGGCAGGGAGCGGTTTACAGGCACTCAGTGGGGCCGTTTACGGTTGATTCGCGATGCCGTACTTCTCACCATGGCGGAATGGTACATTACGCCATGCCTGATGGCGTTAGGTACATGTCCGCTAGGGTCGGAATTGGCGTACCCTTGCGCCATGGTGGTGTTTGCGGTTTCGCATGGCGCGCGCGCGCGTGCTTGGTGCAGTTAGCGTTGGCGTTCACTACGGTGTCGCTAATGGCTTCGTACTTTGCGGTGACGGGTCATAGTCGCACTGAGCGCTATTCGATGGTGGTATTGCATTTCCGCCATCGTTTTCCTATTTCCGCCAGGGTCGTAATGAGGGCCTCTGTGACTGCACCATTGAATTTCCAATGCTGGAGTCTGCTTACAGGGACCTCTAGTAGCAGCCTCTGGTACTGCAGCCTTGAATTGCCAATGCCGGAGTCCTCTTACATGGACCTCTAGCAGCAGACTCTGGAACTGCACCCTTGAATTGCCAATGCAGGCGTCCTCTAGTAGCAGACTCTGTGACTGCACCATTGAATTTCCAATGCTGGAGTCCGCTTCAAGGGATCTCTAGTAGCAGACTCTCTGACTGCACCATTTAATTTCCAATGCTGTAGTCCGCTTTGAAGGACCTCTAGCAGCAGTCTCTGTGACTGCACCTTTGAATTTCTAATGCTGGAGTCCGCTTCGAGGGACCTCTAGCAGCAGACTTTGTGACTACACCCTTGTATTTCCAATGTCGGACTCCAGTACAGAGTAGTAGCATTATTTTAAAATAAAGGGCTAAGCCAGGGATGAATATGTGATTCTAAACAAAACAGACTATATTAAAATGGCTAAGCAGCATCTTAATACACCAGGCTGCTACCTCAAATGATCCCGTAACCCATTTCGCCAGATCACCATGAACGCAAACACACTTATTGCTAAACAGTTCAGCGGGGGAATGCTAACGGGTAAAGAAAAAATCCTTCTCACCAATAACTGCCCTATTATGCCAACAATTACAATTTTTACTGAATGTCCATACATAATACAAGGTAGGCAGAAAATAACTCGAAAACATAATGTCAAAAGACATAGGGGCCGATTCATATAAACCAGCGCACAAGTGGTGCACGCGGCTGGAGCACAATGTGCGCGTGCGGCAGTCTCCGCCAGCCGCATGCGCCAAAACACATTTAGGCGCACAGCGTATTCATGGATTTCGACATCCATAACCAGCCATGGCACAGAGTGGTGCAGCGACCCTGCAGCAACGCCAGTTACGCCCCCAAGAACGCCCTCGTTCAAGGAAAAGCCATCAAAATCCCCAATCCAGCGCAAAGTGCTGCGCTAACCCTGGACCAGTTTACAGGACTACCAAACAGCAAACGCCAAGCGGGGAACGTGTATTACTGGGGTTCGCGTGAAGTGTCACACGCGAAAGGGCCTGTGTGAGTGGGGTACGTGTATAACTGGTGTTCGCGTGACGTTTCACACGCGATTGGAACAGGGTACGTGTTAGGGAGAATTCTCTGTTTAGGCGGAATTTCCTAACCTAGTGAGTCCCCCAGTAGCTTTGCGGGATTTCTGGAGTTTGTTTTTTTCATCTTGCCAAGAGTGACACTCATTTTCTCCCACTCTTGGACATGATTTGTGGTATTTCTTTGAATGTTAATGTGTTCTATGGGCTATGGGGTCTTTTACTCCGTAGGGTCTCATGTGTTTTGTTATGTGTGTTACACAGCACCCTCCGTGTAGTAACACTGGGGTGTCCTAGGTGACCCCCACCATAGACTCCATTCCTTGGGACTGACTACTGTCTCCCAGGGCATGTAAAGTCACCATTGGCTTTACTAGACTTAAATTTACTAACAGAACCAGTACAAACCATCCTATTGTGGACGTACTGGTAAGGGTAATTCGATTACCCCTGGGTCTGTTGTTCGAGGGGGCACTGTCCCGTCCCCCCTCATCGAGTTTTGGCTGGTGGCAGTGGATACTACTTTTTATATTCGACCGCAAATATATTCCTATGGGATTTTCCCATTGTTCAAGGGTAATACTTTTTCTATGTAGCCTTGGTCATACCGCTGGTTTATTAAATTAAAATAAATTCACCGGTTGGTATTTTCTGCCAGAACTCGGTTTTTAAAATGGCGTATGTGTTCGCCTCTGTAACTCCAAACCAAAGGTTGAGCCCTTTGTTCCACTTTTGGCGGGCTTCTGCACAGAAGCCCTCCAGAGTGGTGCCATTATGTCTGGGTACCACAGGGGGTGTGGGAGGGGTTTAGGCACCCTGGACTGAGTTGCCTTGCCAACTCAAGTCGCACTCTGGTGTGATTGGCCCAAGTGGTGAGCCGCCCCGCTCACCACTTAGCATGTTTGATTGACAGCTAGGCTGAATGAATGGGGGTTTTCTGCATAAAAGCAGGGCTTTGGGGACTGGAACTTCAGAAGTCGCCACAGGACCTAAGAATCCGACGAGGGAGAAGCTGAGCCGACCTGCAAAGACGACACCTCCGGTGGAGCCCTGCTGAACTGACTCACCACTTCTCAACGACAGAGGAGATCTCCCTGCTGGAGAGTCTTCTTCCCTTTGACTGGTGGGAACAACCAGTCCCTTGCTTTTTCTTCGCTTCCAGGACGTCTAGTGGTCGAATTGCCCGTGCTGAGCACCCCGGCAACCGGATAGCCACTAACCACTATGTCGCAACCAAAAGGTGGTGCCTTGTGACTGAGCACTCCGCGGCTGGTCTCTTCCCTGGTGGTGCAACGATCTTCAACTTTCCTCTATGACGAGATCATCTCTTCTTCTGGCAAATCCCCGACTTGCATCCACTACCAGGAACAACTGCCCCCGCCGGAGCTGTCTCTCCACTTTCAAGGTACTGTGCCCGCCTGGCTTCCCTTGTGACGGTTAGCGTGAGGTGTCTTAAATCCTTACCTTTCCACTGGGTCGCCTCTAGACCTTCTTAACTTTTGTTCTAAAACTGGTCCAACCTTTCTGTGACATTTTGCTACAAAGACTTGAAGTGCATTTCCACTGTGATACTTTTGGGACATACCGCCTTGCCTCTCTCCGAGTGGGCTTGGCCTCTGAACTTTGTGATCTACAGTAGACCCTGCCTTGCTTGCCTTGCATTTGCTTCGTAAAAGTGTTGGTACTGAGTTGGTTTCATACCCTGCCTTCTTCTCTCCCTTTCTAACGAATACTAGAGTGCCATCTAGGTTAAGCACTCACCTCTGTCTGCAAATAAGTGGTATCTTTGAGCCTAGACTTGTCGAAATATTGTTATGGGATTGATATATACTTATAGTAACTGTGATTGAAGTTGTTTGCCATATTAGTGCCAATGTGTTTTTCATAGATGTGTTTTTAAATAAATAATTATATATCTTTACACCCAAGCTCTGATCCGTGTCTGCTTGTTCTACTGTGTAAATTGCCCTATCTTGTATACTCTATATACTGCCTAACTCGTCTTGAGAGAAGTCTGACTGCTCAGCCACAGCTACCAGGTAAATCTGGGTGGTGCAGACTGCTACCAATTGGGTTTACTGCTAACTCCTGTAGTCTTAAACTTGTTGCAGTGGTCTCAGAGGAAACTGCACAGGATTCTGCCTAACACTGTTGTACAGCGGTGGGATTTGTATCAAGTATACAGTTTAGAGTGCTTTTCAACACTTTAGGATTACTAACCACAAAGCTTAGCACTAAAAATCAACTTTCAAAAAACATGTCTACTATGGAAGTTTACAGTCAAGAGTCCTTGTCAGGTAAAAATACTGACAGTTTGAGAGCTCTCTGTAGACAAGAGAATCTGTCTGTAAAAGGCAAGAAAATAGAACTGATAGCAAGATTGCTGGAAAACCAAAGTCTGGGTACTGGTTCAGAGGAACCAACTTCTCCAGCAAATGTAGATAACATTAATGGTGTTGATCTAAATCAAAGTTCTGATGATAGTGATGAAGAGGCTGAAGGAGAAGAGGAAGGAGAGGCTAATGAAACTGTCTCCCCTACCCCTCTGTCTGCCTTACCCGCTGTACCTACTGGGCCTATAGCAGATCCCACACTAAGTCCTCAAGTCCTTGAACTAGAAAAAATGAAAATAGACTTGGAATTCAGAAGGATTACTGCTCAATCTGAACAGAAACACCAAGTTTCTGTTTGATAGTTAGTTTAATTAGGTAATGTAGGTTTTCCAGAGTTAGTGTAATTAGTTAATATAGTTTAAAATTGCTTGTCTATTGTGCTTTCATGTGACAGTGCGGTGCTTTGTGGCTTTTGAAGGCATCCACTGTCTGTTCCAGCTGGGCCCTTCAGGCTTGTCTTGTGTATGTGTTTGCTGCTTGGGGTCCTTGACTCACATATGCCACTCCTGCCTCCCTTATCCATGGGCTCGCAAGGATGGTTCGGTGTGACAACCTATTACACAAGGGCTTTGGACTGTCATATCTGTGGCATGTCCGGTGCTGTGTGACTTGTGTTGACACCCCTAGTGGGGATGATTGCGGTGTTTTTGTCCACTGTTCAGCTTTGCTAGTTGGGGTGTTTCATAATTAATGTGTACATTCATTGCTATGACTTGTGTAGTATGTTTCTTATCTTTACTGTACACGTGCTTGTTGCAATTCATGCCGTAGATAGTGTGTTCCACACTTTGGATGTGAAAGACGGACTCATGGTGTGATTTCTGATGTAACTCTCTGACATGGTCAAGTAATGAGATGCCTGAAGAGACACACACAGATGACTTTAAAGCATTAATCATGTGTTTCATGCCCTTTCTGCAGGGGGATGAGCCTCCAGAGCACCTTTGCCAGCAGACATGGCCCATTGGACGTCTGAATTCTGGACACGTTTGTTGGTGCCCACATGCACATGTGTGCACAAGCAGAGGCACAGCGATTGCAGACCTACATCCTAGAACTGCTGACGTGTTCCAAGGAACTCCAGGCAAGGTGAGCAGCACAGGGGGGCTACAACACAGCAAAGCTTGCACCAGGCGAGTTGCACATGCAGGCGTAGTCACAGCACTGAGGGTGAGCTTGGACGAATATTGGAGTTGAAGCACACAATGCAGCTCAGATGTGTTGGTGGACTGATGGCTGTTGATTGTAAGGTTGTCTGGGACACCTGCAGGGGCAGTGGCACATACCCTCCGGTACACCAAGGTCCATTGAGGCACTTGCATCAACCATGTAGCTTTCCGAGACATGGAAAGGGGCAGCTCACAGGGACATACAGCAAGGGACATACTCGGGTGCAGTGCATTTCATTTCCATGTACATTTTGATACATGCACTGCCAACTTTGTTTTGGTCATGGTGGAACACGACTTGTTCTGAAGTCACGCCTTGCTATATCGGTCTGTCTGCTTACCCAGGGAACATTGCATGTTGTGTGAATTGTGACACATTGGTGTTGCATTTGCCACGCACCCACCGGCGGCTGACTTACTGCATTGACTGTGTATGACCCATCACAGGGGTAATGTTATATATGGGTACGAAGCATCTACACCAGATTGTCTGTTTGTAGAGTAGTTTGTTGCTATGGGGCATGTTTGGTGGTATGTTTTTGTGTAATGGGCACATACAGATTATTGACTGTGGCTCTCTTTGCAGCATTGCAGTGCTCCTGTAACCGGACCTGAGAGTGTGCAGGCAGGAGGCCAGCACTCAAAACCAGAGCTAAGTGTCTTGTTGTTTTTCTTTCAAACTGCTCTGCATAGGCTTGCTGGGGGGTGCACTAATGCATGGATGAATGTGTAATTCAATTTGGTATGTTTTTTTTCCCCTAATCACCCGGAGTCCTATCCAATTTTAAACCCTGTACCTTCTACCCGGTGTTCCTGCTTCCCGTACCTATCCAAGCAACGTTCCCTAACCCTCTTTCCCCACTGGGGTTGCGTATGCCTGTGTAAGCCCCAAACTTGCAGGCGCCAAAACCCTATAGGGGATGGTTGGTTCGTGCCACTCCGAAGCCTGGACTACAGAAGGCCATGACAATGATGTCCAAGTTTGTTTGGATTGTGTATGTGTTCATGCAGGTAGTACATTTTCGTGCATTCCCTACTTTCATGTGTCATTCCTCCTCCCCTCTCCTGCCACTCATTCCAGTTATCCAGTGTGCCAACACCTGTCCCGACTGCATATCCCTGACCCTCCTTCCCCACCAGGGTCTCAGAGACCTGTGTGAGTTTGACCTTGCAGGCACCCAGGACACGGTGGGGGTGGTTGGTTCGTGCCACTCCCGCGCCTGTACACGGGACCTGTGACAGTACACATCCGTTCATGGTGCATCATTCTATGTTATGTACCACACATGGTTCACATCCTGTTGTGACATTGTTTTACTGTGCTACCTTGGTTGTTACATCATTGTGGTAGTACTTGGCCTTTGTGAGGTACTGCTACGTCAAGTCATCTACTGGAGGCTGTTCTGGTTCATTGTTCTGCCTTGGATTTTGTGATTTTGCAAATGAGGGTGGACTCTGAGGGTGCAGGCACCTTTTTACACACAAGGTGGGAGATGGTGATGAAGGGGAAAGGTGATCCTGTGGCCAGGTGAAATTGAGGGTTGAAGGCTCCAGGACCCAGGTGCAGTTGTTCAGTGGGTCATGGTCATTTGTGAGCGGGGGGGGTTGTTGTTGATAGTTGCCTTGCCCTGCAGTGTGATGGGAACCCTGACATTGTAATGGTGGTATCCTATGTACATGTTGTGTTCTGCTGATCAATGCCTGTTCATGTGTTGTGTTTACATTTCAGGTGTGAGGGGATAGTTGTGGTTTGACATGCTGGGGTGTACACATGGTGAATGTTCACATGTGATGTGTAGAGGACACAGATGGTCACTTGATTGCACATGCAAATGTTCAGTGCATGTCCTTACTGACCCACACACTTGCACTATGATCCACTACATGTACAACCACCCTTGCATATCCACGTATACACTGTTTGCCTTCTGGTGCCCACTGTGTCCCTGCAGCACATGTTCTGTGACAAATTATGGATCCTGTACATGCCTAATTTGCTTTTTGATGTGGTCTGTCGCTTAGATGTGATGCTCAGGGTGTGCATCACACAAAATGGCTGTTCACTGTGCTGTGCGCTGAGCAGTGTGTTGCAGGAGTTGGACACAGCACACAGAAGCTGCAGTGTTGATTTTGCAATGCACAATGTGCATGTAGACAGGCATTCATTGTTATGTTACGTCTACAACTCTTGTGATGCATTTGGAAATGACTTATTTTGGGTGGGAGGTTGTTGGTCAGTCATTTCATCTGATTCCATGTCAGGTATCATTGTCTGATGCCACTGTACATTTTTGACATGGCAATGTGTTCCTTATTGTTACTGTGTTGGTGTATGGGTATTGTTTGCCATGTCATGTTGTTGTTTGGGAGGGTTTGAGTGACATAACAGTGATGGCCATGGCCTGTTTTGCAGTTGTGTGTGATTCACACCTTGCATGTCAGGGTCATCCGCTTCTCAAAGCAACTAGCTGGGGGTAGATCTCTCTCCGCGGCAGGGGCCTCCCTCTGGAACAGCCTTCCTGCCTCACTGGAACTTGAGGAGAACCATCTCTGGATCCGGAAGCACCTCAAGACCTTCCTCTTTGCTTCTGCTTTCTCTCTGCCTCTCCCTTGCAAAATTCTTCACTGGAACTGCACTGGATCTGCAACTGGGCCACTCTCCCCGACCTCAGTCCCTGGCCCAGCCACTCTCCACTTGAACTGCCTCCCTGGCAACCCCTGCACTGCGGGACTGTCTCTCTATCCCTACAGCCCCCCCTTCCCAGCACTTGTCTGCACTTACCTTTGCAGTTGCCACCAGCTGGCCTATTTATTTGTTTTTTAGTCTACTTACCCTGTACTGCACTCCCCCTCCCCTTCCCCTTGCAGTTTTCCCTTACCCCTACCCCTGCACTTGCACAATCTAAATGACACCTGGCCTAGTAGTATCGTTGTCTGTCTTCCCTTGTTCCCCCCTCCCTGCCTCATCGCACCTTGAAATACTTGTGTATAGGCCATATCATGTCATATGTGTGCCTTTTGGTCACACAGGATAGCTTGTGTTTAAGTAGCTAGGGATGCAGACAATGTGGCACTTCCATGGCAACTATCTCAGGGTGGTAGGGTTGTGACAGTTGACTGTCTCTTTGTCATCATCGATTGTCACCTGGTATGTGCCTGTGTGCACTCTGCAGGGTGCAAGCTGGGTCCGGGCTTCCTCGCCACGTGCCCTGTCCCCTCCCATGGGCAGCGCCTGTGCCTGTGGTTGGGGTTGTGGGGGCACCACCATGTCCACCGGTACGCCCTGCCGTGTTGCAATATTGTGCAGGACACATGCTGCCACAATGATCCTGCACACTACTGGGGGTGCATAGAGTAGCTGCCCGCCAGAGCGTTAAAGGGAGCGAAAACGTGACTTGAGCACTCTGAATGTGCCCTCCACTATGGCCCTGGTTGCAATATGGGCGGCGTTGTATCTTACCTGGGGTGGTGTGGTGGGGTTCCGGATTGGCTTCATCATGTGGTTGCTCAGAGGGTAGGCACTGTCCCCTGGGGAGGTGTAAATGGTTGTGATTATTGGGGTTTGTGTATTTGTGTGTGTGTGTGTGACATGCATGCATGTGCAAGGGCATTTGTACTCACCTAGGAGCCAGGTGTCGCCATGCTGGCCAGCTTCCAGGGCCCGGCTCAGGGCGGAAATTCTGTATATGAAACTGTCATGGGTGGAGCCAGGGTAGTTTGCATAGACAGAGGTGATGATTCCCTTTGCATCGCATACCACCTGTACATTGATGGAATGCCAGTGCTTGCTGTTTCGGTGGATGTTTCGGTGGATGTGCTCAGTGGCCCTAGGTGGACGTAGGGCCACATGGGTGCAATCTATGGCACCGAGCACTTTGGGGAAGTGTGCCACCCTGAATAAATCCAGGACAACGGCCTGCCTTTCTGCGGGTGTTCTGGGCATGTATATGTGCCTGCGGACTGAGGGGCGCGCTGTCATGATTGCCAGGACCTGGTGTAGGCAGCGTGAGAAATCGTGTGACAACTTTGCACAACCCAATCTCAAATTGAGAGGGTATAGAGAACTACGTATGGGGTAAGCCCATTCTATTGGCATTGCATGCTACTGATGACAACACTGATATGGAAGTAGGGATTTATATCTATATTTCTTTGGAATACTAACATTTTGGACTGGCTACGATGGTTTCACAAGGTGTCTTTTGATGTAGATGTGTGTGTAATGATCAGTAGAGGGTTATATGCACCAGGGGTCCTCATTGACCAGGATATGCATGAAGACAACTTTATTTAACACAAATATTGACCTTTTAACAGGGTTTTAATACATGAGCACAATAATTCAGCAATATTGACTAAATCTCTAATACGTGGCTTTGCATTATATTTTTCATCCAATCATTTTCTCTATCAATTGACTATGGCGTGAATTTATCCCTCCGTCCTGACCTGACATGTGACACAACACGGTATGGTTTTTGAATATGTAATCATTTATGATGTTGTTTTCTTAATCTTAATGGACGTATATGCATTTATCTGTGCATTACCTGTATTTTGTGGCACTTTTATTTTGTACAGCCTTGAAAACGACCGGTGGTCGAAACACTTGTCGGCTGTTCATAAATTGAGAAATTAAAATTATTTTTTGTGAATCATCACTGAAATGGATCTTTTGGAGTGATACCGAATTTCTTTTTATCAATATTGAGTGACATTGGACTTGTATCAGGAAATTCTACTGATTTTTTGTGGTTTGAGCAGGAGATATCTTCCCGAACCATAATCTCTCTGTTGATTAGTTTCAAAATTTGTGGGAAGTTTGAGGGAATGGTATCACTCGCTGCCAACCTTTTCATTTAACCATTTAAGAGTGAAACTAGCGTACACACAATAGAGCGATCCCACAATCCCAATTAGTTACACGGACAATCGCACTTATGCTGTGTTCTGAGTGTAATGCTGAGTTAGAAACATTTCGAGACCTTTCTCAAAGGGAGCTAAGATTCTTGGATAGGCCCAGGATTGCGCGTCGATACAGGGAAGTGGATAGACCTGGACGTTGCCTGGCCCAGTTAATCCAAAGGGAGGCGGCAAGAGGCCTGATTACTTATATACACACTGATGATAAAACCAGGGTATGATTGGAAAGGGGTATAAACAAGGCATTTTGTTCCTTCTATGAAACTCTGTACTGCCACAAAGGTGAGGCATCTGACACCGAAATTAGGGTCTACCTTAGCACGATTCCCACTTTTTTGTTATCTGCAGAGGCTTCAGTGGCCCTTGAAGTTCCCCTGACTGCTGAGGAAGTAGAACAAGCAATCAAGAAACTCCCCTCGGCAAAACACCTGGCCTCAATGGGCTGTTTGCAGAGTTCTACAAGGAGTTCCAGGATATCCTGGTCCCGCATTAACTTCGGATGTGAGCAGAGGCCTTGGATGGAGGAATCCTCCCAGAAATAGTGTGTGAAGCCATGATCACGGTTATGTTGAAGCCAGGCAAAGACGCTGGCACGTGTATGTCACGTGTAGCCTGTCGCTAATCAACGTTGATGCCAAGATATTCACTAAACTGATAGCAAATCGCCTGCAACCTCTGAGGCCTTACCTGATTCCTAACGACCAGTCAGGGTTTACTCCCAGCACGGCCACGGCATTAAATGTCTGTCGATTCTCCAATGTGATGGTGCCGATGCCCCCAGACTCTGATGCAGTAGCCATTTCCTTAGATATGCAGAAGGCATTTGATACGGTGCATTGGCCTTATCTAGTTGCAGTTCTGGGAAATGCTGGGTTTGGGGCCTGTTTAATATCATGGGTCCGTCTGTTATATAGGGACCCAATAGCGAGAGTTCTCACTAATGGGACGGTATCTCTGCCCATAGAATTGTGCGCGGCACCCGCAAATGCTGTCCGTTATCACCTCTTTTGTAGGCACTTGTTATAGAACCCCTTGCTGACTTAGTCCGGACTCGGCATGCTAAGAGTGGGCAACGATTCGCCTCTACATGAAAGACCCAGCGAAAGAAGCAGGTGTGATCCTCCACACGGTGGAGGATTTTGGTAGATACTCGGGCTATGCCTTAGCAGGGATAAATATGAGATTTTTCCATTGGCTAGGTTTGGACAGAGGCAGTGAGAAGGACATGGGCTACGTGTGGTGACAGATTCCTGTAGATACCTAGGCATTAAGGTTCATACATCAGCAAAGAAGACAATAGCCTTAAATTATATGGAGTACATGCAACATCTGGGGCCTAAAATGGAACGCTGGAGCAAGGTGCCGATGTCCTTGTTGGAGTGCCGCATGATAGTTAAAATGCTGATGCTTGCAAAGCTTTTATACTTGTTTAATAATATTCTGATTTGACTGACCAGGCTTTTTTTCGAGAGCTGTATTCAATGTGCACATCTTTTGTGTGGGGGAACAGAGGGGTCAGCATCTGTTTGAAGGCCATGACCAGGCCCTGGGAGGAAGGAGGCCTCCGTTCTCACAATTTTTAACTTTATTATTTGGCAGCGCAAGCACACTTTGCCTCCTACTGGGAAGATCACCATAAACCCCACCGCCACGTAGCACTCGAAAGGGCCGTGGCAGTTGCAGTCAAGCTGCGCCCTTTATTGTCCGGTTCTGTATGTGTATCTCAGGGACCTCTAGATTCACTGGCTGCTGCATGTCTGGCATGGGGGAAACTGCGGTGTATGTTAGGCTGGGAATATCCTTATGATAGAGGGGCTCCTTTATGGAGTCATACATGGATGACTCCAACATTCGAATGTTCCATATGTACCAGCTGGATGGCCGCTGGCATTGTCACTATGGGATGCATGTATGTGCATGGTAATTGTATAGATTTGGAAGAATTCATAAACTACGTAGATGATTCCCACATACAGAGGCTACCCTACTTGTGGATCAGAACTGTGTTTAGGTTGAGGTGGCCGGAGTATCCATGTGAACCTGAGATAAACCTGCGGGAATGGTACAGTTACAGCACTACGGTCGGGGATTCCACATAGCGGGTGCCAGTGTTGTATGACCGACTGCTGAGTACACTGTCACATAGGGGCCCAGGCGTGATAAAGAAATGGGAGCAGGATTTATGTACTGAATTTACAGACGAACAGTAGGCTGCGATATGTGTGTTAACTAGGAAAATGCCATATAACTCTAAATTCCTCCTGATTCAATTCATGGTCCTGAATAGCCCACATTACTCCCCTGCTAGGATTGAGCAGTTTCGGGGCAACAGCTCTGGCAGGTACCCAGGTGTACATACGAGGGGGTCAATCAATTTCATATGTTCTATGCCTGCCCCCTTCTCTGAACCTACTGGTACAGGGTTTGCAATACACAGTTGGTAGTGACAGGCCATCCCAAGCCACTTTCTCAAGTTTCTATATGGTTGGGAATCACGAGCCGGCAGAGGAGAGGCGCAGGTTTCTTAATCTTGAACTCTTATTGGCTAAGAGGTTGATTTTGTTCAGCTGGAAGCAGCCTGGTGCCCCCTCGGTGCAAGTCTGGCTCAGTGACCTTGCATGGGCAAACGATATGGAAGAGCTGTATGGAACGTTGGATAATCCCTTTAGCGGACCCAAGTAGATCATCACGACATTCAGGAGAGCAGTTTGCGTGCCTCTAGCTGCTCTGAAGCCAGACTGATGGTAATGAAGACATCCAACAGATTTGGTGTGGAGATTAAGATGGGAGATCGCCAGATTTTCAGGATAGTACAATTACGGCGATTAAAAAATATCACCCAGTACTAAAACTGTGCTAATCCTGAGCCCCCATCAATGCGACTAGGGGGAGTGGGGATTGCGGGGGTGTCCCCCACTCACCTTAGTCGGTGTAATGGTAGTCAAGGGTTGTGAGGGTGTCCCCCGCTTCTATCAGATGGAAGTGGGGGACAATTAAAAAAAGAAAATTTCAAAACAAAACAGACTCTGTATCGCTGGTTTTGACCCACGTTAGTGGGTGAGAACTGACGCTGCAGAGATACGGGATAGACACACTAAGTGGGAAGGGGGGCCAGTAGGGTAATGCCAGCCACAGTGATCAACGTGATCACTGCGCCACGCCATGATGGGAGTCGGCAAAATGAAAGCCGACATTATGAGCGGCGCAGTGATCACATAGATCCAGATTTTCCAGGAGTTTACCTAGGAAAGGAGTGAAAGAGATCGGCAATAGTTTAACGGGCAGGTAGGATCGGTAGAAGGCTTTTTAACTGTGTAGCCACTGCATATATACTATAGCTCAGCACAGAAGAGGGCTTATGCCTTCTTCTCCGCAGTTATAAAAGGAAAGGAATCCAAAGAAGTGCAGGGTGATGAGGAGTCGCAGATAAAGTGAAAATAAAGAGTATATTGCTGTGGTATATGTCTGCCTATAAGCAACATGGCCCCCCAGAGGCTCGAGGCCAGGGCTTTAAGTGGGCTTTGAGTGGGCCCGGGCTAGCTCATGTGCGAGAGCTTCAGGCTTAAGAAAAAAATTATTTTTCTCGTTGATGGTGCTAGCACCTGCGAGGCATCCCTTTATTCAAGAGATGCCCATGGGCCGGTTCCACCATTATAGAAGAAAAGGTGCGGCCGTTGGAAGCCAAGGATGTTTTTCTAAAGCCTGAAGCTCCTGTTCCTTTGTGGGAGCTTCAAGCTTTAGGAAAAATAGCCTCAGCTTCAGAGTGGCATAATCTTTTCAGCCTTAATGGTGCTGCTGCCCCTTGTTAGGCATCCCCTTAGCTAAGAGATGCAGCGATCAAAAGGAATGCTTGATGAGGGGCAGCCGCACCATTAAAGCTGAAAGCATGTGGCTGCTGGCCCTCGCAAGGCATCCTTTTAGGTAATAGATGCAGAGATCAGCACTCTCTCCCCCATGGGGTAGAGGGTGTTGATCTCTACAAAGGGCTGCCTCAGATGGAAGTGTAATACAAACATGCGTACGCCATATCACTAGTACTTTTAATTTTTACAGAGCGTACCTTTATTTCAAAGGCTCAAGAAGCATGTCCTGGATGATCCCGAGCCAAATATTGAATCGGCTCAGGCCGGACATTGAAGCAATGCCAGTTTCCCCAGTCTCAGCTATGCAGACACACACACACAGCATCCGGGGCTATGCAGGTCATTTAGGTGCGCAGGTTGCAAACAAATTTGTTTCATCAGTGGCAGAGCCTTTCATATGCATGTTTGAAGATGTCCAACTCAAAGACGCCACAATGCACCGGTTACCTTGCAAATCTGTGATCAACACAAAGCACCCATTTAAAGATTTATTTATATCCATGATGACTAGTATCTTGACCTGAAAAAAATGAAGTCATCATGAATAACAACAAGCTGAACGTTTGGTCAAAGAATCTGCATATCTATCTTTGTTTATTACACAACTTCTTTTATTACAAGTCTTAAATCACTGAAAGTACAGTGGGGTTAATTAGATTTTTCCTGTTGGCATTATCTTGCATTCTGGGACTTATAGTTTACCATTTAGGATTTGAAAATTAAAGCCACATTTGTATTCATTTTGCTTAACATGTTGCTATAAGAATTTGCATGCTGTCGTGTGGATTTATTATTCAATTTGTTTTTTTGTAAGTAAAAACTCTATATGACATTATTACTGTAGATCTTGAAATGCAACTATTTGAGGCAAAACTCTATATGACATTATTACTGTAGATCTTTAAATGCAACTATTTGAGGCAAAGTTTGTGATTCTAGATCCCTGGTGATGGTGGTATTACTAGTCTTAAATGAAGCAGTTTACCAAACCCTGGCTACGATCTGAGCACACTGGATTTTACTCAGATATCTTAATAATAAAGTCTGGAGCCCTGTTCTCTGTTACCTGTTGTGAGATCCTGGAAATACAGAGTAAGAGAGTCAGGCTCCTCTAAGGAGAGGATGCCAAGAGGCTCACCAATCAGGATATCCTAAAACCCACAATCCATAGCAAAAATCTGCATAATTACAATATGTTACTCAAAGATAGAAACTTTGTTTTTTAAATAGTAAATGAATGAACTCCCTTTTCATACAAGACGATTGAAGTAGTTTTTCAAATTAAATCATAAAGTACAAAAGTCGTCCTATGTGTTAGAGGTTACAGTCGCTCAAGATAACCTTTGCAGTGACCTGAACAGTGTATTAATGAATTCTCTGCTGTCATTTGCCGCAGTTTACAGCACTTCGTGTGGCTCTGATTGCAGGTTATTAGCATAATCTTTGAAGGTCCTGACACATGATTACATGTCTGAGGCCGACTAACTCGGTAAAAAGAAAGATCTAGTATAGTAATACAAGTGTTATACCCGCTCACGGGAAATTGGAAGGCTTACCACGTGACCCTCCACGAGCCCTAGGAGCGGCTTCCGGTCACACCAGTGGTACAGACCTACCAGGTGACCCTCCACGAGCCCTAGGAGGGCCTTCCGGTCACACCAGTGCGTACAGACCTACCACGTGATCCTCCACGAGCCCTATGAGGGGCTTCCGGTCACACCAGTGCGTACAGACCTACCACGTGACCCTCCACGAGCCCTAGGAGCGGCTTCCGGTCACACCAGTGGGCACAGACCTACCACGTGACCTTCCACGAGCCCTAGGAGCGGCTTCCGGTCATACCAGTGCGTAGAGACCTACACGTGACCCTCTACCAGCCCTCGGAGGGGCTTCAGTGGATACCGTTCGAAAGAGTTTGTCTGGTTTTCACGGCGATAAAGAATGGCCGGTTTCACTTGAGCGGCCCTTTTTTTTTTATAAATCGTTGGGGTGGGCTTTGCGGCCGGTACCGTTCCACTATGCCTGGTCTCCGCTATGTTCGTTCCGCTGATTGGCTGCATTAGCCTGAGTCCCTTTACCCGTGAGCCTGAGCGCCGTCTATCCTTTCTGCTGGATTCTACTTACAGGGACCTCTAGTAGCAACCTCTGGTACTGCAGCCTAGAATTTCCAATGCTGGCGTCCACTTACAGCGACCTCTAGTAGCAGCCTCTGGTACTGCAGCCTAGAATTGCCAATGCTGGAGTCCTTACAGGGACCTCTAGTAGCAGCCTCTGGTACTGCAGCCTTGAATTGCCAATGCCGGAGTCCTCTTACATGGACCTCTAGCAGCAGACTCTGGAACTGCACCCTTGAATTGCCAATGCAGGAGTCCTCTAGTAGCAGACTCTGTGACTGCACCATTGAATTTCCAATGCTGGAGTCTGCTTCAAGGGATCTCTAGTAGCAGACTCTCTGACTGCACCAGTTAATTTCCAATGCTGTAGTCCGCTTTGAAGGACCTCTAGCAGCAGTCTCTGTGACTGCACCTTTGAATTTCTAATGCTGGAGTCCGCTTCGAGGGACCTCTAGCAGCAGACTTTGTGACTACACCCTTGTATTTCCAATGTCGGACAGTACAGAGTAGTAGCATTATTTTAAAATAAGGGGCTAAGCCAGGGATGAATATGTGATTCTAAACAAAACAGACTATATTAAAATGGCTAAGCAGCATCTTAATACACCAGGCTGCTACCTCAAATGATCCCGTAACCCATTTCGCCAGATCACCATGAACGCAAACACACTTATTGCTAAACAGTACAGCGGGGGAATGCTAACGGGTAAAGAAAAAATCCTTCTCACCAATAACTGCCCTATTATGCCAACAATTACAATTTCTACTGAATGTCCATACATAATACAAGGTAGGCAGAAAATAACTCGAAAACATAATGTCAAAAGACATAGGGGCCGATTCATATAAACCAGCGCACAAGTGGTGCACGCGGCTGGAGCACAATGTGCGCGTGCGGCAGTCTCCGCCAGCCGCATGCGCCAAAACACATTTAGGCGCACAGCGTATTCATGGATTTCGACATCCATAACCAGCCATGGCACAGAGTGGCGCAGCGACCCTGCAGCAACGCCAGTTACGCCCCCAAGAACGCCCTCGTTCAAGGAAAAGCCATCAAAATCCCCAATCCAGCGCAAAGTGCTGCGCTAACCCTGGACCAGTTTACAGGACTACCAAACAGCAAACGCCAAGCGGGGAACGTGTATTACTGGGGTTCGCGTGAAGTGTCACATGCGAAAGGGCCTGTGCGAGTGGGGTACGTGTATAACTGGTGTTCGCGTGACGTTTCACACGCGATTGGAACAGGGTACGTGTTAGGGAGAATTCTCTGTTTAGGCGGAATTTCCTAACCTAGTGAGTCCCCCAGTAGCTTTGCGGGATTTCTGGAGTTTGTTTTTTTCATCTTGCCAAGAGTGACACTCATTTTCTCCCACTCTTGGACATGATTTGTGGTATTTCTTTGAATGTTAATGTGTTCTATGGGCTATGGGGTCTTTTACTCCGTAGGGTCTCATGTGTTTTGCTATGTGTGTTACACAGCACCCTCCGTGCAGTAACACTGGGGTGTCCTAGGTGACCCCCACCATAGACTCCATTCCTTGGGACTGACTCCTGTCTCCCAGGGCATGTAAAGTCACCATTGGCTTTACTAGACTTAAATTTACTAACAGAACCAGTACAAACCATCCTATTGTGGACGTACTGGTAAGGGTAATTCGATTACCCCTGGGTCTGTTGTTCGAGGGGGCACTGTCCCGTCCCCCCTCATCGAGTTTTGGCTGGTGGCAGTGGATACTACTTTTTATATTCGACCGCAAATATATTCCTATGGGATTTTCCCATTGTTCAAGGGTAATACTTTTTCTATGTAGCCTTGGTCATACCGCTGGTTTATTAAATTAAAATAAATTCACCGGTTGGTATTTTCTGCCAGAACTCGGTTTTTAAAATGGCGTATGTGTTCGCCTCTGTAACTCCAAACCAAAGGTTGAGCCCTTTGTTCCACTTTTGGCGGGCTTCTGCACAGAAGCCCTCCAGAGTGGTGCCATTATGTCTGGGTACCACAGGGGGTGTGGGAGGGGTTTAGGCACCCTGGACTGAGTTGCCTTGCCAACTCAAGTCGCACTCTGGTGTGATTGGCCCAAGTGGTGAGCCGCCCCGCTCACCACTTAGCATGTTTGATTGACAGCTAGGCTGAATGAATGGGGGTTTTCTGCATAAAAGCAGGGCTTTGGGGACTGGAACTTCAGAAGTCGCCACAGGACCTAAGAATCCGACGAGGGAGAAGCTGAGCCGACCTGCAAAGACGACACCTCCGGTGGAGCCCTGCTGAACCGACTCACCACTTCTCAACGACAGAGGAGATCTCCCTGCTGGAGAGTCTTCTTCCCTTTGACTGGTGGGAACAACCAGTCCCTTGCTTTTTCTTCGCTTCCAGGACGTCTAGTGGTCAAATTGCCCGTGCTGAGCACCCCGGCAACCGGATAGCCACTAACCACTATGTCGCAACCAAAAGGTGGTGCCTTGTGACTGAGCACTCCGCGGCTGGTCTCTTCCCTGGTGGTGCAACGATCTTCAACTTTCCTCTATGACAAGATCATCTCTTCTTCTGGCAAAGCCCCGACTTGCATCCACTACCAGGAACAACTGCCCCCGCCGGAGCTGTCTCTCCACTTTCAAGGTACTGTGTCCGCCTGGCTTCCCTTGTGACGGTTAGCGTGAGGTGTCTTAAATCCTTACCTTTCCACTGGGTCGCCTCTAGACCTTCTTAACTTTTGTTCTAAAACTGGTCCAACCTTTCTGTGACATTTTGCTACAAAGACTTGAAGTCCATTTCCACTGTGATACTTTTGGGACATACCGCCTTGCCTCTCTCCGAGTGGGCTTGGCCTCTGAACTTTGTGATCTACAGTAGACCCTGCCTTGCTTGCCTTGCATTTGCTTCGTAAAAGTGTTGGTACTGAGTTGGTTTCATACCCTGCCTTCTTCTCTCCCTTTCTAACGAATACTAGAGTGCCATCTAGGTTAAGCACTCACCTCTGTCTGCAAATAAGTGGTATCTTTGAACCTAGACTTGTCGAAATATTGTTATGGGATTGATTTATACTTATAGTAACTGTGATTGAAGTTGTTTGCCATATTAGTGCCAGTGTGTTTTTCATAGATGTGTTTTTAAATAAATAATTATATATCTTTACACCCAAGCTCTGATCCGTGTCTGCTTGTTCTACTGTGTAAATTGCCCTATCTTGTATACTCTATATACTGCCTAACTCGTCTTGAGAGAAGTCTGACTGCTCAGCCACAGCTACCAGGTAAATCTGGGTGGTGCAGACTGCTACCAATTGGGTTTACTGCTACCTCCTGTAGTCTTAAACTTGTTGCAGTGGTCTCAGAGGAAACTGCACAGGATTCTGCCTAACACTGTTGTACAGCGGTGGGATTTGTATTAAGTATACAGTTTAGAGTGCTTTTCAACACTTTAGGATTACTAACCACAAAGTTTAGCACTAAAAATCAACTTTCAAAAAACATGTCTACTATGAAAGTTTACAGTCAAGAGTCCTTGTCAGGTAAAAATACTGACAGTTTGAGAGCTCTCTGTAGACAAGAGAATCTGTCTGTAAAAGGCAAGAAAATAGAACTGATAGCAAGATTGCTGGAAAACCAAAGTCTGGGTACTGGTTCAGAGGAACCAACTTCTCCAGCAAATGTAGATAACATTAATGGTGTTGATCTAAATCAAAGTTCTGATGATAGTGATGAAGAGGCTGAAGAGGAAGGAGAGGCTAATGAAACTGTCTCCCCTACCCCTCTGTCTGCCTTACCCGCTGTACCTACTGGGCCTATAGCAGATCCCACACTAAGTCCTCAAGTCCTTGAACTAGAAAAAATGAAAATAGACTTGGAATTCAGAAGGATTACTGCTCAATCTGAACAGAAACACCAAGAAATGCAACAAATTCTTAGGCTCAGAGAAATGGAGCTCAAGCATGAGTTAGAAATGAAAAAGTTGTCTGTTGAAACTGCTTCTGTCTCTGGCTCCTCTAGAAGTTCCAGTCCCAAAAGACCCCGGATGCCTAAGGAATTAATTGGTATGTATGAACCACAGTTGGATGTGTTGGATTGGCTGAGTTTGTTTGAGTATAATCATGGGCTCCAGAACATCACAGGTAATGAGCTACTTACCAGGTTGTTCTCTAGGCTCCCCCCTGTTGCAACTGATGCGGTAATGGAGTTGGGGGAGGAGGATAGGAGAGAGTATGAAAGTGTGAAACTAGCTCTGATAGCTAGATTTGGGAAGACCCCTTCCCAGTATCTTAAGAGGTTTAGATCCCTCAAAAAGCATCATGGTACCCCTTGGGCTACCTGGGTGAGTGAAGGGTTGAAAAACCTAGAGGGATGGATTAAGGGTTACAAGGTGAACACTTATGAGGGTATGAAGAATCTTTTTATGTTGGAGTCTATTTATGATGTCTGTTCTCCTGAGCTCAGACAGCACTTGGCTGATTCAAGGGAATTGGATTCCAGGAAGCTAGCTAAGGCTGCTGATTTGTGGGTTGCCAACAGGGCTACTCATAAGGATTCTGGGGCAACTCAGAAAAAGGATGAGGGAAAACAGCCTAAAAAGGACTCAAAAGAGAATTCTAATAACTCAAATTCCAAAGAGGGCCCCAAACAAAACCATAAGGGTAAACCACAAGGAAAACCACAGCAGAATAGCGTACCTTCTGGTGCCAAACCAGAGGGAGGCCAGAACAAGCCGCCATTCCAGAAAGCATTTGGTAAATGCTTTGTTTGTGGCTCTACTGACCATGTGAAAGGAGATCCCAGATGCAAGGGTAAACCTTCAGGGGTCCAGCTTGTCTCCTTAGCCTTCGCTCCAGAGGAGGAAGTCCCAATGGCAAGTGGAAACTTTCTACTGCTGGCTGATAAACCCATTGGAGTCTCAGCCAGTGTTTCTTTAGTGTCTCTGGGTTTGTGGGAACAACATAATTTAGATGTCTATAATTCTATCCCAGATAATACTAAAGAGTATGTTAATAAGTAAATGACCACGCTTCACGCTGATGCTTGTCTTTATGGAGAGGCTTTATTTCTTTAGTTCATCCAAGAGAAAGGCCCCCAGCTGAGGCTGTCCTCCTGCTCTCAATCCTCTCTCCTTCTGCTGCTAGAATGTGGAACCTTTGCTTAATCATAACAACAAAGGTTCCTTGGTAACTAGGTTACATGGCAGCAGCTGAATTGATGTGATTGTAAACTCAATGAAGTAAATGTAACCACCTCCTAACACCTCCCTTCCTTTTACCAAAATATAAGTATTTGCCTAAACTAGATAATAGATTTCATTGAACATAAGTAGTTCATTATTTACATAGTATCTGATACACCGCTATATGAAGAAATAATTAAATTGCTTTAAATACCTTGCAGTGCAGTTACAAGTTGTTGTTTACCTTTTTGCAAATTGCTATCCTCTCCTTGTTCCAGACCCCACCCCCTTTAACAAGCACCGAAGATCCCAAATCTTTAACAACTTGTTTGGGCTGTGAAAATATGGATGCACCTTTGCGCACCTTGGTGGGAAGTTTGATCTTGATCCAATCACCTTCCTCAAGACTGAATTCTCTACAAGCATTCTTCCTGTCATATTGCTCCTTGGACCTGACCCCAGATTCAAATATCTTCTCTCTCACTCCCTCCAGATCTATTCCTACGAATTTTGACCCTCCCATCCAGCCTGGACACATGTGTCAGTTAGGTTTCCTCCCTCTTAATAGTTCAAATGGGGATACACCCGTAACACTGTGTGGTGCTAGTCTATATTGGAATGTTCTCTCCATTATGGTCCTGATCCAGTCACCTCCTGTTGCTACCGCAATTCTAATTGCATCCATGAGAGTGCGGTTGAAGCGTTCTACACACCCATTGGTCTGGGGATGATATAATGAAGTGGTTACTTGTTCTATTCCATGGTTACTCAAGAACTCTCTAAATTCCTTGGAAACCAATTGGGTCCCATTATCTGATAAACACTTTCTGGGGAATCCCTCTCTCCAAAATAATTGCTCCAAACATTTAATGATGCTACTGCTGGATATGTCTCTTAGTGTAAATATTTCGGGCCACTTGGATAATAAATCTATGACAACCAGTACATAGGTGTCTCTCCCACCCTTGATATTGAAAGACCCTAGTAAGTCTAAAGCAACCTCATCCCATGGAACTGTGGATGGCTTTCTAACAGTCATGGGTACTTTTTCAATCCTGAGACCCTTATTACCTTCAATGCAATCACAACAATTGTTGACCACTTCTTCAGTGTCTTTGTCAAGATTAGGCCACCAAAATTCTGCTCTAACCAAGCCTTTGGTTCTAGGCAGTCCCAAATGCCCAACATGAGCTAGCTCAATTATTAATTTTCTCATTTTAATAGGTACAACCATCTGATGTCCTCTATGTAAGTATCCTTTATCAATCCAGAGTTCTTCCTTAACTTTGGCAAACCCGCCTAAATCACCAATATAGTTTCTTATTCTGTTCTGCGTCACCAATGTTAAAACTCTCTGGTACAATTCATCCTCTGAACATGCATTGTCCCACTCCTCTTTCTTTACTGACTCATGAACCTGAAATATTTCAACACCTTTCTCACGAGTCAGAGGAGACTCCTCAGACACTGTTTCTCTCACTACTGATCTGGATAAGGCATCAGCAACTACGTTGGTTTCACCACTAATGTGAAGCATATCATATTGCAGGCCTTGTAGGGATGTCACCCACTTCATGATGCGTCTGGAGACTCCCTCCAGACCACCTTTGGTAAATATTCCTATTAGGGGTTTATGGTCTGTACATACTGTGAATTCTCTGCACCACAAATATCTTTTGAACTTTTCCACTCCCCAGACACAAGCCAATGCTTCCTTTTCTACCACTGAATATCTGTTCTCAGGTCCTTTGAGAGATCTAGAGGCAAATGCTATGGTGTGTAAGCCCTCCTGATCTTCCTGCATTAGGACTGCCCCAATACCATAGTCACTTGCATCCACAAATAGTAATGAATGTCTACTTTCTTCAAACGTTTTCAAGATGGGTGCATTGACTATAGCATCTTTAATCTTACCAAACTCTTCCTCACAAGATTCATTCCACTTGAACGTAACACCTTTACGAGTCAACATCCTCATGTTCCTTGACAAATTTGCCAACCCTCTAACAAACTTGCCATAAAATTCAACCAGACCTAGAAAAGATAGTATATCTGCTTTGGATTTTGGTGCTTCCATCTTGCGAATAGCTTCTATGGCCTTTTCTTTGGGTTTGATCCCTTCACCTGTAATTTCATGACCTAGATATTCAACTTTGTCAGTTTTGAATATGCATTTCTCTAACGATACTGTACGGCCAGCCTCTTTGAATATGTTCAACACTCTCTCTAACCTTTTATCATGTTCTGCTTCATTTTTCCCACATACTAGCACATCATCCTGGTAACACATGACGCCTCTCTCTCCTCCCAGTAATCTGTACATGACGTTCTGAAATACACTAGCTGCTGAAATCAATCCAAATGGCATTCTTATACATCTGAAAAGGCCAATAGGGGTAATGAAATCTGTGAGATCTCTCGAATCAGGGTGTAATTCTACTTGGTGATATGCAGATTTGAGGTCAATAAGAGAAAATACTTTGGAATCAGACACCCCTGCCAATAAATCATCTATTCTGGGTAAAGGAAATTTGTCAGCCACTACATTTTTATTCAGGTGTCTAAGGTCTATGCATATCCGCAGGGATCCACTGCTCTTTCTCACTATTACAATAGGACTAACCCACTCTGAGGAATCAATTCTCTCTATCACCCCTTCACTTTCCATTTTATTCAATTCACTCTCTATGGGGGTCATTACGACCCAGGCGGTAAGTACACCGACTTTACCACCATGGTGTAAACTACGTTTACACCATGGTGGATGGCGGATTTACCGCCCCATTACAAGGTGAGTGGGGCGGTAAATCCCCATTTCCCATTTTCCCTTCCCCATTCCCATTTTTGCCCCATAGGGCATAATGGGAGTGGGGAAGGCGCTAATTACGGCACCGTAAATTACGGTGCCGTAATTAGCACCAAGGTGCCTTAGCACCATGGAACTTAACGCCTGCAAAAAGCAGGCTTTAAGGTGGGAATCAGGCGTTAAGGGTTAACGGTGGCGTTAACCCTTAACGCCTGAGTTGTAATGAGGGCCTATATCTTTTCTCAGGGCCAAGGGAATGGTCCGTAATTTGGCAACTTTGGGAATGGCATCCCTTTTCAAACGAATTTTGTGCACAAATCCCTTCAAGCACCCTAACTTAGTGCCACTCATATGCCCTCTGGCCCCTTCCATAACAATGCTCGAGACCGATTTTCCACCGGATTTTCCACCTTCAACAGTCAAAACCTGTTCTGGGTGGCTTGCTTCAAGTCTTATCTTGAGCTCTGTCTGATCGCTCCAGGACAACAGCTCTCCACCTCTGTTGGCTACATGGATAGTCCCTAACGCCTTCCTGTCTTTGAATTGGAGCTCAGCTTCAAAGCACCCTAAAATTTCTATGGGCACATCTCCATAAGCATTTGCTCTGACTACATTCTCCCACAATGTACAACATCCAAATTTCTCCTTCCACACTTGCACACTTATCAAAGTATAATCTGCTCCACTGTCCATGAGCATTGATACTGGCACCCCTCCAACTAACACAGTTGCATATGGTTTCTTTTTCTTGACCTTCCCATCAATGGCATTGACTGAAAATATAACTTCTCTACCAGCATCATCAATTGATATAAATTCTTGATCTGCATTGACTTCATGTATTTGACTTGGGGCGGTATAAAAATTCCTACAGCATCTAGCCATGTGTCCTCTGACCCCACATTCATTACATATAATGTTTGATGCATAACATTCTTTGTCAGATGCTTTGTGATATAGACTCCCACATCTGAAACACCTCCTAATTGATGCACCTCTAGGATAACCAGAGTCCCTGCCACCCCTGAATGTAACATTCTCACTGGGCGACCCACTGGTAGATGATCCTTGTCCCCATGCTCTGGTAAAGGGACCTTGGCGACCCTCAGGTCTCCTACCCATTTGCCAAGTGCGACGCGCAGTTGCCGCACCTCTCTGCATCACTCTCGAAACCTTATGTATGGCAGCTTCATTGTCATCAGTTTTGGGCTTATCCTGAGATGTATTATCCACTTGAAGCATTTGTATACATTTGTCTGTGTGTTCTATCATTTTCGCTATCTCAATTGCTCTATCAAGAGAAGGATTTCTTTCCTTCCATAACTCCTTCCTGATGTTATCATTAGAACACTTAATCATGAGTTGGTCCCTGACATGCTCATCTCGACAATGGTCAAATCTACATTTGATGGCTAAACCTCTAAGAGCAGTTACAAATTCCTCAATACTCTCTCCAGTTTTTTGAGTTCTCGTGGCAAATTTGTACCTTTCAAGAATTATATTTTCTTCAACACAGTAGTGTTTGTCTAATTTTGCTAATGTTTTCTCATATGGACCCCCATCAGGAATGTCTGGAGGTTCTGGTAGTTTTTTGACCACTTCCTGTCCTGCGGCACCTAAACAGTGAAATAGGAGCGCCTCTTTGCGCTAATTGGAGAAATTGGGTCCAAATGCTGCCAGTGCAAATTTTTGAAAACCCCCTTTCCAGTCTATCCAACGCACTCTGGGCTCACCTGGTGTAGGCAGGAAGAAAATTGGGGCTGGGACGTTTGCCATGTTGTGAATTAATGAATGTCACCCCCAGGTAGGAAACCTTACACAGCCACACTGTCACTTACTTGTACTTAAATTTTATAAGGTGTGATTTCAGGTGGAACCTGTGCTGATATTGTCAGCGCTGTCTGTGGTAGTTGCAATTTGTGATCCACAGGTCAGCCTCCTCCGTAATCCACAGGTGATCCAATTTGTGATCCACAGGTCATCCAACCTCCTCAATATTCGTGCTCAGCTCCAGTATGCTTTTATGGTTCTCTCCACTGCCAGGCACTGACTTCTTTCTTGGTGCTCCGCTCCAAAATGCGCTTTGCTGGGGGGCGTGGCCAACAGCCGAGCGATGAGGACGTGAGCTCGCTTCGCTCCCGGGCCGCCAGCCGTATCCTGAAACAATCCTGCTTCCCGCACAACCCAAAAGTACCTATTCGACGTGGGAACCTCTGCTGAATGTTCCGACCGATTCCTGGAGAGAATCGATGCCGCGGAACCCACTTAGTAAGATATTTATGAATGCGAGCGGACGCGCCACAGAGCTCGCAAGATGGCCGCCGCGGACCGCGGATGGACGAAGGGCGACGTGGGTCACCAATAAACACTACTGAACTCTCCCTGAACACCGGCTGGACCGGACCGTACGGCAAACGAAGGATCCTAACTTCGAGGGCAAATCGTGAGACAGAGGGGCTACGCCCCTAGAAGCGGCGTCAACGGTCAGTGATCACAGGCACACAGCCTCGCACCAATATTCGCCTACACGCGGCTGCGGCCTACTGACACCATCGGAGCGCCCACTCCCGCCCGTCACCGAATAACTACCACCTCTATCCTGCGGTACGGAGAAAGGGGAAAGCGGGAACCCGCCATTTTGGGGCACAGGGACCCCGTGGGAGCGATCTACATCCTCGCCCATCCCCCGCTGCCCGGGAAAACAGCCGACACGGGGATACGAGGTAAACTATCTCACGACACATCTACCCACGACGGAACACCGACGATTGGTGGTCGCGGCGTTGTACAATCTTGAAGCAGAACCCAACTGCGCACTGGACCCTACCACAGGATCCAGCGGACCACACTCGGACGACGCTGTCCAACGGAACATTTGCCTCGGACGCCACCGTTCAACGCCATAGACCATGCCGGCCACTACGGGGAAAGACAAAACAAAAAGGGGGACCAGCCAAAGTAGAATAGACCAATTTACCACGACCGCAGCAAACGTACAAACGGACCATGAACAATCGAACTCCATGCTAGAAACAGAACAAGCCATATCCCTAAAGGATATCATGGCTGCGATAACCAACTCCAGAACCTCCATGGAACAAAAGATGGATAGCATCAGTACAGATGTCTCGCTTCTCCGTCATGATCTTCAGAAACTGTCCTCCCGTACGAGTGAAGCGGAGCAGCGGATTTCTGGGACTGAAGATGGGCTGCGCACCATGGAACAGAGGATGGCTGGGGTGGTGGCGCGCCTGAAAACATTGGAGGAGAAGGCCGAGGACAGTGAAGGCCGATCGAGACGAAACAACGTTCGCATCCTGGGCGTACCGGAGAAAACGGACGGCCCTTCCATGGAACTGTTCCTTGAACAATGGATCACAGACATGTTTGAACCCCAGACATTCTCGAGGTTCTTTTCAATCGAACGAGCGCATCGTGTGCCCACGGGAAAACCAATACCCGGCGCCCCTCCATGCACCATAGTCGCAAGACTGCTGAACTATAGGGATAGAGATGCGCTACTCCAGACGGCGCGAGCCAAAGGCACCCTGACCTTCAATGGATCCAGAGTGACATTCTTCCCTGACTACACGAGGGAGGTTCAGAGAGCCAGGCAATCTTTTGATCAGCTCAAAAAGCAACTCCAGTCCTTACACGTAAAATACGGCCTGCTCTATCCGGCCCAGCTCAAAATTTATCACGGTGGGACAACAATACATTTCTCAGACCCGAAAGAAGCGTGGACCTGGGCAGAACAGCACATTGAAGGCGATTGGACACTTGCAAACAACAGAAGCACAAACAGAAACAGAAACCGCCGCCCGCCACCGGACAGAGGACGCCCAGCTCTACAACCCCCGGTGCTGGAACCACCACAACAAGAAGAAATGGATTGAAACATTGGCACTGATGAGGCATTTTATTCCGCCGCGACCCATCCAACGGACTATAACATCACACTGTGCTATGTAAGGCACGCGGCCCGGGAGGCACGGGGGCACTCACTGCATCGGCCAAAGCCACGCCCTCAGATCGGGACTTGTGACCTGGATCACCAGACTTGCATAAGAACAGTAAGTCGAGAGAAAGGTATAAAAAGCTCACATTAAGTTAATCTGGCGATATAGTTGTTTGAAGCCAGTAGAGTTAGGGCGACAGATACTTCATGTTGGGGAGGAGTATAGGGAGGGGGGATGGGGATTTGTTTCAAGTTAGTTATGTTCCGAGATACCACACCACCTGCAATGCCAAAAATCACACCGCCCCTGGCGCACCAATTGTCCATCCGCCCTTGCTAGCACTCTACACATCACAAATGGAATCACACCCGATCAGACACCAGCCTGCTTCCAACCTTGGCAGTTCTCACAATAACATGAAACATCACAGGGCTATCGGGGGACTGGCGCACCCTGTTATCGTTGAAACATGTGATAAATGGCTGGAATCACTAACGTGACCAGAAACAGAACAATCCGAGTGTTGACTTGGAACGTCAATGGGCTCGGCAATTGCATTAAAAGACGCCTAGTACTACAAATACTGAATAGACACTCCCCGGATGTAGTATTCCTGACCGAAACACATCTAGCCGGTACCAACTGCTCATTCTTTAAACGCACCAACTACAGGCTAGCATTCCACGCCGGTTTTACCATGGGGTCACGAGGGGTACTGATCCTAATACATAAAAGACTTCCCTTTGTCCCCGAATCCACTACGCAAGACACGGGAGGGAGGTTTGTACTCACGACAGGCACGATTGGAGAACGCTCGGTGACCATGATGGCGGTGTATGCACCTCCTAACCTATTGACCCCCCTGACTAACGACATTACGCCTCTAATCATGAATAACCTTGCAGACCTCACGTTGATCGGGGGAGACTTCAATGAGGTAATGGACGTGGACCTTGATAGAACACACAGAAGATCTAGAAACCCGAACACACGCACAAAACTTGCCACATTTGCGGGCGCACTGGGACTACAAGATGTATGGAGAACGCTACACCCCGCCACAAGGGAATACTCATACCACTCCGGTGCACATGCCTCGCTGTCTAGGCTAGACTATCTCCTATTACCACTGAACAACATGCACGAGGTCCGTGAGGCACACTTTCTCCCCAGAGGCATATCAGACCATTCCCCGCTTGTGATAACACTTAATACCAACAAATCGATTCCACCACCCAGCTGGCGACTGAACAGTTACTATTTAGGCTTCCCAGAGCTAGTTGAACACATCCAAAAGACCACTGAAGAATATTTTGAAAGGAACACCAATTCAGTAGATAGCCCGGTAATCGTGTGGGAGGCGTTCAAGACAGTAGTCAGAGGGGAAATAATAGCCTGGACCACAGCCCATAAAAAGAAACAAGCAGAGGCAATACACCATGCCGAAGCGAATGTGCAGAAAGCGGAGACCGAACACCTAGCCCATGACAACTTGGAAACGCACCGCGCACTACAACTGGCCCAGGCGCAACTCCAACACATAGCGTTAGACAACGCAAAGCAGGCGCATACCGCAATGCGTGCAAAGATATACGAAACAGGGGATAAAGCCGGGAAGATGCTGGCATGGCTGGAACGCAAAGACCTGGGATCCAGCCAGGTCAGGCAACTAGTAACAGGAGAATCAGAACCATTGGTGAGAGACGTAGACATAGCGGAGGGTTTTGCAAAATACTACACTGAGCTATATAAGGCACCAACCTCACCACCCGTGATGAATATCCTAGAGGAAATTGCCCTCCCCTCCTTAAGTGCAGAACAGTCTACCCTACTAGAACAGACAATCACTGAAGACGAATTAACCCAAGCCATGTCAGAAATCCAATCGGGCAAAACCCCGGGCCCGAATGGCTTCCCCATTGAAACATGGAAAAAAATAGGTGCACACGTAATTTCCCCACACTTACTTCGCGCACTACAATACTCTCACTCACAGGGCTGTCTCCCCCCTGACCTAAGAAAAGCCACAATTGTGGTCTTGCCCAAAGCAGACAAGCCACCCGACAAGTGCAGCTCCTACAGGCCCATTTCCCTCATAAACTGTGAGGCCAAAGTGCTGGCCAAGGCACTAGCCAACCGCCTCCAACTGGTCATACACACACTCATACATCCCGACCAGTGTGGATTCATGCCACAGCGATCTACTAGACAAAACATATACAGGCTGCATACTGCACTGGAGAAGACGTCTGAGATTCAGGACCCTTTGGCTTTACTCGCCGTAGACTTCGAGAAGGCATTCGATTCAGTCTATTGGGAGGCAATATGGGCGATTATGCAACGTATGGGCTTTGGACCATACTTCATGAGCTGGGTCAAATTACTTTACAACCGCCCCGAAGCAGCCACGAAAGTGAATGGACACGTCTCCAACCCCTTCTATTTAGGTAGGGGCACGAGACAAGGTTGTCCCCTGTCCTCCCTAATCTTTGCAATAGCAATTGAGCCTCTAGCAATTCTATTAAGATCTACGCAAACATGGAGTGGCTTTAGATGGGCAGAAAACTGGGAAGACAAGGTATCCCTTTACGCAGATGATCTGTTAATATACCTGAAAGACCCACGTATATCCTGCCCCATAGTGACGCGATTATTAATTAAATACAGCGCATTCAGTGGTCTTCGCGTCAACTGGAATAAATCCATATTGTTCCCACTGCAACACATAGACAACGTGGTGCCAGATGACTGTCCATATTATGTGGAGAAGGAGAAATTCAGATACCTAGGCATACAAATCACGAATAACCTGACAGACTATGTGCCCAATAACCTATATCCAATAATGACGAAATTCAAAGAAGACGTCCAGCATTGGATGTCCCTACCACTGACACTACTAGGCAGAGCCGCACTGTTTAAGATGCTGGCACTCCCCCGCTTCCTTTATATACTTCAAAATGCACCGCTATCTATAGCACCTAACGAATTCCAGAAAATAGACCAGACGCTTCGCAAACTGTTATGGAAGGAAGGTCATCCGCGCTTAGCACTAACCACGTTACAAAGATCTGTATGGGAAGGTGGGATTGGGTTGCCCCGAATGCAAACCTATTACTGGGCCAGTCAAATGGCAATAGTGAACGACAAACTCCACGCGGACATGACACTACCACACAACAGAGAACCGGACCCTAACCAAAATGAACGGCCCATGCTTCGGTACCTCTACCGACAAAAAGATCGAGCCACTACCCCATCCATGCTATCACACTTATCTCTAACATGGACGAACGTCCACAGATACCTAGGTTGGGATAGGAGGCTGACCCCAGCTCAACCTTTGTGGAACAATAAACTACTTCCGGAAGTGAACAAACTTCCAAAATGGCACTCCTGGACCCAAGCGGGTATCACTAAAATTGGCGATATAATACGAGGTAACGAAATGATACCACTTGCGGACCTAATCGCCAACTCCGGTCTGACGATTAAAGAGCAGTATCGTTACACACAGCTTAAACACGCAATACAAACTCATCTTCCTGAGATGTTGGACATGCTTGAGTACACCCCTTTGGAACGAAACCTATTCCCAGACATGATTAAAAGCAAAGTGACATCTACCATGTATGGTGTCATAACATCATTTGCCACCGCAGAACTAACGAACCTGAAAACAAAATGGGAGGGGGACATAGGTAACATACTTCCAGAGGATTGGGTAACTGCCCTGATGTTCCCTAGAGAAATAGCGATCTCCTCCAGATTGAGATTGATACAACTAAAAATACTGCATAGAATATATTATCCAAGGGTAGCACTTTTCAAGTGGTGTAGGGCTCCCTCTTCCACCTGTTTGAGATGCAAACGAGATGAGGGCACCTTTTATCACATTCTATGGGACTGCACTATAATTCGACACTATTGGCAGCAGTGCTGTGACGATCTCTCAAGGGTATTGGGCAAAACAGTTCACAGAAATGCAAAACTGCTACTTCTGGGGATAGATGATGAGATTGAACTGTCACGATACGAAAAAGTGCTATTGTTCACGGCCAGTGCATTAATCAAAAGAAACATAGCGCAACTCTGGGGCTCTGAATCAGCACCAAACTATGAACAATGGACCACGGATGTGAACATTTGTGTCGCAATGGAGAAAAGAATCTACACGGCTAGGGGATGTCCTGAAAAAGGCCCGAAAATTTGGCAAAAGTGGGAAGACTTACACTGAAGGATGCCCCCTGCCCAGCAGTGGGGCAGCACCCAAAGACATGTACGGATATTGCAGAGTCACACACTACTGGCATGATAAAGACAATTGACAACGCTTAGGGGCACTATAGTAATGGGTATGTGGAATGCGCTTGTTGGTGGGTGGGGGAGGAACGTAACCTTTTTCTCGCTGCGCGAGATGTGTGTTTTCTTTGAGTGAAAAAACAATAAAAATTGTTGTATTAAAAATAAAAAAAAAATAAAAAACTGCAAAATGCGCTTTGCTGGTTTACTCCGCTCCAGGAGGATGGCCGTGTTTCTCGCCTGCTATTACACAACACATCTAGTGTAACACTCCGTCCATTTGCATCAAAACTGTAATCAATATTGCTGCAGTGTTGCTGCTGCTGGGGGCCTTTTCTCCTTGGCCCAATCCTCGTCGCCAATGTTAATAAGTAAATGACCACGCTTCACGCTGATGCTTGTCTTTATGGAGAGGCTTTATTTCTTTAGTTCATCCAAGAGAAAGGCCCCCAGCTGAGGCTGTCCTCCTGCTCTCAATCCTCTCTCCTTCTGCTGCTAGAATGTGGAACCTTTGCTTAATCATAACAACAAAGGTTCCTTGGTAACTAGGTTACATGGCAGCAGCTGAATTGATGTGATTGTAAATTCAATGAAGTAAATGTAACCACCTCCTAACAGAGTATTATAAGGACAGTGTCCAGGTGAATGGTCAGGAGACTCCTG
The DNA here is from genome assembly GCF_040938575.1 of Ambystoma mexicanum. Classification (NCBI taxonomy): domain Eukaryota; kingdom Metazoa; phylum Chordata; class Amphibia; order Caudata; family Ambystomatidae; genus Ambystoma; species Ambystoma mexicanum. Next base: position 97,385,012 of record NC_090935.1, on the reverse strand, counting down.
CCATTAGGGACACTGGGGCCAGCATAACCGTGGTGGATACATCTTTTTTTCAGGCTGAGGATGTTGCTAAGGCACCCAAACGCCTCACCAAGTTAGCTGGAGGGCCTGTGCAGATGCTTCCCCGATTACCAGTTCTCATCCAGTGTAATGACATGACTGTGAAGATACCTGTCAGCATACAAAGTGAGGTACCAGGACGAGTTCTGTTGGGTAACGATTTAAAAACTCTTGGAGTTTTGTCTCATACCCCAAGACCTCCTAGTAAACGGTTACAGGAGCTAACCAGACCTGCAAGGGAGAGGACCATGAGAGGTACTCCCAAGGAGATGGTGGAGAAGGATATCACTCCTGCTCCACTGGATTTGTCAGCTGCTGTCTCAAGGAAATCAGAAGCGAAAGGGAAACCTAAAACTTCTAAACAGAAACCAGCAGCCAGCACTTCAGTGCAGCCAACAAGGACTTCCTCTCGGTTGTCCAAAGTTACACCAGTAACTCCCCCTCAAGCTGAGGCTGAGAGGGTGGTACAACCCTGTGTGGTAGAATTAGACTCTGAGGAAGAGCTAATGGAAGGCCAGGAACTCATTGGAGATCTGGATCCTGTTGACCATCCTGAGCTGCAGTCTTTACTGGCAGAAGGTGGACCCAACAAGGCAGACTTCACTAAGGGACAGAGAGAATGTCCAACTCTGGAAGGTCTTCGCCACCAGGCAGAAGCTCAGGCTGAAGGGCAAGAGCCTGGGAAATACAGGTTGCACTGGGAAGATGGCCTCTTCTACAGTGAACCGACAGAGCCTGAACCTGGAGACTACAAATGACTTGTAGTACCCCAAGACAACAGACTACAGTTCTTGCAGTTAGCCCACGAGATTCCTTTGGCTGGTCACTTGAGTTTCAAGAAGACTAAGGAAAGGCTCTCTCTCTACTTTAATTGGCCAAAGATGGGGGCCGAAGTAGAAAAGCACTGCAGGAGCTGCCACACCTGCCAGACCTCTGGTAAGGTTGGCTCCAAGAATGTGGCACCTTTAGTGCCTCTCCCAGTTGTGGGAGTCCCATTTGAGAGAGTAGGGATTGACATTGTTGGTCCCCCTGATCCTCCAACCTCCTCAGGCAACAGGTTTATACTTGTATCCTGAGGCCATTCCTATGAGGACTGTTACAGCTCCGGCTGTGGCTAAGGCCCTCCTTGGTATTTTTACCCGGGTTGGGTTTCCGAAGGAAGTAATCTCTGACCGGGGGTCAAACTTTATGTCCCACTACACGAAAGTCATGTGGAAAACCTGTGGAATTACTTACATGTTCTCAACAGCTTAGCACCCACAAACCAATGGGTTGGTTGAAAGGGTCAACCGAACCATGAAGAGCATGATAGGTGCTTTAGAGGACCCATTAAACGAAAGTGGGATCTTCTACTGCCATGCCTTTTCTTTGCTTATAGAGAAGTCCCTCAGGAGGGAGTAGGTTATTCTCCCTTTGAGCTTCTCTATGGTCATCCCGTCAGAGGTCCATTGGCCCTGATTAAGGAGGGGTTGGAGAGTGCGCCTTCCCCCAAGCCAGTCAGAGTGACTGACTACGTGATAGGTCTCCGGAGGAGAATGTCACACATGATGGCAGAAGCAAGTGATAACTTGAAAGCTGGACAATCATTGGTCAAGCACTGGCATGATCAAAAGTCTAACATGGTTGAGTTCACTCAAGACCAGCTAGTTCTCGTTATGATCCCAACAAGGCAGAGGGCCTTGCAAGACAAATGGATGGGACCCTTCAGAGTTGTGGGTAAACGTGGAGAGGGCAACTATCTGGTGGACTTGGGCAATCTCAAGGAGGCTCCAACAGTCTTCCACACCAACAGACTCAAAGCGTATGTCTCGAGACCTGATGTAGGAGCGTTGCTTCTAGCATCATCAGAGGAAGAAGAAGAGAGTGAAGCTCTTCCTGATCTCCTCAGAGGCTTACCTTTAGACGAAAAGATTAAAGGAGTATATTTCTCTTCAAATCTGACACCTGAGCAACAAGAAGAGTGCAAATCTATGTTGAATCAGTTTGCCTCTCTGTTCTCACTTTCACCAGGCTTGACCCCTTGGGGCCAGCATGACATACTCACTGGTGACTGTCTGCCAGTCAAAAGCAGAGGATACAGAATGTCAGAAAATGTAAGAACCCACATCAAAGGTGAGGTCAGCAAGATGCTTGATCTCAGGGTAATAGAGCCCTCTACTAGTCCAGGGTCTAGCCCAGTTGTGTTAGTACCAAAGGCAGGATCTAAAGAACGTAGATTCTGTGTGGACTATACAGCTCTTAATGCAGTCACCAAGACTGATGCCCACCCTTTGCCAAGAACAGATGAGTTGGTGGATAGACTTGGTTCAGCCAAGTTCCTCAGCACATTTGACTTGACGTCAGGCTATTGGCAAATAGCCCTGACAGACCATGCCAAGGAGAAAACTGCATTTTCTACCCCATTTGGCTTATACCAGTTTAAGGTAAAGCCTTTTGGATTGAAAAATGCACCTGCTACATTTCAACGGATGGTAAACCAGGTTCTGAATGGGATGGAGGACTTCAGCATGGCATACTTGGATGACATAGCAGTGTTCAGCAATTCCTGGGAAGAACATGTAGACCACCTAAGATATGTTCTGCAGGCTCTTGGACGAGCCAATCTGACCCTAAAGGCGAGTAAATGCCAAATTGGACAGAGTAAGGTAGTCTATCTTGGACATGAGGTAGGAGGTGGAGAAATAAGGCCTTTGCTCAGTAAGATTGAAGCTGTGCAAAATTGGACAACACCTACTACTCAGACCCAGGTGAGAGCCTTCTTAGGTCTCACCGGGTATTACAGGAATTTCATTAAGAACTATGGAACCATAGCTTCTCCTCTGAATATTATCCCCTCTCCAAAATTCCCTAAGAAGGTTAGATGGAATGAGGAGTGCAATCAGGCCTTTGAAAACCTGAAAAAGGCTCTTTGCCAAGCCCCAGTACTCAGAGCTCCTGATTACCACCACGCTTTCATTGTGCAGACAGATGCTTCAAATGTAGGAATAGGTGCAGTACTCAGTCAACTGGATGGGAAAGGTAGGGAGCACCCCGTTTGCTTCATCAGCCGCAAGCTGAAGGATCCTGAAACAAGGTGGGCAACAATCGAAAGAGAGTGCTTTGCTATTGTGTGGGCTCTGAAGAAGTTTAGGCCATACTTGTATGGTTCTACTTTTGTCATTCAGACTGACCACCAACCCTTGAGATGGTTGATGTAAATGAAAGGGGAAAACCCAAAACTACTGAGATGGTCAATCTGCCTGCAAGGGTTTGATTTCACCATTGAGCACAGGTCAGGGTGTCACCACCAAAATGCTGATGGTCTCTCTAGGATGTATGTCATCGACTAGAGGTATGAGATTCATCCAGGAGTGGATTAAATCCTCCTGTCCCTTAGTCTGGGGAGGGCGAGTGTTAGGGAGAATTCTCTGTTTAGGCTGAATTTCCTAACCTAGTGAGTCCCCCAGCAGCTTTGCTGGATTTCTGGAGTTTGTTTTCTTCATCCTGCCAAGAGTGAGACTCTTTTTCTCCCACTCTTGGACATGATTTGTGGTATTTCTTTGAATGTTAATGTGTTCTATGGGCTATGGGGTCTTTTACTCCGTAGGGTCTCATGTGTTTTGCTATGTGTGTTACACAGCACCGTCCGTGCCGTAACACTGGGGTGTCCTAGGTGACCCCCACCATAGACTCCATACCTTGGGACTGACTACTATCTCCCAGGGCATGTAAAGTCACCATTGGTTTTACTAGACCTAAATTTCCTAACAGAACCAGTACAAACCATCCTATTGTGGACGTACTGGTAGGGGTAATTCGATTACCCCTGGGTCTGTTGTTCGAGGGGGCACTGTCCCGTCCCCCCTCGTCGAGTTTTGGCTGGTGGAAGTGGATACTACTTTTTATATTCGACCGCGAATATATTCCTATTGTATGTAGGGGAGGACTGGCCGCGAGGCCCTCCTCACCTGCAGCCTTCTCCCCAGGTGAGGACCATGACTCGGTGGGCGTCCCCTCATGCCACCCGGCCCCAGGTGGAGGAGGGTTCACCCGCCGACGACATTGCCCACACGTATCCGTTCCCTGCATATACCAAAATTCAGTTAGGCCTAGAAGCCATCTTGTCTAGCAAAGATGGCGTGAGTTCAGCGCACTGTAGCACGGCCCCCACCTTTGGAGGGCCTTTCATGCATCTCTGCCGCCGCAGCACCATGGCAGCCCCGCTGCGAGCGCGTTCCCATGAGAAAGTTGGGTACGAGCTAACACCAGATATTAACACTGTAACAGTCTGTTATCCACAATGTAATACTGCACCCCGTGTGACCTGGTCCGCGAGGCCAGGGCGACGCAGAAATGAATTCAAGTAGTGGTATTAGTGAACTACTCTTCTTAAACAGAATCTGCAAACTATGAATTAGCCATAAAAGTGAAATGTTTATATGACTTCACATTGTGACTGTACTAATGCTGCTAGATCACAGAGAAAGTGTATTTAAGTCATATGTAGACACATGAACCCCTATATGTCTTCTTAAGTCACCCATAGTGGCAACCGTCAATCTCTGTGGTCCATAATATAGTTCTACCTCATGTACCGTCGACTGTATATAAATACTTAAACACTGTAGTAGATATAATACCATGTAATGAAAAGGTACTCGGACCGAATGTATTAAAGAAATGTGTAACGAAATTGAAATATAGATGTGTGTTTAAATAAGATCAAAATAAGGCAAAACATTATAAAAGTTCTGCATTCAAAAGTCAGCAACGCACGAGGAAAAAACCTTTGTGAATATATGCAAGGCCATTCTCCCTCCCACCCTACGAAGCCTGCCAGATGAAGAAGCTAAGGCATGTGCCGCGCTCCCTCACCTCCCCCAACCAAGCTGGAGCCGCTTCAGAGAGTCAGAGGCCCCGGTACCGCACCCAAGGCCACAGCCCGCCACCTGTGTTATTTACAGCACGGTAATAAACCCACGTTTGAATCCACAGATCTACCAGCACCCTCTCGTAAATCCCACAATCCCCCTAGACCACCCCAAGAATCATGACCCCGTGCAAAGACGACCCCCAACGCTGGGACAAGACACAGAGACCCATTTATATAATAACTTCTAAACGCAGCAGACAGACATGTATCATTCGGCTCAGGCCCCAGAGCCCAGCCCCTCGACCTAAAATACCGGTCAATAGGACACAGGTAAATCTCACCCCAACCGACAACCACCAGACCTCTCACGAGGTGCATTCCTCATGTGTTGCATTTATTTTATCAGATAAACTGCTGAGCGATTTATTGATGAACTTAAATGTCGTTTCTTGAATAACTGCAGTGTGCATGGCCTAGGGCAAACGAGTCAGGAAAGGTATTCATCTTTGTCACAGGCTGCCCCAGCATACCAACACCGCTCGGATGACCTCAAGCTGGCCTGCCAGGCCCAACCCAACCCACGAGGCTGACCAGTGACGTCCTCACGCCAAGACCAACCACGCTGCAGCAACACCTATAGTTAGTCGACGCCACCCAATCCCAATTAACTTGTGCCCCCTATAGTGTGTAGGTTCTGATGACGTTTTTTGTATTAGAAATACGCCTGTCTTTGCTATTGTCAGACAGAGCGCTCTCGGAGGTTGCAGAGTTCTTTGCATGCCCTATTCTTTGGATAAACTCCCACTTACGCTCACCCGCACTCTGTCTTGGCCTTATTCCCATTACGGGAGAGTCTCTTATTGTCTCTCATTGCGGGGAGGATCGTGCTGAAATTGGGGGCGCTTCCTTTCAGTGGTGACCCCGATAGCGTGATGTCTCCAAATTATTTTTCCTAACTCCTTTTAACGACCCCCTTTTGGCACGAGAATCTCCGGTCAAAAAGGGAAACGCACGGTGAGCCGGCTCCGGGAAGCTACCCGCCAACGGCGACCGGTACGCTTAGAAGTGCGCACTCAAACTAGAGGGGGTACGGGATCCCGGTTGAAAAATCCCCTTTGAGTACCGCTCGCCGGAGCCGGGGCTGACTGTTGAGCAGAAAGGCCACACCGCCTGGACGGACCCAGTTTCGGAGACTATCGGTTCAAGACGGGCACGTGAGTACCGAGTGCGAGCGATCGTAAAGGGGAAGGGAGGGGAAATTGTGAACAGAAGAACGGGGACAGGTAGAGGAGAAGAATAACGGGGGTCTACTAAAGACGGGTCTTGAAAATTTCTTTATCTTTTTCTTTGCATATGGCCATTAGGAGTAAGAAGTAAATGAAGAAGTAGAAGTGACGGAAACCTAGCTCCGAGAGGGGGTGGAAGGCGGCGCCGCATAGTGCTATCTAAACTAGTACTGGGAATATATAAAGAAGTGAAAAATAAGTTATTAGTGTCTGGCAAGTGAAGACACAGAGTATATTTTAGTATTTGCTATTTCTTTCTATTCTTTTGCTCAGAGGGTAAGGGTCTGGACTAAAAGTGAGCCTGGGGTGAACTGATTAACATAAAATACCAAGACAGGGGGGAAAACAGCAGAAATAGGGATCAAAAATACTGGCACATGCAGACGGGTATCTAGTTACCCGAGTAGAACAACAGGGACAGCTGGACAGGAAGGAAAGGGAGGAAAAAAGCGAGGTGTGAGTGGGAAAGCATTGTGAGGGGTGCGCGCACCGTGTGAATAGTGAAGAAGAACGACTGATCGCGAGGGGGTGCCAGAGAGTGTGGACCATAACTAGCAGGTGGTTGATTGTGAATGAAAATTGCGCGGGATTGAACAGGGATGCGAAGACAATGAGGAATGGCGAGTAAGAAAGAATGTTAGTAGTGAATTTAACTTGCGTGATATCATTGAGAAGTCCGCTCTTGTCTGGGCCATAAAAATATACTTAGACATATCTATACGTAATCAAAAGTAAAGGAGGTGAACACGGTCAGTGCTATTGATTTAGAATATGGGGGCAGAAACTCCCTTGTCACATATTTGTACGAGCTTACCGGGATACGCTGAACGAATCAAGAAATACCACGATCAATGGGTAACAGAATTAAAAGGGGAAGGATTGCCCCAGATTTGGCCTGAGGGGGGGTCTTTTGAAAAAAGCGTTCTAGATATGGTACGAACGTGCATTCACCTCAAGTATAAGGGCAAACAGTGGCAAAACAGGAAGGAGATATTAGATCTCTGGAGACTATTTGAGGAAATACCCCCACCCAAAGCTCCGGCACCAAATATTGATCTACCTTCCACCACAGATAACCCACTGATGATTCCAAGAGAGGAAAAGGAACAGCTAAATACAGAACAACCTGCGGAGGTGATTAGTTTGTACCCGATATTACATAAACCAGCCCCCGCAGCAGGGTATAGTGATCCTACTTATGTGCCTCCCCCTACAACTACTACACCCCTAAGACCAACAGCCCCCCCACCATACGAAAGCACAAGAGAGCGTGCCCAGACAAGCACGCAGAGAGGGGACATAGAAAAGCTAACGAGCGATTTAGAATCGAGGCTCTCGATAGCAAAGGATGAACTCTCAAGAATAAAAGACATATGTGAGCGTACAGCATGCACTCCCACTCGATCAGGACGTGTATCCAGAACATCAAGTGAAAGTAGACAAATTGAGGAAGGATGGAAAAAGGGTGAAATATTGTTCAGAATTGAGGAAGAACCGACAAGAATAATACAGGTGGAAACACCAGAGGGGAGCATCGGTGATGTATCACGGCAGACAGGGATCAGAGAGGACCTGCTATGTGATGTCCGAGGCGAAATAGATGAGAGTGATAGGTTGAGTATGGCAGTAGGAGGGGAAAGCGAGGAGCTGGACGGTGCATGCTCGCTAGGAACAATAGATGACGAGTGGATGGGACGACTAAGGAATAGAGTGGGGAGGATGGCGTCATTGGGGTCAGCGACGACCAAAGTGGGTGAGGGCGCAACGTTAAAAGGAAAATTACAACTTCCACTAATACACAGAGGGGGAGGAAGACCAAACTATATACCCTGGGCCCAGATGGATAAAGCTAATTTGATGAAGTTATTGCCCCCGTTGTCCGGAGGGGCAAGCAAGTGGATATATGCATTCGAGAAACATACTGCCGGCATACCGCTGGCAGTAGGCGATGTGAAAAGCCTACTAGTATCAGCAGTAGGAGATCAAGCAGACAGAGTATGGGTTAAGGCTGGTTTCCCGGCCGTGACATTAGATTGTGACCGTCATGATGGAGCGTCCTTTAATACAGTGCGGGCACGGGTTTGGGATGCGCTGCGGGAGACGTTCCCAGATACTCCAGATTTACAGTCAGTAATGCAGTGTACAATGAATGACGGGGAGGATGCTATGGATTACATTCTCCGGGTGCAGGAGATGTGGAGAGCGGAAACGGGCACACCCTGGCACCAATCCACATCTCTATTTTATTTTATCATTAAGAGAGGGCTCCCAAAAGAGGTGCAGAAGGCACTCGATAAAATAGCGGGCGTTGAGGCAAAGGGGTGGCCAGAGATCCAAAGTATAATAGTGCACCATTGCAAAAGGATAAAAGAGAGAGAGAGGGAAGTAGCACAGAAAAGGTTGGCAGACGAGGCAAAGTTGGTACAATCAAAACTGGTGAAGGTTGCAGCAGCGGTAGCAGGGCTCCCACTCATGAGGGAGGGAGACGAAGGAGAGGAGGGGCAAATAGCAATACAAGGAAGAATAGCAGCAAATTGGGCAGGACAAGGACAACGACAGTGGACTGAGCAGGAGCAGAACGGAGGTCCAATGTGGCAAGAGTGGGCCCCACGAGGGGGTAGAGGTGGGTACAGGGGCCGAAGAGGGGGACAAGGGTATGGTGGAGTGGGAGGAAATGGATGGCAGGGTCCCAGAGGTCCACAGGGGAGCTGCTGGAACTGTGGGAGGTGGGGACATTACTCGAGGGAGTGCAGAAGCAGACAAAACAACGGGTTCCAGGAGGCAGAACAGTACGGTCACCCACACCCAGGGAGCCCATACGGCCTCCCCATGGGACAGCACCAACAACAAGGAAATGCAGGGCAAAGAGGTAACGCACAACTACACGGACATCAGTACAGAACACAAAATCACCCACAGAATAATGACACTATACAATACATGCCAGGTAACACTTTCGCTACAGTAGCGAATGGAGCCCCCGCACCCGCGCCCTACAGCGGAGTATCAGTAGTTTCGGGGAACATTTTTGATCAGGGAGGGGCAATGAGACACCCCGCATAGGACAGCCCACAGAGAACACTTGCGTGTCCAGTTCTATCTACGACCCACAATGCATCAGAGGAACCATTGATAGGGGCGCAGATAGGAGACAAGCAATTCATATTCATGGTGGATTCCGGAGCGGAGAAATCATGCATTAAAGAGGGCCGGTTCCCGCTATCTAATAGGACGTTAGAGACGCAGGGGTTCTCTGGGGCTGTAATTGAAGTTCCTTACACAGAAGAATTGGATGTAACGGTGGGGGGGAAAACAGTGAAGGCACCCTTACTGTACTATGAACGCTCTCCAATTAATTTGCTGGGGAGGGATCTCTTGAGCAAACTAAACATGACCATATCATTTACAGAAAGTGGTATAGTATGTTCAACACCGGGCATATGTCCTCTACGCATAATGGCAGTAATGCAGGGCCACGCAATCATCACAGAAATTAGAGGATTACCAAAAAACGAGGAGGTGTTTATTGAGGGCATGCGAACATTGGCCCTCATAGTACCAGAACTAAAAAGAATGGATTGGAGGATCCCAGCTGAGTTCCTCTTTCGCCCCATAGTGTGCCCCGACACAGCCACTGGGGCAGTGCTATCATTGGATTTGCACGCAGTACACGTGTCAGCAAAAAGGATATGTGTAATAGGGATTGACATGGAAGGATGCGAATGGCGTACAGTACTGTGTACAAATGCAAATATCCCACTGCGAGAGCTGTCAGATGAAGAGCTCTTTTCAGACGCCGAGACAGACGGCGAAATAGTAATGGAACTAGCAATACCATGTGACATCGTGATTACGGCCAGAGAAACTCCAATTGAATTAATGGCAGTAGTTGGAGCACCACATACATTTTTTGATGATGACATGAGGTTAATACCAACTAACATATGGACGAACGGCCCCCATGATGTAGGGTTATTACATGGAGCTCAACCTGTGGTGATAAAACTGAAAGAAGGGGCAATTTTACCCCGGGTGAGACAATATCCATTGTCTCGCGAGGCAGAAGAGGGAATAAAGGAGACAATAGAGGCACTGTTAGCACAAGGAATAATAGTGCCCTCAAATTCCCCATGCAACACATGCATTTACCCGATCAAAAAGGTGAAGGGAGGTTCCTGGAGGATGATACAAGATTTACGCCCACTCAATGATGTGATTCAGAAAGAGTTCCCTCTAGTGCCGAACCCGGCCACAATACTATGCAACATCCCAAAAACAGCATCTCATTTCACAGTTATTGACTTAAAAAATGCGTTCTTTTCGATCCCCTTAGCAGAAGAGAGCAGGTACTTAACAGCATTTACACTAGGGGGGAGGAGATTTGAACACTGCAGACTACCACAAGGATATTGCGAAAGCCCAAGCATATTCAACAGGATATTACATGAGGATCTAGGGAACCTATCTGTAGAAAGTACGGTGATTCAGTACGTTGACGATTTATTGGTTTGTGCACAGAGCGAGGAAGAGTGTAGAAAGGATTCAATAACACTCCTGACATTACTGGCCAACAAGGGGTACAAGGTGGATAAGGGTAAGTTACAATACTGCCTAACAGAGGTCCTATACTTGGGACAGCTAATATCAAAGGATGGAAAACGGATCATACCAGACAGAGCAGAGGCAATTAGAGCCGTTGGAGAGCCCAAAACAGTAAAAGAGATGCAAAAATTCCTGGGCATGTGCAACTACTGCCGAGCTTGGATATTAGACTACGCAGCATATACAAGGCCCTTGTTACAGGCACTTAAAGAAGCACAACAGGAAAACAGACACATAGAATGGACAGGAGAAATGAACACATCATTTAACTCACTGAAGGAGCTAATATCAAGCGCTCCAGTTCTGGCAAACCCAGATTATGGACGCGAATTCTTCTTATTTTCACACTGCAAGGGAACACTGATGACCGCAGTGCTGACACAAAAGACATCGTTGGGTCACAAGCCACTGGCTTACTATAGCGGCACTCTGGACGCAGTAATGCAAGGACATTTCGCGTGCGAGCAATCTCTCGCTGCTGCCGCGTTCGCCATTGAAAAAAGCGCCACAATAGTAATGGGCTGTCCAGTAACACTGTTTGTGGAACACTCACTATTTGCAATATTAGAGCGATCAAAAAGCACATTAACAACACAACGCGCCACAGCATATGAGATAATATTGTCCAGTGCAAACATCCATATAGTAAGATGTAAAACTGTAAACCCAGCCACATTCATCACGGAGGCGTGCACAATAGAAGACATGCAGAACCACAACTGTGCAACATACACCGGTGACGAGGGTCAGGATCAGGTGGTTTTTGAGAATGCCCTGAACGAGGGAGAGGTGTACTTCGTGGACGGGTCGGCCTCAATTGACATGGAGACAGGAGAGAAACATGTGGGTATGGCAGTGGTACGATTAGAGGAAGGTGAATATGAGACACTAGTGCAATACCGCCTCCCATCACACTATTCAGCCCAAGCAGCAGAACTAATAGCACTAATAGAAGCATTGCATGCAGCTAAGGGGTGCGCAGTAACAATATACACAGACTCAGCATACATGACGACCACAGTACACGGAGGGCTGGCACGGTGGGGGCGGAGAGGGTTTCGACGAGCAGATGGAACACCTGTCCAACACGCAGAATTGTTAAAAGAATTGATTGAGGCACTGCAAGACCCCACGGCAGTGGCAATTGTGAAATGCCAAGCCCATACTACAAACACAGATCTTGTATCTTTGGGAAACGCGGCAGCAGACGCCGCCGCCAAAGAAGCTTCATACTTTCAGAAAGGTGAGGTAGGGGAGTACATGTTGCACCACACAGTAAGCCAAGAGGTCCCCACAGGATATAACATGATGCTCACACAAGAAATACTAGAGCTGCAAGAGGGAGCTAGTGCAGAAGAAAAATTGCTATGGACTAAGAGAGGATGCAGCAAATCACCAACAGACTTATTGTGGCGACAAGAGAGTTCAGGAAAAGCAGTGATGCCAGTTACGTTGTTAGAAATAGCCTTTCAACAACTACACTTCCCTGCACATAATGCTAAGCAACACATAGTGGCAGAGATACAAGAGGATTGGTTTGCACCTTGCCTCCAGGAACACATCACTAGGCTGGCATTGGAATGCACGACATGTCAAATTTACAACTCAGGAATGACATTACGCACACTGAGAGGTACAATACCAAAACCCAATGGCCCATTTAGAGAGCTCCACATCGATTATGTAGATATGGGAGAAAGGTGCAATGGGGCTCGTTACATGATTGTGGTCGTATGTCCCTTCTCAAGGTGGGTGGAAGCGGGCCCCTGTGCACGTCCTGACGCGAAAAGCGCCGCAAAGTTCTTAGTGAGGGAAGTATTCCCGCGCTGGGGAATTTGCGACGTGATTCGCTCAGACAACGGCACTCATTTCGTTAATGAACTGTTCAAGGAAGTGACTACATTATTGGGAATAAAACACAAATTATGTTCAATTTATCATCCTCAAAGTAATGGCGTAGTGGAAAAGATGAACGGCCTGCTGAAAAGCAGGTTGTCAAAACTATGTTTTTCCCTAAAAAAGACCTGGATGTACTGCCTACCTCTGGCCCTGTTCGAATTGCGCAATCAGCCAAGCAAAGACCATCATTTATCCCCACACGAGATCGTCACGGGAAGGAGAATGCACACAACACATTCGCCTCTCCGTGAACGTTCTGATGCACACAGAAGCGCTGCGGTATTAGGTGAGGAGTTTACCGACTACTTGAAAAAATTAGCACAAGCAGCGCGCGTAATTGCAAAACAACTTGCCCCGCCCTTCACAAGAGAGGAAGGAAATGCAACAGAAGCAGTAACACAGCCGGACAAACAGTCACAGCTGATGCCAGGCGACTACATATATGTCAGAAGTTTTGTGAGAAGGTGGAATGCACCACGTTTCCATGGCCCTTATGAGGTAGTGTTTTGCACGCCCACGGCGGTAAAGGTGAAGGGCCTGAGATATTGGGTGCATTTGACAGATGTACGCAGGGCGTATAGCGCCGTGGAAGGTGAGGTACAGGACGAGGCACAGGCAACAGCGGACAATGGAGTTGTGCAGAATGAATGATGGGAATTTTGTGTGCATTAAGTGATGAACATTGAACGCGACTGGCGCATGGCAAGTGTACTAAAATAAATATGTATATATATACTTTTTACAACTTTTGAAGGTTTTTGTGGGTTTTTTGGTTTTGGAGAAGTTTTTTTTTTACTTTCCTTTTTTTATATATGAAATAATGTACGGATAGTAATGATTGTAAAATTACCTTGTCTGTGGACACACCCCCTCCCCCACCCACTCCCATACTTTGTCGAAACAACATCACAACGTTAGAAATGTTTACATGCTTGTACTTAATGCACTTTTGTGTTTCAAACAGGATATACCATGGCATCCAATGGGCAGCCTGCAACTAATAGATTTGTTAGATTTAGAGAAATGTTAGTAGATAGATTTACATATTCATACGAATGTGGTCTATCAATGTGTGTTATTGTGTTCTTCATATCAATATTTTGCCTGGTGACATATTGGTTCATAGCGTTCATCTCTATCGAGATGAACGAGGGGGGAGGGGGGAGTAACATCACCCTGGCCCCTGGGACGAATTCAACTACAAGTATGAATATTAAAGAAGGTGATTTTTTGGTCTGGGATGGATCACACTTTGTATGGGGTTACTATACTGCAACACCCACTGCTGCCCTGTCACAATCAAGAAATTTCCAAAAAGAAATGGAAAATGACACAATGTCCCTACCTGAAATATATAACAGCCCCACTACCCTTCCCGCCCCGATACAAAACAGTGATTTGTTGTTTATTGAGGAAAATGGAAAAGTAATTACGATGACAGAACACAAGTTCCTATATGAGGAATTGGAAAAGGGGGGTGGGAAGGAGGAAGGGGGGCCTATTTTTTCACCTATCGAAACTAAAAGGTATAGGAGGAGGGAGAAAAGTAGGCGAAGAAGAGAGACAAGTAGGAGGGGGTATGATGAGTATTATGGGTTAGGCTTAGACAAGATGGAAGACCCACGACACCCCCACCAAGCAAATAAATGGTATGCAGATATGAGTGCAACAGCTAAACAGACAACCAATGAAAGCTGTTATGTCTGTTCGCTCATCCCCCATGCATCAGGCACACCCAAAGTGTTGTTGCCAAGAGAATTGCCCATTGTGGATGCCCAATGTCTCCTTCATCTCACACTGTGTAGAATAAAGAACACCTTCCAAGCACACGATGTCTCTTTCAAAATGATACAGAACGACAAAACGTGCTATCCAAAAGCGTCTGGAGTGGTCTGTCTTAAAGAACCCTTTTTTGCAATACAAGGGACACTGTTTTCCGAAAACAGATGGAAAGATGAAGAAGTACTGTGCAAAGCGGAAGCACTGAGAGGTGTCCAACCAGACAAGCTGCGGTGGATGGAAAAAACGTGCACACCAATATGGAAAGAACACATCTCTAAACTAACATGGGTAACAGCGATGGAGAAACCCTTCAAGCTACAAAGTGAAATAAAAAACGAACTATGTTTCAAGGGAGAAGGAAAAGTGGCAATGGGAACGAATAAAAACTGTAACAAAACTCTCACCATCCCAGACATGAAAAAAGGAACAGCAGCGCTAATGGACACATACTGGGTATGCGGGAATCAGGCTTACTTGCACCTTCCCCAGGCATGGAGTGACAGCTGCTCAATGGCCACTTTGCACTCGGCCCTAATGGTGATTCCAGAAAGTCACATCGACGAAAATAAAAGGACGCAAGGAAACGTGAACCAAGGTGCGACTTCTCCCACTGCAAAAGCGCACCTCTATGTCCTGTCCTCCGGAGGGAAGGAAGAGGAGCTATCACGGAACAAGCGAGCATCGAACTACATATCACAAGCATCATCCGATTTATTGGCACAGATCCCAGACAGGTATCGCCTGTTCAGCTCCGTGGAAACATTTTTTGCCTCACTAGTTTCAAGTGTCCAAGCAAGAGCAAATGCAAAATGGCTCCAGATCACACGGTGGGAACTGATTCAGCTGGCCAATGACACTGAAGAAGGGTTCAACATAATAAAGGTGGAACTACGAGCTCTGCGACTGATGACCATGCAGAACAGGTATGTTCTGGACCTGTTAACAGCGATGGACGGAGGTGTTTGCCGAAAAATAGGAAGTGCCTGCTGCACGTTCGTACCTTCTGAAGACGCAGAAAATGGATCCCTGTCCCACGTCATTGAAGCAGTACATAACCTGGGAGAGAAGATGAAGATGGAAGGCGGGGCTAAAGATAGCTCATGGTTCGACAATATCTTCTCCTGGGTTCCCTCATGGCTTGGAATGGCAATGAAGTTCTTGATACCAGTTGTGGTGTTCCTCCTCGTGGTGTTCTGCCTGTGCCAGGTGGGCCTCCGATGTTGTGCTAACGCAGTCCCTAACGGTGCAATGATGATGGTGACAATGGGCAACTCTGGTGGTACAATTAGGGCGACACAAGAAGTACATGTACAGACAGGAACAGATAACACTCCCAGGTACCAGTTAGTGCCTATGTACCGTGATAAGTACATAGTAGACAAACTATGGCACACCACTATCAAAGAACCCCGAGATGTGGAACTGGAATGGTATGAGGAGGTCTGGGTAGACTTGGAAGAAACTGGTGACTGTATATATTTAACATGTACACCAGACGAGTATGCTAGAAGAGGTGAGAGCTTGAGGGGGGTATGTAGGGCATGGATGCCTAGAAAAGGAACACCTGCATGGGATGACGCAGTGATAGAGGAACAAGAATGTAGAAGATTGGAAGAGCTAAAGAATTCGTTACTTTAGTAACGAAAGGGGGGAAATGTAGGGGAGGACTGGCCGCGAGGCCCTCCTCACCTGCAGCCTTCTCCCCAGGTGAGGACCATGACTCGGTGGGCGTCCCCTCATGCCACCCGGGCCCAGGTGGAGGAGGGTTCACCCGCCGACGACATTGCCCACACGTATCCGTTCCCTGCATATACCAAAATTCAGTTAGGCCTAGAAGCCATCTTGTCTAGCAAAGATGGCGTGAGTTCAGCGCACTGTAGCACGGCCCCCACCTTTGGAGGGCCTTTCATGCATCTCTGCCGCCGCAGCACCATGGCAGCCCCGCTGCGAGCGCGTTCCCATGAGAAAGTTGGGTACGAGCTAACACCAGATATTAACACTGTAACAGTCTGTTATCCACAATGTAATACTGCACCCCGTGTGACCTGGTCCGCGAGGCCAGGGCGACGCAGAAATGAATTCAAGTAGTGGTATTAGTGAACTACTCTTCTTAAACAGAATCTGCAAACTATGAATTAGCCATAAAAGTGAAATGTTTATATGACTTCACATTGTGACTGTACTAATGCTGCTAGATCACAGAGAAAGTGTCTTTAAGTCATATGTAGACACATGAACCCCTATATGTCTTCTTAAGTCACCCATAGTGGCAACCGTCAATCTCTGTGGTCCATAATATAGTTCTACCTCATGTACCGTCGACTGTATATAAATACTTAAACACTGTAGTAGATATAATACCATGTAATGAAAAGGTACTCGGACCGAATGTATTAAAGAAATGTGTAACGAAATTGAAATATAGATGTGTGTTTAAATAAGATCAAAATAAGGCAAAACATTATAAAAGTTCTGCATTCAAAAGTCAGCAACGCACGAGGAAAAAACCTTTGTGAATATATGCAAGGCCATTCTCCCTCCCACCCTACGAAGCCTGCCAGATGAAGAAGCTAAGGCATGTGCCGCGCTCCCTCACCTCCCCCAACCAAGCTGGAGCCGCTTCAGAGAGTCAGAGGCCCCGGTACCGCACCCAAGGCCACAGCCCGCCACCTGTGTTATTTACAGCACGGTAATAAACCCACGTTTGAATCCACAGATCTACCAGCACCCTCTCGTAAATCCCACAATCCCCCTAGACCACCCCAAGAATCATGACCCCGTGCAAAGACGACCCCCAACGCTGGGACAAGACACAGAGACCCATTTATATAATAACTTCTAAACGCAGCAGACAGACATGTATCATTCGGCTCAGGCCCCAGAGCCCAGCCCCTCGACCTAAAATACCGGTCAATAGGACACAGGTAAATCTCACCCCAACCGACAACCACCAGACCTCTCACGAGGTGCATTCCTCATGTGTTGCATTTATTTTATCAGATAAACTGCTGAGCGATTTATTGATGAACTTAAATGTCGTTTCTTGAATAACTGCAGTGTGCATGGCCTAGGGCAAACGAGTCAGGAAAGGTATTCATCTTTGTCACAGGCTGCCCCAGCATACCAACACCGCTCGGATGACCTCAAGCTGGCCTGCCAGGCCCAACCCAACCCACGAGGCTGACCAGTGACGTCCTCACGCCAAGACCAACCACGCTGCAGCAACACCTATAGTTAGTCGACGCCACCCAATCCCAATTAACTTGTGCCCCCTATAGTGTGTAGGTTCTGATGACGTTTTTTGTATTAGAAATACGCCTGTCTTTGCTATTGTCAGACAGAGCGCTCTCGGAGGTTGCAGAGTTCTTTGCATGCCCTATTCTTTGGATAAACTCCCACTTACGCTCACCCGCACTCTGTCTTGGCCTTATTCCCATTACGGGAGAGTCTCTTATTGTCTCTCATTGCGGGGAGGATCGTGCTGAAATTGGGGTCGAGTTTTGGCTGGTGGAAGTGGATACTACTTTTTATATTCGACCGCGAATATATTCCTATTGTACAAGGCTAATACCTTTTCTTGTAGCCTCGGTCATACCGCCGGTTTATTAAATTAAAATAAATTCACCGGTTGGTATTTTCTGCCAGAACTCGGTTTTTAAAATGGCGTATGTGTTCGCCTCTGTAACTCCAAACCAAAGGTTGAGCACTTTGTTCCACTTTTGGCGGGCTTCTGCACAGAAGCCCTCCAGAGTGGTGCCATTCTGTCTGGGTACCACAGGGAGTGTGGGAGGGGGTTTAGGCACCCTGGACTGAGTTGCCTTGCCAACTCAAGTCGCACTCTGGTGTGATTGGCCCAAGTGGTGAGCCGCCCCGCTCACCACTTAGCATGTTTGATTGACAGCTAGGCTGAATGAATGGGGGTTTTCTGCATAAAAGCAGGGCTTTGGGGACTGGAACTTCAGAAGTCGCCACAGGACCTAAGAATCCGACGAGGGAGAAGCTGAGCCGACCTGCAACGACGACACCTCCGGTGGAGCCCTGCTGAACCGACTCACCACTTCCCAACGACAGAGGAGATCTCCCTGCTGGAGAGACTTCTTCCCTTTGACTGGTGGGAACAACCAGTCCCTTGCTTTTTCTTCGCTTCGAGGACGTCTAGTGGTTGAATTGCCCGTGCTGAGCACCCCGGCAACCGGATAGCCACTAACCACTGTGTCGCGACCAAAAGGTGGTGCCTTGTGACTGAGCACTCCGCGGCTGGTCTCTTCCCTGGTGGTGCAACGATCTTCAACTTTCCTCTACGACGAGATCATCTCTTCTTCTGGCAAAGCCCCGACTTGCATCCACCACCAGAAACAACTGCCCCCGCCGGAGCTGTCTCTCCACTTTCAAGGTACTGTGTCCACCTGGCTTCCCTTGTGACGGTTAGCGTGAGGTGTCTTAAATCCTTACCTTTCCACTGGGTCGCCTCCAGACCTTCTTAACTTTTGTTCTAAAACTGGTCCAACCTTTCTGTGACATTTTGCTACAAAGACTTGAAGTGCATTTCCACTGTGATACTTTTGGGACATGCCGCCTTGCCTCTCTCCGAGTGGGCCTGGCCTCTGAACTTTGTGATCTACAGTAGACCCTGCCTTGCTTGCCTTGCATTTGCTTCGTAAAAGTGTTGGTACTGAGTTGGTTTCATACCCTTCCTTTTTCTCTCCCATTCTAACGAATACTAGAGTGCCATCTAGGTTAAGCACTCACCTATGTCTGCAAATAAGTGGTGTCTTTGAACCTAGACTTGTCGAAATATTGTTATGGGATTGATATATACTTATAGTAACTGTGATTGAAGTTGTTTGCCATATTAGTGCCAGTGTGTTTTTCATAGATGTGTTTTTAAATAAATAATTATATATCTTTACACCCAAGCTCTGATCCGTGACTGGTTCTACTGTGTAAATTGCCCTATCTTGTATACTCTATATACTGCCTAACTCGTCTTGAGAGAAGTCTGACTGCTCAGCCACAGCTACCAGGTAAATCCGGGTGGTGCAGACTGCTACCAATTGGGTTTACTGCTAACTCCTGTAGTCTTAAACTTTTTGCAGTGGTCCCAGAGGGAACTGCACAGGTTTCTGCCTAACACTGGTGTACAGCGGTGGGATTTGTATCGAGTATACAGTTTAGAGTGCTTTTCAACACTTTAGGACAACTAACCACAAAGCTTAGCACTAAAAAGCAACTTTCAAAAAACATGTCTACTATGGAAGTTTACAGTCAAGAGTCCTTGTCAGGTAAAAATACTGAGAGTTTGAGAGCTCTCTGAAGACAAGAGAATCTGTCTGTAAAGGGCAAGAAAATAGAACTGATAGCAAGATTGCTGGAAAACTAAAGTCTGGGTACTGGTTCAGAGGAACCAACTTCTCCAGCAAATGTAGATAACAGTAATGGTGTTGATCTAAATCAAAGTTCTGATGATAGTGATGAAGAGGCTGAAGAGGAAGGAGAGGCTAATGAAACTGTCTCCCCTACCCCTCTGTCTGCCTTACCAGCTGTACCTAGTGGGCCTATAGCAGGTCCCACACTAAGTCCTCAAGTCCTTGAACTAGAAAAAATGAAAATAGACTTGGAATTCAGAAGGATTACTGCTCAAACTGAACAGAAACACCAATAAATGCAACAAATTCTTAGGCTCAGAGAAATGGAGCTCAAGCATGAGTTAGAAATGAAAAAAATTGTCTGTTGAAACTGCTTCTGTATCTGGCTCCTCTAGAAGTTCCAGTCCCAAAAGACCCCGGATGCCTAAGGAATTAATTGGTATGTATGAACCAAAGTTGGATGTGTTGGATTGGCTGAGTTTGTTTGAGTATAATCATGGGCTCCAGAACATCACAGGTAATGAGCTACTTACCTGGTTGTTCTCTATGCTCCCCCCTGTGCAAACTGATGCGGTAATGGAGTTGGGGGAGGAAGATAGGAGGGAGTATGAAAGTGTGAAACTAGCTCTGATAGCTAGATTTGGGAAGACCCCTTCCCAGTATCTTAAGAGGTTTAGATCCCTCAAAAAGCATCATGGTACCCCTTGGGCTACCTGGGTGAGTGAAGGGTTGAAAAACCTAGAGGGATGGATTAAGGGTTACAAGGTGAACACTTATGAGGGTATGAAGAATCTTTTTATGTTGGAGTCTATTTATGATGCCTGTTCTCCTGAGCTCAGACAGCACTTGGCTGATTCAAGGGAATTGGATTCCAGGAAGCTAGCTAAGGCTGCTGACTTGTGGGTTGCCAACAGGGCTACTCATAAGGATTCTGGGGCAACTCAGAAAAAGGATGAGGGAAAACAGCCTAAAAAGGACTCAAAAGAGAATTCTAATAACTCAAATTCCAAAGAGGGCCCCAAACAAAACCATAAGGGTAAACCACAAGGAAAACCACAGCAGAATAGCGTACCTTCTGGTGCCAAACCAGAGGGAGGCCAGAACAAGCCGCCATTCCAGAAAGCATTTGGTAAATGCTTTGTTTGTGGCTCTACTGACCATGTGAAAGGAGATCCCAGATGCAAGGGTAAACCTTCAGGGGTCCAGCTTGTCTCCTTAGCCTTCGCTCCAGAGGAGGAAGTCCCAATGGCAAGTGGAAACTTTCTACTGCTGGCTGATAAACCCATTGGAGTCTCAGCCAGTGTTTCTTTAGTGTCTCTGGGTTTGTGGGAACAACAGAATTTAGATGTCTATAATTCTATCCCAGATAATACTAAAGAGTATTATAAGGACAGTGTCCAGGTGAATGGTCAGGAGACTCCTGCCATTAGGGACACTGGTGCCAGCATAACCGTGGTGGATACATCTTTTTTTCAGGCTGAGGATGTTGCTAAGGCACCCAAACGTCTCACCAAGTTAGCTGGAGGGCCTGTGCAGATGCTTCCCTGATTACCAGTTCTCATCCAGTGTAACGACATGACTGTGAAGATACCTGTCAGCATACAAAGTGAGGTACCAGGACGAGTTCTGTTGGGTAACGATTTAAAAACTCTTGGAGTTTTGTCTCATACCCCAAGACCTCCTAGTAAACGGTTACAGGAGCTAACCAGACCTGCAAGGGAGAGGACCATGAGAGGTACTCCCAAGGAGATGATGGAGAAGGATATCACTCCTGCTCCACTGGATTTGTCAGCTGCTGTCTCAAGGAAATCAGAAGCGAAAGGGAAACCTAAAACTTCTAAACAGAAACCAGCAGCCAGCACTTCAGTGCAGCCAACAAGGACTTCCCCTCGATTGTCCAAAGTTACACCAGTAACTCCCCCTCCAGCTGAGGCTGAGAGGGTGTTACAACCCTGTGTGGCAGATTTAGACTCTGAGGAAGAGCTAATGGAAGGCCAGGAACTCATTGGAGATCTGGATCCTGTTGACCATCCTGAGCTGCAGTCTTTACTGGCAGAAGGTGGACCCAACAGGGCAGACTTCAGTAAGGGACAGAGAGAATGTCCAACTCTGGAAGGTCTTCGCCACCAGGCAGAAGCTCAGGCTGAAGGGCAAGAGCCTGGGAAATACAGGTTGCACTGGGAAGATGGCCTCTTCTACAGTGAACCGACAGAGCCTGAACCTGGAGACTACAAATGGCTTGTAGTACCCCAAGACAACAGACAACAGTTCTTGCAGTTAGCCCACGAGATTCCTTTGGCTGGTCACTTGAGTTTCAAGAAGACTAAGGAAAGGCTCTCTCTCTACTTTTATTGGCCAAAGATGGGGGCCGAAGTAGAAAAACACTGCAGGAGCTGCCACACCTGCCAGACCTCTGGTAAGGTTGGCTCCAAGAATGTTGCACCTTGAGTTCCTCTCCCAGTTGTGGGAGTCCCATTTGAGAGAGTAGGGATTGACATTGTTGGTCCCCCTGATCCTCCAACCTCCTCAGGCAACAGGTTTATACTTGTATCCTGAGGCCATTCCTATGAGGACTGTTACAGCTCCGGCTGTGGCTAAGGCCCTCCTTGGTATTTTTACCCGGGTTGGGTTTCCGAAGGAAGTAAACTCTGACCGGGGGTCAAACTTTATGTCCCACTACATGAAAGCCATGTGGAAAACCTGTGGAATTACTTACATGTTCTCAACAGCTTAGCACCCACAAACCAATGGGTTGGTTGAAAGGGTCAACCGAACCATGAAGAGCATGATAGGTGCTTTAGAGGACCCATTAAATGAAAGTTGGATCTTCTACTGCCATGCCTTCTCTTTGCTTATAGAGAAGTCCCTCAGGAGGGAGTAGGTTATTCTCCCTTTGAGCATCTCTATGGTCATCCCATCAGAGGTCCATTGGCCCTGATTAAGGAGGGGTTGGAGAGTGCTCCTTCCCCCAAGCCAGTCAGAGTGACTGACTACGTGATAGGTCTCCGGAGGAGAATGTCACACATGATGGCAGAAGCAAGTGATAACTTGAAAGCTGGACAAGCATTGGTCAAGCACTGGCATGATCAAAAGGCTAACATGGTTGAGTTCACTCAAGACCAGCTAGTTCTCGTTATGATCCCAACAAGGCGAGAGCCTTGCAAGACAAATGGATGGGACCCTTCAGAGTTGTGGGTAAACGTGGAGAGGGCAACTATCTGGTGGACTTGGGCAATCTCAAGGAGGCTCCAACAGTCTTCCACACCAACAGACTCAAAGCGTATGTCTCGAGACCTGATGTAGGAGCGTTGCTTCTAGCATCATCAGAGGAAGAAGAAGAGAGTGAAGCTCTTCCTGATCACCTCAGAGGCTTACCTTTAGACGAAAAGATTGAAGGAGTAAATTTCTCTTCAAATCTGACACCTGAGCAACAAGAAGAGTGCAAATCTATGTTGAATCAGTTTGCCTCTCTGTTCTCACTTTCACCAGGCTTGACCCCTTGGGGCCAGCATGACATACTCACTGGTGACTGTCTGCCAGTCAAAAGCAGAGGATACAGAATGTCAGAAAATGTAAGAACCCACATCAAAGGTGAGGTCAGCAAGATGCTTGATCTCGGGGTAATAGAGCCCTCTACTAGTCCAGGGTCTAGCCCAGTTGTGTTAGTACCAAAGGCAGGATCTAAAGAAAGGCAGGATCTAAAGAACGTAGATTCTGTGTGGACTATACAGCTCTTAATGCAGTCACCAAGACTGATGCCCACCCTTTGCCAAGAACAGATGAGTTGGTGGATAGACTTGGTTCAGCCAAGTTCCTCAGCACATTTGACTTGACGTCAGGCTATTGGCAAATAGCCCTGACAGACCATGCCAATGAGAAAACTGCATTTTCTACCCCATTTGGCTTATACCAGTTTAAGGTAAAGCCTTTTGGATTGAAAAATGCACCTGCTACATTTCAACGGATGGTAAACCAGGTTTTGAATGGGTTGGAGGACTTCTGCATGGCATACTTGGATGACATAGCAGTGTTCAGCAATTCCTGGGAAGAACATGTAGACCACCTAAGATATGTTTTGCAGGCTCTTGGATGAGCCAATCTGACCCTAAAGGCGAGTAAATGCCAAATTGGACAGAGTAAGGTAGTCTATCTTGGACATGAGGTAGGAGGTGGAGAAATAAGGCCTTTGCTCAGTAAGATTGAAGCTGTGCAAAATTGGACAACACCTACTACTCAGACCCAGGTGAGAGCCTTCTTAGGTCTCACCGGGTATTACAGGAATTTCATTGAGAACTATGGAACCATAGCTTCTCCTCTGAATATCATCCCCTCTCCGAAATTCCCTAAGAAGGTTAGATGGAATGAGGAGTGCAATCAGGCCTTTGAAAACCTGAAAAAGGCTCTTTGCCAAGCCCCAGTACTCAGAGCTCCTGATTACCACCAAGCTTTCATTGTGCAGACAGATGCTTCAAATGTAGGAATAGGTGCAGTACTCAGTCAACTGGATGGGAAAGGTAGGGAGCACCCCGTTTGCTTCATCAGCCGCAAGCTGAAGGAACCTGAAACAAGGTGGGCAACAATCGAAAGAGAGTGCTTTGCTATTGTGTGGGCTCTGAAGAAGTTTAGGCCATACTTGTATGGTTCTACTTTTGTCATTCAGACTGACCACCAACCCTTGAGATGGTTGATGTAAATGAAAGGGGAAAACCCAAAACTACTGAGATGGTCAATCTGCCTGCAAGGGTTTGATTTCACCATTGAGCACAGGTCAGGGTGTCACCACCAAAATGCTGATGGTCTCTCTAGGATGTATGTCATCGACTAGAGGTATGAGATTCATCCAGGAGTGGATTAAATCCTCCTGTCCCTTAGTCTGGGGAGGGCGAGTGTTAGGGAGAATTCTCTGTTTAAGCTGAATTTCCTAACCTAGTGAGTCCCCCAGCAGCTTTGCTGGATTTCTGGAGTTTGTTTTCTTCATCCTGCCAAGAGTGAGACTCTTTTTCTCCCACTCTTGGACATGATTTGTGGTATTTCTTTGAATGTTAATGTGTTCTATGGGCTATGGGGTCTTTTACTCCGTAGGGTCTCATGTGTTTTGCTATGTGTGTTACACAGCACCGTCCGTGCAGTAACACTGGGGTGTCCTAGGTGACCCCCACCATAGACTCCATACCTTGGGACTGACTACTATCTCCCAGGGCATGTAAAGTCACCATTGGCTTTACTAGACCTAAATTTCCTAACAGAACCAGTACAAACCATCCTATTGTGGACGTACTGGTAGGGGAAATTCGATTACCCCTGGGTCTGTTGTTCGAGGGGGCACTGTCCCGTCCCCCCTCGTCGAGTTTTGGCTGGTGGAAGTGGATACTACTTTTTATATTCGACCGCGAATATATTCCTATTGTTCGAGGCTAATACTTTTTCTTGTAGCCTCGGTCATACCGCCGGTTTATTAAATTAAAATAAATTCACCGGTTGGTATTTTTTGCCAGAACTCGGTTTTTAAAATGGCGTATGTGTTCGCCTCTGTAACTCCAAACCAAAGGTTGAGCACTTTGTTCCACTTTTGGCGGGCTTCTGCACAGAAGCCCTCCAGAGTGGTGCGATTCTGTCTGGGTACCACAGGGGGTTTGGGAGGGGGTTTAGGCACCCTGGACTGAGTTGCCTTGCCAACTCAAGTCGCACTCTGGTGTGATTGGCCCAAGTGGTGAGCCGCCCCGCTCACCACTTAGCATGTTTGATTGACAGCTAGGCTGAATGAATGGGGGTTTTCTGCATAAAAGCAGAGCTTTGGGGACTGGAACTTCAGAAGTCGCCACAGGACCTAAGAATCCGACGAGGGAGAAGCTGAGCCGACCTGCAACGACGACACCCCCGGTGGAGCCCTGCTGAACTGACTCACCACTTCCCAACGACAGAGGAGATCTTCCTGCTGGAGAGTCTTCTTCCCTTTGACTGGTGGGAACAACCAGTCCCTTGCTTTTTCTTCGCTTCCAGGACGTCTAGTGGTCGAATTGTCCGTGCTGAGCACCCCGGCAACCGGATAGCCACTAACCACTATGTCGCAACCAAAAGGTGGTGCCTTGTGACTGAGCACTCCGCGGCTGGTCTCTTCCCTGGTGGTGCAACGATCTTCAACTTTCCTCTACGACGAGATCATCTCTTCTTCTGGCAAAGCCCCGACTTGCATCCACCACCAGAAACAACTGCCCCCGCCGGAGCTGTCTCTCCACTTTGAATGTACTGTGTCCGCCTGGCTTCCCTTGTGACGGGGAGTTTTACACGCGATTTCGCTGGCGCGAGCGGGGTACGTGTATTCCGACGAGTGCGCGGGGAGATTTACACGTGTTTCCGCTAGCGTGAGCGGGGTACGTGTATTCCGAGGGGTGCGTGGGGAGTTTTACATGCATTTTCGCTGGGTCGAGCGGGGTACGTGTATTCTGAGGGGTGCGCGGGGAGTTTTACACGCGTTTTTGTGGTTGGGGGGCTGTATGCTGGTCCACTGGCCCTTGCGCCATGTACTGGATTTGTGCAATGTTTTTGGCGCATGGGCGGGGTTGGGGGCGTAACTGGTGCTGCTGCAGGGTCGCTGCGCCACTCTGCACCACGGCTGCTTATGGATGTATAAATCCATGAATATGCTGTGTACCTAAATGGGTTTTGCACCAGCCGCGTGCGCCACTTGTGGGCCGAATTCTATGAATTACCCCCATTCTGTTATAGAGGCTTTTGTCCATGGAATGCAATTATATCCATGAAGATCAAAATAAAAAGAAGCGTTCTGGTTTCTGTCAAGTAACCTGACCTTTGCACTACCCTCTGCTCGAAACTTGTGTGTAAATGTACAAAGGAAAATAATAAAGCTGTCGTATTTACAAGATTTTCATGCGTAAAAAGGCCTGGTATGTACCTTATCTGGAGGCCTGGCAATGATGCTCTGGATGTCGTCCTGGATGAGCTCCACGACTTCCAGGATGGTCCCCCTGTCCAGGCGGTAGTGTGTGGATCTGCCTGTCAGTCAGGGACCAGGGTGTGGCCCTTGTGAGGTGCATAGGTGCACTCCTCCGCGGCACAGCTTGCTGCCCATTGTTCATCTGCATTATCCTGCTCCACCGCCGGTAGGCCTGTTGCACCTCCTGCTCATAGAGCTGCACTCCTGCATGCAGCACCTCCAGGTGCATGGCTACTGCTACGAGAGGCAGCATGGTTGTGTGGAAGGTGTGTGTGATGTGGTTGTGGTTCTTTTCAGCAGTCCCTGTGTGCAGCTGGTTCAATTGGGTGCACCTGTGACCTGTGCCTGGTTACCGTCTGGTCCGCTGCCGCAGTGTTTCGCGCACGGTTATCCCGGTGTCACCAGCATTTTATTGCCAGTGTTTCCGGGGAAACCGCTCTTATAATGCTGCCTTATTTCCAGCACTGATTCCGGAGGGTCTCGCTGTTTCAGTTCCCTGTGCTACCAGCATCGGCACACTGAATTGTGTGAAATAATGGACACTTTATTTTCAATCTTGCTGTGCCTTACATTACGAATTTGGGAGTTCCTAACACATAGTGCGCTATTCAAGAAAGTCTAAATCATAGGTTAGTCTGTAGTGTTGCTACATGAGCCTCATATTAATCCAGTCCTGGATGTCCAGTGCTTACCTGAATCCATACCCGCCAAGACTGAATTCCTACTGCTGTCCAACAACACTGAACACCCCACCATCCAGCCTTGGCTCTCTGCTATGAACCTCAAGGGCTTCATACCCCAGCTAGCAACCTGCGCCAAGTCCATTGGGTTCGACAGACATCTCACCTTCAAACAGCAGATAGCAAGGAAGACACAAACTGCTTGGTACCAACTTTCTCTCCTATGGAAAATCAAGCCCTTCATTCCAGAAAACAACTTCAGATTCACTGTCCAAGCCTTGCTCCTCTCACACCTGGATGGTGGCTATACCCTTTTGGAAGGCCTGTCAGTGACTACTCTGGCATCTCGGGGATGTGTTCTGCATGCAGCAGCATGACTCATCAGGACTCCACAATTTCGACCACATCACACCGACCCTTATTGAAATGAACTTGCTCCCAATGCAAGCCTGTATCATCTTCAAATCCTGTTGCATTATCTAGAAACGTAACATCCCTGGAGGCCTGCAATACACCAGAAGTAAAGACATGTGCAGACTTGAAATCCGCTGGTGCAGGAAGGAAAGAACCAAACGACTGGCCTTCTCTGGCTACATGTGTAGACATAGGAAAGATATTTGCCAGGCATTGCTTTAATGGTACTAACTGGCTATTAATGGTAGCAGGTGGGAAATGGTGGATGCACCAGGGCATTTGATAGCACTGCCTGTCAAATGCCATCCTAAAACCTATCCACTTGCTGAAGGCAGGCCTGGTTGAAACATTTTTATTACAGCACTAGTGTGTTAACAGCACCAATTAAACCATTAGCTTTCAGAAGACGGCCTTGAAAAAACCCTGGCAGGCACTTTGAGTGCCAAGTTTGATTTTAAGGCTTAATAAAGCGAGCTCAAAGAGATCCAAGGAGAGTGTATTTTGTGCATGGATGGTCATGAAGTGTGTGCAATTGGTCATAGGCATTAGTGGTGTCAGAGGCAATCAATGGGTGAGTTAATAAACAAACACCACCTACACCATCTCCCTATCTGTACTCCAATGCATTAGTTTCAACTAAAGATTGTACTTTAACACCACCTGATAGAAACAACTAATGAGGTTCAGCGGAACACACGTCAGCTTTTCTTCTACCAGCAGACTATGACAAAATGCAATTGTTCCATAGCAAAATGCGGCTTTCATGTGGAAAACAAAGCAATTTGTATTATTATGGTATTTATTGTGTGCGGACCTCGCTTTGAGAAGCAACAGAGCATTTTAAAGAGCTATACAAAAATATAGATGCACAACAGAGTTCTTAACAGAGGTATACAACAGTACAGATGCATAACAGACGCTTTTCAGAGGTAACAGAACAGCTATACAGCGGGGGGTAGGATACAAAGGGGTACATCTATGCAGGGAGGAGAGGGGCAGAGGGTGTCTAGTAAGTCAGAGGGCACGGGGGGCGAAGTGATGGCCTAGCTGTCGAGGACAGACACCTGGAAGAGGTGGTTCTTCTGTTATTTTCTGAATTGTAGGAGCATGGGAGTGAGTCTGGTGCTGATGGGAGGAGGTTCCATAGTCTTGGGGTGTAGGCAGAGAAGGGTTGTTTTCCAGTTCTTAAATTTTTAAAGTAGTGGATTTCTAGTCTGCACGTGTCCTGGCTTCTGGTGGTGCGCTGGAGAAGCTGAGTTTCTCCGCAAGGTAGCTGGGTGACTTGGGAGCGACTGCCTTATAGATGATGCAGCAAGACTTGAAGGTGATTCTTGCATGCAGTGGGAGCCAGTGAAGGTTGATGAGGGCAGGGGTGATGTGGTCGTATCTACATAGACCCTTGATGAGGTGGGTGGCTTCATGTAGGACACTGCTCAGTGGCACGAGGGAGGATAACAGGAGGCCTTCGAGGAGGGCATTGCCCCATCCAGGTGGTATAGGGCCAGTGCTTGAACGGTGGATCTAAAACTGTCCCGAAGGAGGAAGGGCTTGATTTTCTGCAGGAGGGAGAGCTGATACTAAGCTGTCTGAGTTTGAAGGAGAGGTGTTTGTCGATGCGGAACCCGAAGGACTGTCTGGGTGTTCATTGTTGTTTGATGAGGAGTAGGAATTTGGTCTTGGAAGGGTGAGCTGCAAGTATACACTGGACATCCAAGACTGGAGCACAGAGAGGCAGGTTTTGAGCCTGTGGATGTCCTTTACGAAGTTCATCTTGAGGTACAACTCTGTGTCTTCAGCATATTGGTGAATGTAGATGTTGTGTGTGGGTAGGAGGGCTCCCAGTGGTTCCATGTATACATTGAAGATCACTGGGGAGAGGGTGGAACACTGTGGGACTCCACAGGTGACGGGAAGCCTTGGCGATCTAGAGGAGTCCATTTGATCAAACTGCTGATGGTTTGTGAGGTAGGACTTGAACCAGCGTGGGAAAAGGTTGCTGATCCTCATGTGCCGATGATGGGTGTCTGTGGGAACCTGGTGGTTTACTGTGTCGAAAGCGGCCGAGAGGTCAATTAAAACCAGGAGGCAGGGTTGGCTGTCATCAAGGATGTGAGGGCGTCGACAGCCTGTATGGTTGCCATCTCCATGTTGCATATGGGTCTGAACCCGGATTGGTAGGTTTGGAGGAGATTATTGGTGTCAATGTGTTGCTGCAGTTGCGTGGCTCCCACTTTCTCGATGTTCTTACCTAGGAAGGGAAGATGGGTGATGGGCCGTTAGTTATCTAGGTTGTCGGATCCATAGTGGGTTTCTTTAGTAGAGGGAGGATTTGTCATGTCTTTAGGCTCGATGGGCAGGTGCCTTGAGTTAGGGAGCTGTTGATCTCCAGGTAGGAAAGGAGAGCTTCTGCAGGGAGGGTCTTGAGGATGGATGCTGTATACGATATGACTTTCACAGTGACCAGGGCTTCTATCAGGTCCTCTGTAGACAGTGTCTTGAATCTTGTTCAGGGAATGAAGATTTTGCGAGGAGGGATGAGAGGTGTGTCTGTGGATGCAGAGCTGGTGTCTATGTGCTGGTGAATATTGCTGATTTTGTTGATGAAAAAGGAGATGATGGCAGTGTTTACTTTCGATGGATTGTGGTATGGCAGGGTCGGGTAGAGGGTTGATGCAGTGCTTGACCTCTCTGAAGAGGGCTCTTCTTTTGTTGTCGGCTTCTGCTGTGGTGTTCTGATAGTAGGAGGCATTGGCTGTGTTGATTATTTGTCTGCAGGTTGCTCAGAGTTCCTTGAAGTGCGCCAGTCAGATGCGGACCAGGTTTTCTCTTGTTTCCGGATGACTCTTTTGCACAGTTTGAGTTCTTGCGTGTACCAGCGTGATGATGGTTTTGTTTTGCAGGTGGGTTGAAGTCGCCTAGGAATATATTTTTTTGCCTGAGGGACATGGTGGTGACCAGGTCAGTTAAGTCTCTGATGAAGGCGGTGTTTTGGTTTGGGTGGTCTGTAGAGGAGATGCAAGGTGACTGTGTTCATCGGGAAGAGCGGGAAGTGGCATGAGAGGACTTCAAAGGAGGCAATGCTGTTGACGTCAAGTCTGGTGCAGGTCCATCAGATCTTGATGCATGATTGTGAGACCGCCGCCTGTCTTGTTCGGCTGGTTTCTGTGTTGGATGTTGGAGCCGTCTGAGACAAAGATGTCTAGGATGTGGGTGGAGGTGGGTGTCAGCCTGGTCTCGGCGATGAAGATGGCATCAAGGTTGTGTGCAGTGATGATGTTGGTGATGGCTGCTGCATGGGTGATAGCTGAGTGGACGTTGGTGGGCCTCTACCTCTGTGTTGTGGATAGTGAGTGGGTGCTGATGGGCTTGAGGCAGATGTGGGTGAACTTTGTGCATTGTCCATGTCTTAGTGGTGGGTCAATGTCGTTGACGTTGCTGGTGATGGTGGGGATGGCCTGTGGGGATAGAGGGAGAAAATATATGTCAGCGCGTGCTTGCCTGTTGTCTGACCTGGGTCCTCCCAGTCCGAAGAGGTCAAACAGGAATTGCCCATTTCTTTTTCTGCCCTACAGGTCCAAATAGGAAGTATCCTTTTCTTTGTCTGCTCTACAGGTTCAAATAGGAATTGTGCTTTTCTTCATCTGCCTATTTTTATGTTTGAACTTCAAGAGCAGAAAGGAAGAGGCAGACCTATGAAGGTGGGAGGAACATAAGCATGCAACCTAGATCCACTTGCAATAACCACATGCAAATCAGTCAAGTACTGCCACCAATGGTAGCATCCAAACTGCTAGGCCAGATCCCCTCTGCATGGAAACACAAGCAATCACAGACATGTTTCAGCCTTGTTGGGCCTCCACAGTGAAGTGCAGCTTTGTTCCCCATGGTGCAGTGAGCAAGGGACCAATGTCTGGGCAGACCCTCTCACATATAGTGAGACAAACTATAACCACAAAAGGGATGGGTGGAAGGTTTTGTATGAATCTGAACCACTGGCATTGCTCTGGACAACCTTCCACACACCCGTTTTTTAGCCCATCTGCGCCGTTGCAAAAGGGGTCCAGACATATGCAAATCAGTCCGGTACTGCACCAATGGTAGCAGCCCAGCCTGTATGTATGTTTATACAAAAAGAAGATGTATTAACAAGTGTCTAAACCCAAAAAGTAAAATGACAAGAGGTATATCTGATACCCAAAACTTCATACATGAACATTAAAACGTTTTTTATTAAACATATAGAAAATGACGCTCATAAAATGATCACATTACATAAAACTCCATAAAAACATATAAAACATATATCTCATAGAACACAAGAAGTACAAACAATGTGGGTTGGTTCTTCTAATAACTGGATCAAAAACTGTTCTCCCTTTTTTTGGAATGCTATTATTGTTTTCTAAACCCAACTTCCACAAGTTTCTGTCCCTAGAACACAGACAAATGTAGGACATTCATCAGGGGTATAAAGTTGCTTGTGTTTTTGATAGTGATAAGTCTTCTTTCCTATCACTTCTTCTCTGCCATGTGTGCTCAGTAATACGAACCCTGTGGGTTAAACACACTCTATTAAAATGTACCTATTATCATTTAGATCTTATCAATAGACCTTAATAAAGGGCCCCCATCCCCATCCACCTAGGGGACTAGATATGCTTCTCTCTTACATACCTTGTAGAGTGTGGGGAACATTTCCACAGTCTGCAGTGCACCAACCAATGGTGATTGTAGGGAAGATTTCCTTTTCATGGGGAATATCACTCCAACTTTTCTTCTATTCTACAGTAAACAGAGACAAGAGGACCTATTTTGAGGTTGTTGTAAACTGTCTAGATGTTGATATAAGTTGTCAGTACTATTGTGTCGCCATTAGGGCCCTCTTACCTGTAGGGATTGTAGACAGTATTTGCCCACGCTTCAACACTGCCGTCATGCGGTTAGCACAGAAATTGACCAAAGTGTGTTATACCGGTGAAAAGCTAAGGGAAAGATAAAGAGAGAAGGGCAAAAAACCTTACTCAATATATAGGTTTTAAAACACCAGGTCTCAACTGTCTAATGCGTTTAAAGTAAGGGAACCATCACACTTACTTCAATGATGTTCAAATATGCTCACTTCTGCATATATATAGATGGATCTGTAGGTCTTCACAGACACAGGCCTCAAAAGAATCCAGAATGCTCCTTTCCAAACGGGGGGTGGAGGGGGATCGGGGGATAATTCTTATCTCCATCTCTAAGGACAGGGAAAAATAAGGAAGAGTAATATCCTTGTGAGTGGAAATATAATCTAAGTCTTGAACGCAAAGGTTTATTAGTTATATATATTGTTTAGTACTTCCAACTATGCTTGGCCAGGTCCCCTATGCATGGAAACACAAGCAACCCCAGACATGTTTCGGCCTTGTTGGCCTCCTCAGCCTCCTATGTCTGGGCACTTGCACCTGCTCACAAACTGCAAAAGAAAGGAAGCTGCAAAGCTGCTTAATTAGGGAAAAAGTGCGGCAAAAGAGCAAGGCAGCAACAGTTTATCAGTGATTGACAGGTGGCCGGCGGCTTAGGCCATGTGACGAGGTCCATTTGCACCTGCTCACCAACTGCAAAGGAAAAGGGGCTGGAGGGCTGCTTAATTAGGGAAAAAGGATGGCAAAACAGGAAGGCACCAAGAGTTTAGCAGTGATTGACAGGTGGCCGGTTCATAGGCACGTGACCTGATCCACTTGCCCCTGCTCACCAACTGCAAAGGTAAAGAGGCTGGAGGGCTGCTTAAGTAGGGAAAACGGGCATCAAAATAGGAAGGCGCTAACAGTTTCTCCTTCGCCTTCCTCAAAAACTACATTTAAATAAATAAATCCCTGCTTATTTGTCATCAAATAATGCTTTCATGTATATAATATGAGCAGCTGTTGCAAAAAAGACTTGTGTCTTAATATATGACTCCATACGATCTGGTTGATAACAGCTTTAGGGGCCGATTCATGGAACAAACGTGCGCCGAAAATCCATGCACAAGCAGACGCAAGGGAGCGCAAGCGTGAGAAACGCAGCGCACGCGTGCGATTCAAGGAAGACGCTGCGCGTGTTTCCCGCTGTCCGTGCGCCCAATCCAGCCATGGCGCACGCAGGCATACACGGTGTGCGCTACGCGCACAGCAAAAGCGCACATAGCGCGGCGCACACAACCAGAGTAGGCGGAACAGTGGGCGTAACACGCGGAATGGGGAACAACGTGTGAAAAAGAAGGCGTAACTGGGGAAGTACTGCAGGGAACTACACGGAACGCCCACACGCACGCAAACAACCCGTATTCATGGTTCCGAATACGGGAAACCCGCGCACGGCAAAAGACGCACACAGGCGTCAACGCGTCCGCCACACGAAGGCAGGCGGAAGTGTCCCCACGCACAGTATAAAAGTGCGCGCAACCAACAAACACGTATATGCAGCTACGATGAATGCCCCATTTGTCGCAGCACTGATCGTGGGACACCGCAGGAGCAGAATAGCCAGGGCATGCTTTTTCGCACCACGGACAAGCCTTTTTGGGATGCCTGACGACCAGGTCTATGGCAGGTATAGGTTTCCACCCCACATCATCCTAGACCTGGTCAGGGAGTGGGAAGATGACCTTTCATCCCCCACCCTTTGCTCGCAAGCATTGAGCCCCTTGGAGAACCTGCTCAATGTCCTGCATTTTTTGGATACTGGGTCATTTCAGCGGACTACTGCCATAGTGGGGGGGGTCTCACAGGCTACGCAGTCACGCTGCCTACACCAGGTACTGGCAATCATGACAGCGCGCCCCTCAGTCCGCAGGCACATATACATGCCCAGAACACCCGCAGAAAGGCAGGCCGTTGTCCTGGATTTTTTGAGGGTGGCACACTTCCCCAAAGTGCTCAGTGCCATAGATTGCACCCATGTGGCCCTTCGTCCACCTAGGGCCACTGAGCACATCTACCGAAACTGCAAGTACTGGCATTCCATCAATGTACAGGTGGTATGCGATGCAAAGGGAATCATCACCTCTGTCTATGCAAACTACCCTGGCTCCATCCATGACAGTTTCATATACAGAATGTCCGCCCTGAGCCGGGCCCTGGAAGCTGGGCAGCATGGCGACACATGGCTCCTAGGTGAGTACAAATGCCCTTGCACATGCATGCAAGTCACACACAGACAAATACCCAAACCCTAATAATCTCAACTATTATCACCTCCCCAGCGGACAGTGTCTACCCTCTGAGCAACCACATGATGACGCCAATCCGGAACCCCACCACACCACCCCAGGTAAGATACAACGCCGCCCATATTGCAACCAGGGCCATAGTGAGTGCACATTTGGAGTGCTCAAGTCACGTTTCCGCTCCCTTGACAGCTCTGGCGGGCAACTACTCTATGCACCACCAGTAGTGTGCAGGATCATTGTGGCAGCATGTGTCCTGCACAATGTTGCAACACGGCAGGGCGTCCCGGTGGACATGGTGGAGCCCCCACATCCCCAACCACAGGCACAGGCGCTGCCCATGGGAGGAGACAGGGCACGTGGCGAGGAAGCCCGGACCCAGCTTGTGGCCACATTTTTCACCTAAACTCCCACCCCTGCGGAGTGCACACAGGCCTGGCACATACCAGGTGACAATCGATGATGACAAACAGACAGTCAACTGTCACAGCCCTACCACCCTGAGATAGTTGCCATGGAATTGCCACATCGTCTGCATCCCTAGCTACTTAAACACAAGCTATCCTGTGTGACCAAAAGGCACACATATGACATATGACATGATATGGCCTATACACAAGTATTTCAAGGTGCGATGAGGCAGGGAGGGGGGAACAAGGGAAGACAGACAACGGTACAACTAGGCCAGGTGTTGTAAGAGGATTCAATTCAGCACTACAGCTAAGTTAACGCCTAGTCTAGAATACTGAATGAAAACCCTTATTGATATATCTTTAGGTCCAGTTCATGCGTTCTGGATGACTACCCCTATATAACACCCCTCTCTTGGAATCCCCCTGACCCCACTGAGCCAAGAAGTACTTCTGTTTTGCAAGTTAAAAGGGTTTATTTGATAATTTAAACAATAGATATATATATGACACTTTATAATAAATTAATAATTGAATATCACACTTAATCTGATATGATAAAGATTAACAACAGAGAATCTGGCACTAGCACACTTCTTTATAATTACTAAGGAGTTGAGATGAAATGGATAAGGTAGCACACTGGTAAATAGGTACAGAAGTATAATGTGGTAGAGAATGCTTTATAGGGTTCAAGGAAATGCAAGGTTGAATGAATGAAATGCAGTATAGAAAATACTCAATATGATTTCAACAAAACAATGTAATCACTTTTCTCTGGCTATTCACTCCCCCCCTCTTTATGCAATGCAAGGGAATGGGAGGAAAGCACACAGTTCTCAGAAATGCAATCAACTGTAATTCAGTTCAATCCCCCCCAAGCTTAGACAACAGAAGTTTAAAACACAGGCCCAAATGCTTTGATATGTGCTAGCAATGAATTAAAAAATATGCTAAACTGCTTTTAATTCCCTTTCAGAGGTTCAGGGTGAGTGATAGCTACTCTCTATGAATTCAGGATCACCTTAACAATGCTTTAGTAGTAACTAGCAGGTAAACGAAGTTTTTGGCAAGTGGAAGGCAAGCAGCAGCTGTTTTTACACGAGGAGAAATTTGCAAATCGCGGTAAAATTCGCGCGTGCTTTTCCGCGATTGCGGTAAAACTATAAGGGGTAGGAATGTGGTTCTTGGTGCGATTCAAAGCTCAGATTCTAAGCTTTCAAATGAAAGTTACTGCAAGTCTCTAGCACAAACGGTTACAGAGTTATGACCGATTTAATAGAGGTCGTTTTTGGTTTTGCAAATTTTAAAAGCTCAAAATGACAAGTGGCAGATTTTGCAGCTAAAATGACAGGTGACAGATTTGGAGCTATCAGGCAGTTCTACTTAGGTTAAATAGATTGAATTAGATGAATTTAAACTAAGAGATTGGGTCTACACAGTTCTGCTGGGTACTCACACTATATTCTTGAATTAAATGGGCCTCGTCACGGATCTGGTCAGGGTTTTAGACTGGGCTCGGGTCTCTCTCTGGGCACAGCACTGCTTTCTCTCTGGGTACAGCACTGCTTTCTCTCTCTGGTCTGGTCTCTAGTTTGGCTTTCTGGAGGTTGATGAATTTGAAGTCTGGATCTCTGGATGTTGTATGGTCCGGCAGAGCGCGTTGCAGCAAATGGAATTGAAGGTCTCTACCTAAGTTTCAGTGGTCCATTTATATGTTCTGCAAGTGGGTGGGTGTGTTGGTCATAACTAAACTCGCCCCTCTCACTTGTCATTGGTCAAATTTCCATTCCCAACTTGATTGGCGAATTAACTGTGAGTCAGAGGGATGTCATTTTATGGCTTGCAGATAGGACACTCCTCTGTCAGATTGCACACATTCTATATTTGATAATAAAAGACATATTTCACAGTTACACAGTTGCTTGAAATTACATATACATGGTGTGGCTGAATTTAGCCATGTCTCTGTCCAAATCTGCTGTTTCTAAGAGCTTGCATTCAGAAATGGCACATAATTGACTTTTTAACTGATTTTTCAATTTCGGACATTGACCCAACTTTACGTACATGTGCGCAGGGAGTATGGACATTAACTGATGAAGTTTCAGATTTTTAACATGCATACATTTAGAGTAATATCCACTTTTCCGCTAAAAACCCCCTGAACATACCACCGGTTCTAAAAACCTCTTAAACTGTGGGCAGAAAAATCACAAGAATTATGGTATCATTTATAAAATTTTCACATGTCCGCTCTATGAATGATCCATCTTTTTAAAGTTATGTTCTGGCTCCAAAGGGGTGTGGTTTCCTCTCAGCACAAGGTAGTAATACTGGTTTATCCAGTTCTGCCAAGCCAGCTTGCTCTCACAGGCAGTGCCCCTCCCAGCTTCTGCCAAGAGGAAGCTACATTTTACGACTGCTGTAATAAAACCTTTGCCTGAGTCAGGAGAGGATCATTGTTCAAGAGGAAGCCATTTATGATCCTCTCAATAAACCCTCTGCCTGGGTGAAGGGAGTTGCATTGTTCACTCTCCTGCAGAGCACAGGTAATTCAATTATCAGAAAGATGGCATATCCTTAGTGTTGCCAGCAAAAGGCAGATAGCCTGGGAACACAGCTGTGACTCAAGTTTCACTCCTGATGGGGTAGTTGCCAGGCAGAATCAAGTTCCTTAAGCCAGACTTTCAGCTACTGTCATGTTATTTGTTGCTTTTTAAATTAACTTGCAATTTTACACATGCAGCTAGAATGCTGATTCTAAGTGCAAAACTATGACATTTCAACAGTTACAAAGGCATGTGACACCAAACATAGGTCACTCATTTAATCTAAACATTTTCGATTTTAGTGTCTTTAAATCCAGTGCAACTTAAACTGCTGCAATCCACAGCTCAGCCAGTCTTGTTATAAACCTTCAAGTCACTTCAGAATATCACTTTACATTGTATCCACCTCTCAGTAAGTCTTTCTTTGGCCTGCTTTGGGTTCATTCAGTTTTACACAAAAAAGTTAAATCTGGTGTGGTTTTAAAATGCCGGCTTTTGGATAGTGGTGAGTACTGGTACTGCACCCATTTTTGGGATTTAACAAATGAATTCCCCACAATTCTAGGTTGCATTTGGCAATCAGCATTTCCATTCCCAATGGTTTCAGACTACTGTGCAAAAATGAATTCCCAACAGTATGGGTTTGCTTTTGGCAATCAGCATTGCCTCTCTGAGCTCACAATATAGGCGAAATGGAATTTTCCTGTGCATTTTCTGGGGAGCTCTGGCCATTATGATGTTTTCAATGCCAGTACTGCACAGTTTTGAGGTAGGGCTCGGATGCATGGGTAAATACATCCCACAAGCCCCCCTTCTTGCGGTGGCCATCTGATCCTTCACTAATGGGACCCGCAAGATCTGGGATGTAGTTCTCATCTTCTTCCGATAAATGGCACAGTTCAGCATCTTTTCCTCCATCCGGTCGGATCGATCGGTTCTCCTCGCCGGGCCTGATGGGAGTATTGGGCGGTCCACTGGGCCCATTGGATCTTCGTTCCCGGTCTCCGTATCATCCTCCTTGGCCCGTCTTCAGGTTTTCTTTCTCCTAGGACGACAAAGGAAGAGCGGCAATACCTACTCATAGACTTTTTCCACCACTGTTGAGATAGTGGGGCAGCATATGCATTTCATCATCACGAAACATTACATTCTTATTTTGAAAAAATAAAAACAGTATAACTAAGAGACAGTTTCATGCAAATCACAATATTTTAGAGACTAGATGTGGTATGTTTTATGGTTGGAACTGAATTAGTCTGAGACAGTACCCGCTAGGATTCCAGAGGATTCCTCCAGTTGTTGCAGAGTGTGCCTGGGATGGCAACATTTCAACTGGTTTATGTGGACCCACTTGTCTTCCCCCTCTGCCGAACCGCCTTTGGGGATGTGGATTTTGTAGGCCACAGGTGAGATCTTGTCGATGATCTCAAAGGGTCCTTTCCATGTAGGCAAAAATTTGCGCTGCTTGGCCTGGTTCCTTTGGAAGTTGTATAGATAGACCCGGTCCCCCACCTGATATTCCTTCCTGGAAGTTTTCAGGTCATAGTGGGTCTTCATGCTTTCAGCTGATCTTTCTAGATTCCGCTGAGCATAAGCAAAAGCATGTTGGAGGTGTTTCCTTAAATTCTCTACATACTCATGAGTAGTGGAGGCATTTATCAGTGTCTGCTCTTGGGTCCTATAGAGCAAATGCTGAGGAAGCACCATCTTGCGCCCAGTCATCAACTCAAATGGTGACATTTTGGTTGCAGATGAAGGGGTAGATCTGATAGCCATTAGGACCAGAGGTAATCGGATATCCCAACTTGGCCCAGAATCTGCCACAAACTTCTTTAATATGCTCACAATGGTTCGGTTATATCTCTCTACTGCCCCAGAAGAAGCTGGCCGATAAGCAATATGCAACTTCCTTTTGACCCCCAGTATCTCCCACATCTTTGTCATTACTTCACTGGTGAAGTGGCTACCTCTGTCTGACTCAATCCTTTGAGGTAGACCAAAACGGGAAAAGATGTGGTTAATCATCAAGGCAGCTGCAGTTTCTGCCTTGCAGTTTGGGGCTGGGAGACATTCCACCCACTGGGTAAACAAGCATGTCACAGTCAACATGTACTTATTCCCCCTAGCCGAGCGAATCACAGGGCCTACAAAGTCGATTTGTAAATCTGACCATGGCAGTGTCATCCCCCGCTTTTGTAAAGGTGCCCGGTGTGTGAGGGATGTCGGCTGAAATTGTGCACACACAAGACAACCCTTCAAATATTGGTTGAGGTCCTGGCCCATGTGTGGCCAGTATGCAACCTCTCTTAAGATTTCCAGTGTTGTGTGAAACCCCCTGTGACCGGCAGTGGCCGCATCATGGGCGTGACTTAACATCAGGCTTCGGAATGAGGTAGGAACCACCCACTGATCGTGGCCAGCTTTGGATTTCCTTACCAACAAACCGTCTTGGATCCGGAACATTTTTGGACATTTCATCAACACTCTTAGGTCCTCTTTCCCAATGTAATCGGTATCCGTCAGGGGAAAGTTCTCAGGGTCCTCAAGGTGCTGGTAAAATTTACCAATTATTGGATCCCCCTTCTGAGCGGTAATCAAATCAGCATCAGGGGTCTCCTTACTCCATTGTACAATTGAAAGGTCGTTGTGAGCATTTGTCTTGGACCTAGTGATGGCAGTGACCTGGATTTCCCCCAACAGGGACTCAATCTCAATTAGATCCCCTTGGATGGCCCCGGTTTTGGCCAGCTGATCAGCTAAGTCATTTCCAGTTTTGTCTAGTCCCTCTACTTTGGAATGACCCTTGATCTTTTTCCAGTAGATGGTCATCCCATTCGATGTGACCAGATCATCAATGTTTTGGATCAACTTCCCATGTTTCAAGGGTTTGTTGTTAGCACATAACATGCCTCTGGTTTTCCAATTAACCAGGTGCTCCACGAACCCGTTCCGTACATAATCCGAATCTGTGAATATGACCAGTTCGTGGAGGTGATGCTGGACAGCAGTGAGGATGGCCTGATGCACAGCCATCAATTCTGCCACCTGACTACTTCGGGGACCAATTTTGTATCCAGCGGAGGGTTCTGGGGACTCATTCACCCATGCATTCCCTACGCCGGCCACCAGTTCTTTCTCCCCGTTGTTGTCAACATGGTAAGAGCATTCATCCACATAGACAGTGGGCATTCCCTCACACTTGTCCTCTTCAAAGACTTTGTGTGGGGAATTAAGGTATGCCTCCATGTTGTCCTTGATTTTTAGACTTTCGTCCTCGAGACAGTTTTCTCTGGCACAATCATGCAAGTCAGCCAGACCTTGCGCGAGGGGACTCTTCTTGTTTTGGCCATA
Source organism: Ambystoma mexicanum (assembly GCF_040938575.1). Lineage (NCBI taxonomy): Eukaryota > Metazoa > Chordata > Amphibia > Caudata > Ambystomatidae > Ambystoma > Ambystoma mexicanum. Next base: position 97,343,614 of record NC_090935.1, on the reverse strand, counting down.
TCTGACCTCCACAGGAAAGCCTTGCATTGACAGAATCCAGGAAGTAATTCGGGAATTACTCACATTTCCGGCCCGGATTCTGTCACTTTGGAGATATTGCAGAGGCTGGTGTGGAGTCTCCACTATGATGTGTTCCCCCTGGATAAACGGGCGGTAATTCTTCAATGCCCACACCGTTGCCAGGAGTGCCTTCTCACAATCGTTGAATTTTTCCTCCACAGAGGATAAAGTTTTGCTCGCATAGGAGATTACTTTATTGACCTTGTCATGCTTTTGATATAATACTGCCGTCAAGCACGTATTAGAGAACCCTGTCTCCAGGAAGAACTCCTTGTTTCTGACAGGGTAAGCTAGGCAAGGCGCTTGTGAGAGGCTTCTTTTGAGTTGTTTTACTGCCTCGGATTGTTCTGGACCCCATTCCCACTTGACCCCCCCCTTCAGGAGATGAATCAGGGGTCTGGTGATCTCTGCGTAGCCCTCAATGAACTTTCTGCTGTAATTAGTCAGTCCAAGGAGGCTCCTTAGTTCTCGCAGAGTTGTGGGGTCTTTCAGTTTCTGAAGTGCTTCCACTTTCTTTTCCTGGGGACAGAGGCCCTGGGGAGTAATCTCATGCCCCAAGAAATTAACACGGGTTCTACACCACTGTGCTTTCTGAAAGGAAAGTTTTGCTCCGGCGGCCCTCAACTGTGTCAGAACATAACGGATCTCCGCTATGTGTTCCTCAGCAGTTGAGCTTTTGATGAGGACATCATCTACATAAGCCAGGTTACCCCTCGCACCCAGGTCGGGCATGGCCTTATGTAGGAAAATGTTGAATTCATTGCCGGAGTTGAGGTATCCGAAGGGAGTCCGGGTCCATGTGTACTGCTGGCCCCCAAAGGTAAAAGCCAGTTTGTATTGGTCCTCCCTGCTGACAGGCACGGTCCAGGATCCATTGGTCAGGTCTATTGCAGTGAATACCTGTGACCCCTGGATCTGGGCCAGCCCTTGGTCAATGTAGGGCAGAGGCCATCGGGAAGTATGGACCCGTTTGTTGAGCTCCCTAAGGTCAGCGCAGAGTCTCCACTGGCCGTTCGGCTTCAATATTCCCAGCACCGGATTATTGAAGGTGCTGTGGACTGGACGGATTATTCCCCGGGACTCAAGGTTCTTAATTATTTCAGTAAGGGACTCCATTGATGCGAGAGGCAAGCGATATTGCTTCACAAACACAGGAGTCATGCCAGGGTCCGTGGGGATTGTTGTTGTGTGGATGTCGGTACGACCACAGTCATATGAGTCTACCGCAAAGAGATCTTGGAAATCCAAGAAAACTTGTTTCAACTTTTGCTTTTGTTCCAGAGTCACACAGGCATCAGCTAGGTTGACTCTCTCTTCCACCATCTGCCTGAAGCCTGGAAAGACTTCTGGTTTGGCTATCTCCGCGGCCTCCTCCAGCTGGGTGGAGAAGTCCCTGGTCAGAGTGCTGATTTGGACCGGAGGCTTCAGGTGGGAAAGGCAGCCCTCATGGACCTGGAAAATCACCTCATCCCTCCTGAAGTCACAAGTCACATCTTCCTTACTATAAGGGCAAGAAGTGTTCACCAGGAAGTTCCCCCCATGCCGGGTAAAAATCCTGTCTGGTGTTGTATTGTCATCACTGTCACTGTCAACGCAGTCCTTGGGGATTGGCCCTAACAGTTCATTTACAAGATCAATGGAGAAATGTCGGTCATCAACCGCCATTCCAATAATGGTGCCTGCGGCTAGAGTAATACTCTTTAAGTCGCTGTTATCCACCTCTATTGGAATGGTGTCATGTTCTATGTTGACTAATGGAGTTGGGTTTACCCCCAACCCTTGCTGTTGGAGAGAAGCATTTAGATGTATGTAAGCATCAGGGTTTTTCAACTCTTGTCCCCTTTTAACTTTCACTTCCAGGGAGAATTGTCGGGTCCTTTCTGGGATGGTGACTTCCGCTTTAACCTGAATTTCAACTGCATAAGGTAGCAATTGAGCTGACCTAAATGCTTTTTCTGGGTCATCAAAGCCCATGGGATTGTCCGCTAATCGGGACCAAGCTTTGAAGTTTATTAGGTCCAAACTAATGGCAAAGCGATTGAGAATGTCACTGCCTAAGTAAAAGGCGGCAGGGACGTCTCGCACGACCCAACAATTGTGGACTATGCTCTTGTTACCAATGGAGATTTTGAGCATACACCTGCTTGGCAGGAGATGTTTGGAATTAGGTGCTTCCAGGTCCATTTCCCATTTGTCTATCAGTTTGAAGGTGGGAATGGCTGGATCTTTTGGGAGTTGGCGAAACATGGCTTCGCTGATGAAGCTCTTACCATTGTTCACGCACACTCGAGCGAGAACAGGGTCCTTCCCATCATTTAACTGAACAGGGATGAACAACTGCTCTCCAATTTGCTGAATATCAGCCAGGCTTTGAGCTGATTTCACATCTTTCTGGACTATAGGAGTGGGAGTTTCTGATTGTGGATTAGTATAGAATTTCAGAGTGTTTCCTTCCAGTGTGGAATACCACCTTAAACTGGAAGGAAGGTTGATTTTCAGAAATAGAGAGGACCCCCCATCACCAGTCTGTTGTCCTATTGCTATTACTGTCACGTCTGGAATTTGGTTGTTCTGGAAGTGAAATTCTACTTGGTCAGATTTTTGTTCAACCATGTGGCAGGTGCCGTTTAAACTAACATGGTTGACACTCTGTTTTAATTTTATTGGTCGGCTAGTCTGGGTCCAGAGGACCTTGTTTACGCAATCGATTAGGGGTGACAACCTTCTCAGGAGGTCATTCCCTAGTAAACAAGGGGTGCCCTCTGGAGTCACAACTATGACCGGGTGTTTCAACTTGTGTCGCCCAATTTTAATGTCCAAGTCTGCAGTCCCCTCAACGGGAATTTCCTTCCCGTCAAAGTTCTGCAGTTGTCCAGGAAGAGAGGTGAGAGGAACTTGGTAATTCTCTCCCCTTCCTGCATTCAGTTCATCAAAGGCCCTTCTGGACAGAAGGGTAGCTTGAGATCCAGTGTCCACCAGTGCCGAGATTGTACCCTGCCCCTGTACTTGTACCGGGGCATAACATCTTCCCTCCTTCTCCTCAAGGGGGCACAGATAATGCACATTTTTGGACAACTGGTGGGCTAATTTTCTGGTTTTGGACATCGCTAGCGAAGAGATTTGGGCAGAATCTTGTGGAGAGCCTTGGGAATCTGAAAGAAAAATTTGGCAACTGGAGATCAGAGCCATTGTGGGTTCCCCTGGCTCCGGTTCTGGGCCGCCCCCCCCTTTTTGGAGGCAGTCACCAGGATGGGTTCGAACCAGGGGATTTTCTTGCTGTTGGTTCTGGGATGAGATGGTGGGCGGCGGTAGCTCAGTCTCCACATCTCCCCAGTCTGGATTTGCATCCCTAGGGACCCATTTTTCTTTGGGAGGAGTTCCCCCCTCTCTGAAGGAGAAGATCCTTTTCCCCGGATCCTCTGAGGATCCCTCTCCCTCAGATTGGAAGATCTGTACCTCCTCCTCAAACTGAGTCTGTTTGGGTCTTTTGTTTCTCCTACCCCCCCTCTGCTCCTTAGGAGGCAGACTTTCAGGGGCAAGAGATTTTGTTTCCGGTTCCTGGGTTTCCAGGGGCTGTTTACAAGTGAGGAAGGAAGCTTCCTCCAATGCTTTACACCCCTCTTCCCTTTGTGCCTCCTCCCTGGGAACCGGTGAGTTATCGGGGTGCTGCCCCCGTCATTGTTCTGGAGCACCAGGTCCAGAGTTGGGTACGTTCTGCGCCGGCATGCCGATCTGAGGGTTCTGCTGAGCCCTCAGTATGTGACCCATATCCCGCGCCATGTTTTGAACCTGGCGCTCTAACTGGGAAACCCGCTCAGGCTGATACGGGGCCCTGTTTTCTCCCCTGGGCTGATCCCGGGAAGGGTAGCTGTCCCTTCTTTGGTAGTACCCCTGGTTGGGAAGATTTGGGTACCCCTCCACCCTTGGCCTCCCCTCTCCCGGATTCAGTGGTCTGGGCTCAGGGAATTGGGGAAAGAAGGATGGATGGTTTTGGGGCTGAAAGTCGGGTGGATATCTGGGGAAAAAGTTCTGCCCAGGGTTTGGTAAATTTCTGCCCTCCTGAGGGAAGTTTGGAGGGAAGTTCCCTGGGTTAGGTGCTTGGCTGGATCCCCCCCCTTGGGCTGGAGGAGTCCACACATAACCCAGGATGGGTCGATTTCCCTTGTAACGGGGACTTACATAATCAGGAGAGCGAGGGACCCCATTTGTGGGGCTGCCTCCTTGGCTCCCTGTCTGTGACTGACCCGAGGACCTTCTGGGCCTAGCATTATTAGGTGCAGGTAGGTTTTTAGGCCCCCCCATCTCCAAATCCAAAACGGGGGTGACCTTTACCTCTGCCACCTTGGCAGCAGCAGGGGTGCTGTTGGCTTTGGGGTTTTTCTGGGCATTACTTTTGCTATCTACCGGTTTCTGCACCTCATAGATCCGGGTAGCCTGTTCAATGACCCAGTCTAAAGATCTTTTCTCGTGAAAATCCCTCACGAGCTGGGTCATGATATATTTGGGCAAGGCATGGAAAAACGTATTAATAAATTCCCTGCTATCCGTGCGCACCCTTCTTGTGGTCTGTGCAAAAGCACGCTTTAACTCCTGCACAAATTCTTGTGGGGCCTGATCCTCCCCACATTGCAAATTGTAGGCTGCCTTGCGAGCCTCTTGAGGATTTCTGTGAACAGAAAAATGTTTCAAGATGGCCGCCTTATAGGTGGACCATCTTAAATGATTTTGGTCCTCCAGCCCCGCAAAGAAACTGGAGTATTCCGGGGAGAAGGTCCACTTTACATATTGAATACAGCTTTGGCTGTCCTTCAAATGGAAAGTCTCCATCATTTGTTCAAACAACTCTAAGTGCTCCCAAACAGAATACTTAGCGTTCTTATGGTAAGGCGTAATGACGCTCCTGATCGCCTTAATCTGCTTTAAGGGGTCCTTAAGCAAGGCCCTTTTTGCCTTATTGGCCGTTTTGGTTCGGGTAACCCTTGTCCATTCTTCCTCGGACTCAGAGGCACTGCTCCCAGAGGTTCCCGTCTGTTCTTCCAGGTTTTCCCGGATTCTGAGAGCCTGGGAATGGCTGGCAGAATGTGGGAACCTGGTCTCCTGTGTCCTGCGCAGTTCAGAGGAGTCTTCAGATTCCTCCTTGCTGCCAGGATTTGATGGGTACCCCCTCCACTGATCTAACTGGGCAGAGGTTTTCAGGATGCCCTTAATGGGCCTACTCTCCTGGGGTTCCCCATTGAACTGTACTGTACTTGGGTGCCCATACCCAGATGCCCAACCCCTCCATTCCTGAGTGGTACTGGCCTATGAGCCCCATACTCTTAGCTGGATAGTAATCTGCCATCCCTGCGGCCCTGTGCTCATGTGCGCCAGGGGACATGGGGGTGGTAGAGTCCAGGGACTGAGAGGTATGAGGGCCTCTGGTACTAGGGCTCCTGAGGTTATGCTCCGGAGTTTCCATTTCCCAGCGAACCTCATCTCTATCCGCCCCTGCTCCCTGTTGCAATGCAAGAGCCTGCATTTGTGCTTTCAGTTCCTCTGTTAAGGCCTTACTCGACTCTATCAGTCTCTCCTGCATCGCTACCTGTTGTTGGAGCCTATCATTGTGTTGACAGAGGGCCTCATTTTCCCTCTGTGCTTCCTGGTTGGTCCTGGAGAACTGGGCCAGTCTTTGCTGCAGGAGGGTTACCTCCTGAGCTGTGTCCCTATTGGCCTGCTCCTTTCTTGCTACAGCATCCTCCACCCTCCTGGTGTGCTCTAGTAAGTTCTGGTGTTCTTTTTGGAGGTCACCCAGTCCCTGGTGGGTCAGGTGATTTTCTTCCATTTTTCTTTTTAAATGGCAGACTTCCTGGCCTAAGGTATCCCTTTCCTGACTGAGAGCCTGCATCTGTGCTGCCAGGTCGTCCCTTTGCCTTTGGAAGGCACCAGCATTCTGGCGCTCCTGATCAAACTCTGCCTGGGTATCCAGGTCTTTCAGAATTAGTTTGTTGCTCTCTGCCTTCACTCTATCTAGGTGGCCTTGCAGGGTGACTACCTGCTCAGCACATACCCTGTTGAAGTCCAGTTGTTGCTCCAGCTTTTTCTGGCTTTGCAGTAGGGAGTCCAAACCTTCTTGGTGTTCCTTCTGCAAGGCCAGAAATCTGGTATCCTGTTCTGACTTTTCCTTTTGCAGCACATCCATATCCTTCTTTATTTTAGTGATGTACAGTCTGCTGTCATTTTCTGACTCCTGGCTCCTCTGCAGCCTCTGCTCAGAAGAGACCAGGTCAGATTGGACCTTCTCTAACACCATCTGTTGCCTATTTGCCAGATTTTGGCTTTCAGCACATCTATCCTGCATGTCTCCCATATATAGGTACAGGTATGCTGCTATCCTGGCAATCTTATTGTGTTCCTCTTTGGCTTTAGGAGCCATATATAGTTCACTCAGGGCCACATGTAATGGACCCTGATCTCTCCATAAGTCTGACCCTGTTTCAGTGACCTGTCGCGTGATGGCCTGCAACCAGGCATCCTGGCCCTGCTCAGCCCATTCACCTCTCACAAATAATTTATGTAAGAAGTGCTCTCTGGCTATTTTCATATCTACCAAGGTCGTCATTCTAGAGATTGGTCTCTGTCCTGACTTACAGAAGTTAGTATTTTATTTTTGCAGAACAGAACTTTTCTTGGAGTGTCCCTTTTGAGGAATGCTTCACAGCGTAATGCAGCGTGGTGATCCGACCGGATGTATGTATCCCGTCAGTTAGCACACTGTATTAAGCTGCACAAGTGGTAAATCTAACCCAACGTCTCGGCTCGAGCCCCCAATTTGTAAGAGGATTCAATTCAGCACTACAGCTAAGTTAACGCCTAGTCTAGAATACTGAATGAAAACCCTTATTGATATATCTTTAGGTCCAGTTCATGCGTTCTGGATGACTACCCCTATATAACACCCCTCTCTTGGAATCCCCCTGACCCCACTGAGCCAAGAAGTAGTTCTGTTTTGCAAGTTAAAAGGGTTTATTTGATAATTTAAACAATAGATATATATATGACACTTTATAATAAATTAATAATTGAATATCACACTTAATCTGATATGATAAAGATTAACAACAGAGAATCTGGCACTAGCACACTTCTTTATAATTACTAAGGAGTTGAGATGAAATGGATAAGGTAGCACACTGGTAAATAGGTACAGAAGTATAATGTGGTAGAGAATGCTTTATAGGGTTCAAGGAAATGCAAGGTTGAATGAATGAAATGCAGTATAGAAAATACTCAATATGATTTCAACAAAACAATGTAATCACTTTTCTCTGGCTATTCACTCCCCCCCTCTTTATGCAATGCAAGGGAATGGGAGGAAAGCACACAGTTCTCAGAAATGCAATCAATCTAAATCAGTTCAATCCCCCCCAAGCTTAGACAACAGAAGTTTAAAACACAGGTTAGAGTTCGTGTCGCTTATTAGCTAGCTGTACCGTTTGTTAGTCCCATACGTGTTGTCTGTCTTTGGTCTTGCAGGAGCAGTGTTTTATGTACAAGCGCCCTGATGCCTGTGGGCTATCGGCGCTATATAAAAACTAAATACATACATACATACATACAGGCCCAAATGCTTTGATATGTGCTAGCAATGAATTAAAAAATATGCTAAACTGCTTTTAATTCCCTTTCAGAGGTTCAGGGTGAGTGATAGCTACTCTCTATGAATTCAGGATCACCTTAACAATGCTTTAGTAGTAACTAGCAGGTAAACGAAGTTTTTGGCAAGTGGAAGGCAAGCAGCAGCTGTTTTTACACGAGGAGAAATTTGCAAATCGCGGTAAGATTCGCGCGTGCGTCTTCCGCGATTGCGGTAAAACTATAAGGGGTAGGAATGTGATTCTTGCGATTAAAAGCTCAGATTCTAAGCTTTCAAATGAAAGTTACTGCAAGTCTCTAGCACAAACGGTTACAGAGTTATGACCGATTTAATAGAGGTCGTTTTTGGTTTTGCAAATTTTAAAAGCTCAAAATGACAAGTGGCAGATTTTGCAGCTAAAATGACAGGTGACAGATGTGGAGCTATCAGGCAGTTCTACTTAGGTTAAATAGATTGAATTAGATGAATTTAAACTAAGAGATTGGGTCTACACAGTTCTGCTGGGTACTCACACTATATTCTTGAATTAAATGGGCCTCGTCACGGATCTGGTCAGGGTTTTAGACTGGGCTCGGGTCTCTCTCTGGGCACAGCACTGCTTTCTCTCTGGGTACAGCACTGCTTTCTCTCTCTGGTCTGGTCTCTAGTTTGGCTTTCTGGAGGTTGATGAATTTGAAGTCTGGATCTCTGGATGTTGTATGGTCCGGCAGAGCGCGTTGCAGCAAATGGAATTGAAGGTCTCTACCTAAGTTTCAGTGGTCCATTTATATGTTCTGCAAGTGGGTGGGTGTGTTGGTCATAACTAAACTCGCCCCTCTCACTTGTCATTGGTCAAATTTCCATTCCCCACTTGATTGGCGAATGAACTGTGAGTCAGAGGGATGTCATTTTATGGCTTGCAGATAGGACACTCCTCTGTCAGATTGCACACATTCTATATTTGATAATAAAAGACATATTTCACAGTTACACGGTTGCTTGAAATTACATATACATGGTGTGGCTGAATTTAGCCATGTCTCTGTCCAAATCTGCTGTTTCTAAGAGCTTGCATTCAGAAATGGCACATAATTGACTTTTTAACTGATTTTTCAATTTCTGACATTGACCCAACTTTACGTACATGTGCGCAGGGAGTATGGACATTAACTGATGAAGTTTCAGATTTTTAACATGCATACATTTAGAGTAATATCCACTTTTCCGCTAAAACCCCCCTGAACATACCACCGGTTCTAAAAACCTCTTAAACTGTGGGCAGAAAAATCACAAGAATTATGGTATCATTTATAAAATTTTCACATGTCCGCTCTATGAATGATCCATCTTTTTAAAGTTATGTTCTGGCTCCAAAGGGGTGTGGTTTCCTCTCAGCACAAGGTAGAAATACTGGTTTATCCAGTTCTGCCAAGCCAGCTTGCTCTCACAGGCAGTGCCCCTCCCAGCTTCTGCCAAGAGGAAGCTACATTTTACGACTGCTGTAATAAAACCTTTGCCTGAGTCAGGAGAGGATCATTGTTCAAGAGGAAGCCATTTATGATCCTCTCAATAAACCCTCTGCCTGGGTGAAGGGAGTTGCATTGTTCACTCTCCTGCAGAGCACAGGTAATTCAATTATCAGAAAGATGGCATATCCTTAGTGTTGCCAGCAAAAGGCAGATAGCCTGGGAACACAGCTGTGACTCAAGTTTCACTCCTGATGGGGTAGTTGCCAGGCAGAATCAAGTTCCTTAAGCCAGACTTTCAGCTACTGTCATGTTATTTGTTGCTTTTTAAATTAACTTGCAATTTTACACATGCAGCTAGAATGCTGATTCTAAGTGCAAAACTATGACATTTCAACAGTTACAAAGGCATGTGACACCAAACATAGGTCACTCATTTAATCTAAACATTTTCGATTTTAGCGTCTTTAAATCCAGTGCAACTTAAACTGCTGCAATCCACAGCTCAGCCAGTCTTGTTATAAACCTTCAAGTCACTTCAGAATATCACTTTACATTGTATCCACCTCTCAGTAAGTCTTTCTTTGGCCTGCTTTGGGTTCATTCAGTTTTACACAAAAAAGTTAAATCTGGTGTGGTTTTAAAATGCCGGCTTTTGGATAGTGGTGAGTACTGGTACTGCACCCATTTTTGGGATTTAACAAATGAATTCCCCACAATTCTAGGTTGCATTTGGCAATCAGCATTTCCATTCCCAATGGTTTCAGACTACTGTGCAAAAATGAATTCCCAACAGTATGGGTTTGCTTTTGGCAATCAGCATTGCCTCTCTGAGCTCACAATATAGGCGAAATGGAATTTTCCTGTGCATTTTCTGGGGAGCTCTGGCCATTATGATGTTTTCAATGCCAGTACTGCACAGTTTTGAGGTAGGGCTCGGATGCATGGGTAAATACATCCCACAGTGTCAATAAGATTGTGCAAGTGCAGGGGTAGGGGGAAGGGAAAAGTGCAAGGGGAAGGGGAGGTGGGGTGCAGTACAGGGGAAGTAGACCAAAAAACAAATACATAGGTCAGCTGGTAGCAACTGCAAGGGTAAGTGTAGACAAGTGCTGGGTAGGGGGGACTGTAGGGATAGAGAGACAGTACCGCAGTGCAGGGGGTGCCAGGGAGCCAGTGCAAGTGGAGAGTGGCTGGACCAGGGACCGAGGTCGGTGAGAGTGGCCCAGTTGCAGATCCAGTGCAGTTCCAGTGAAGAATTCCTCAAGGGAGAGGCAGAGAGAAAGCAGAAGCAAAGAGGAAGGTCTTGAGGTGCTTCCCGAACCAGAGATGGTTCCCCTCAAGTTCAAGTGAGGCAGGAAGGCTGTTCCAGAGGGAGGGCCCTGCCGCGGAGAGAGATCTACCCCCAGCTAGTTGCTCTGAGAAGGGGATGACCCTGACATGCAAGGTGTGCATCACACACACCTGCAAAACAGGCCATGGCCATCACTGTTATGTCACTCAAACCCTCCCAAACCACAACATGACATGGCAAGCAATACACATACACCAACACAGTAAAAATAAGGTACACATTGCCATGTCCAAAATGTACAGTGGCATCAGACAATGATGCCTGACCAGGAATCAGATGAAATGACAGACCAACAACCTCCCACCGAAAAATAAGTCATTTCCAAATGCATTACAAGAGTTGTAGACGTAACATAACAATGAATGCCTGTCTACATGCACATTGTGCATTGCAAAATCAACACTGCAGCTTCTGTGTGCTGTGTCCTACTCCTGCAACACACTGCTCAGCGCACAGCAGAGTGAACAGCCATTGTGTGTGATGCACACCCTGAGCATCACATCTAAGCGACAGACCACATCAAAAAGCAAATTAGGCATGTACAGGATCCATAATTGGTCACAGAACATGCGCTGCAGGGACACAGTGGCCACCAGAAGGCAAACAGTGTACATGTGGATATGCAAGGGTGGGAGTACATGTAGTGCATCAGAGTGCAAGTGTGTGGGTCTGCAAGGACATGCACTCAACATATGCATGTGCACTCAAGTGACCATCAGTGTTCTCTACACATCACATGTGAACATTCACCATGTGTACACCCCAGCATGTCAAACCACAACTATCCCCTCTCACCTGAAAGGTAAACACAACACATGAACAGGCATTGATCAGCAGAACACAACATGTACATAGGATACCACCATTACAATGTCAGAGTTCCCATCACACTGCAGGGCAAGGCAACTATCAACAACAACCCCCCCCTCCCTCACAAATGACCATGACCCACTGAACATCTGCACCTGGGTCATGGAGCCTTCAACCCTCAATTCCACCTGGCCACAGGATCACCTTTACCCTTCGTCACCATCTCCCACCTTGTCTGTAAAAAGGTGCCTGCACCCTCAGAATCCACACTCATTTACAAAATCAGAAAATCCAAGGCATAAAAACGAACCCGAACACCCTCCAGTAGATGACTTGACGTAGCAGTACCTCACAAAGGCCAAGTACTACCACAATGATGCAACAACCAAGGTAGCACAGTAAGACAATGTCACAACAGGATGTGAACCATGTGTGGTACATAACATAGGATGATGCACCATGAATGGATGTGTATTGTCACAGGTCCCGTGTACAGGCGCGGGAGTGTCACGAAACAACCACCCCCACTGTGTCCCGGGTGCCTGCAAGGTCAAACTCACACAGGCCCCTGAAACCCTGGTGGGGAAGGAGGTTCAGGGATATGCAGTCGGGACAGGTGTTGGCACACTGGATAACTGGAATGAGTGGCAGGAGAGGGGATGAGGAATGACACATGAAAGTAGGGAATGCACGAAAATGTACTACCTGCATGAACACATACACAATCCAAACAAACTTGGACATCATTGTCATGGCCTTCTGTAGTCCAGGTTTAGGAGTGGTACGAACCAACCACCCCCTCTAGGGTTTTGGCGCCTGCAAGTTCGGGGCTTACACAGGCATCCGCAACCCCAGCGGGGAAAGAAGGTTAGGGTACCTATCCTGCTTGGATAGGTACGGGAAGCAGGAACACCGGGTAGAGGGTACAGGATTCAGAATTGCATAGGATTCCGGGTGATTAGGGGGAAAAAAACATACCAAATTGAATCACACCTACATCCATGCATTAGTGCACCCCCCAGCAAGGCTATGCAGAGCAGTTTGAAAGAAAAACAACAAGACACTTAGCTCTGGTTTTGAGTGCTGGCCTCCTGCCTGCGCACTCTCAGGTCCGGTTACAGGAGCACTGCAATGCTGCAAAGAGAGCCACAGTCAACAACCTGTATGTGCCAATAACACAAAAACACAACACCAAACATGCCCCATAGCAACAAACTACTCTACAAACAGACAATCTGGGGTCGATGCTTCGTACCCATATATAATATTACCCCTGTGACGGGTCATACACAGTCAATGCAGTAAGTCAGCCGCCGGTGGGTGCGTGGCAAATGGAACACCAATGTGTCACAATTCACACAACATGCAATGTTCCCTGGGTAAGCAGACAGACCCATATAGCAAGCCATGACTTCAGAACAAGTTGCGTACCACCATGACCGAAACAAAAATGGCAGTGCATGTATCAAAATGTACATGGAAATGAAATGCACTGCACCCGAGTATGTCCCTTGCTGTATGTCCCTGTGAGCTGCCCCTTTCCATGTCTCGCAAGGCTACATGGTTGATACAAGTGCCTCAATGGACCTTGGTGTACCGGAGGGTATGTGCCAGTGCCCCTGCAGGTGTCCCAGACACCCTTACAATCAACAGCCATCAGTCCACCAACACATCTGAGCTGCATTGTGTGCTTCAACATCAATATTCGTCCAAGCTCACCCTCAGTGCTGTGACTAAGCCTGCATGTGCAACTCGCCTGGTGCAAGCTTTGCTGTGTTGTGGCCCCCCTGTGCTGCTCACCTTGCCTGGAGTTCCTTGGAACACGTCAGCAGTTCTAGGATGTAGGTCTGCAATCCCTGTGCCTCTGCCTGTGCACACATGTGCATGTGGGCACCAACAAACGTGTCCAGAATTCAGACGTCCAATGGGCCATGTCTGCTGGCAAAGGTGCTCTGGAGGCTCATCCCCCTGCAGAAAGGGCATGAAACACATGATTAATGATTCAAAGTCATCTGTGTGTGTCTCTTCAGGCATCTCATTACTTGACCATGTCAGAGAGTCACATCATAAATCACACCATCAGTCCGTCTTTCACATCCAAAGTGTGGAACACTATCTACAGCATGAATTGCAACAAGCACGTGTACAGTAAAGATAAGAAACATACTACACAATGCATAGCAATTAATATACACATTAATCATGAAACACCCCATCTAGCAAAAGCTGAACAGTGGACAATAACCCCAAAGTCATCCCCACTAGGGGTGTAAACACAAGTCACACAGCACCAGACATGCCACAGATATGACAGTCCAAAGCCCTTGTGTAAATGTTCGTGACACCGAACCATCCTTGCGAGCCCATGGATAAGGGAGGCAGGAGTGGCATATGTGAGTCAAGGACCCCAAGCAGCAAACACATACACAAGACAAGCCTGAAGGGCCCAGCTGGAACAGACAGTGGATGCCTTCAAAAGCCACAAAGCACCGCACGTCACATGAAAGCACAATATACAAGCAATTTTAAACTATATTAACTATTAACTAATTACACTAACTATGGAAAACCTACATTACCTAATTAAACTAACTATCAAACGGAAACTTAACTAACTAAACTAAAAGAAAAATCGAAAATGGCCACATACGACCCGGGGGGGAGGAGAGGCACCCAGGAGGGGGGAGGTACAGGGTGCTGCTCAACATCTACATTTGATGATGCTGAGCCAAAAAAAAAACCTCCATGGGCTCAACGCCTGCACAGCCCGACCTATGTGGGAGATAGATGGTCGTCCGAGTCTGGCTCATCCTGGAAAGGAGGACGTGGCACAGTAGCCTGGCCACGCCTAGCCGCAGCTTGCCCCTCGTCGGCAGCAAGTCTGCTGGACGGGTGAGCCTGGTTCTGTGTGGCGATGTGACGTAGGTCTGCATGCAGAACCTCACGTGATACACGTGCTTCCTCTTGCAAGGTAGCACGTGTAACACAGTGTTCCTCCTGCAAGGCCTGGCTAGACAACCGCTGCACCTCCCGGCAAGCCTGTAGCTCAGCCGAGATGGTACGCTCAAGCTGTGCAAACCTCTCCTCTGCCTGCTGCCTCTGGGACATCATAAGGACACCCAGAGTGGATCTGAGGGAAGCATACTCCTCCCTCAGGGCATCCATGTGCGCCTCTGCGTGAGCAGCAATTTCTTGACGCAGAGACGACATTTCAGCCTCGCGTGCCCTGTCTGTGGCCGCCATGCCCAGCCTGAGCGAGCGGGCCGTGGACCGTGCCGCCTGCTGCTGGAGAAGCACCTGCCTAGCAGGGGGGAGCACAGATCGGGCCACACGCTCCATGCTCTCAGCGATGTTCTCCATTGCTGCCCCCTGCCGTTCTGAATTGGCAGTCATGTCTTGCTCCCACTCAGTATACTGCGGTTGCGCGTGGCGACCGCGTTGCCGGGCTTGACCCCTGCGGGACCCAAGGACCGGGGGTCCTCGCTGTGTTGGCACCGCCCGCGGCTGCACAACTACATGCCCCCGTCGACGTGATGTCCCAGGCACATCAGTGACTGGTGTGGAGGGTGACCCTGCTTCCCGATCCACCACGGGCGGAGGAACCAAGACTGTCTGATACCTCAGTGCAGGTGTCGCAGACAGAGGAGTGTCCACATCAGAATCACTCACCCCTGACACATGGACTTGATGCTCATCCAACTCAACATGGACGTCAGAGTCGTCATCAAGGCTGGACTCATAGGCAGCCAGAGACAAGATGGACTGTAGCACTTGGGGGTTTTCGTGGCCTACCATGCCACGACCCCCACTAGTGCCGGGTTGATGTAGTAGTAACAACCCTGTGTCTGGCATGACAACACCATCCTCCGCCTCCATTGCGTCATCACCTGAAAAATAGGGAGAAAAAAGGTCACTACACATGTTAGAAGCACACAACACACACACACACCGACAGCAAATGCATCAGGCAGACATGTGACACACAACATATAACCTGCCATGCATGCTGGGTCAACTTTGAATTGCTTCTGTGATCAGACCTGTTGAAAGGTGGCAGTTTCCATGGAAGTGGGTCTATGCAGTGCAGAATATGTGTACGCCACTCACTACCTACATGTACAAGGACTCCATAGTGTGTGCCAGGAAATGTGAAGGCAGTGCAATGTCAAATTCAGACATCACATGCATTGTGCATTCAATGTGTACCATATCTAGAAGCCAAGCACCCCTCCACCCCAGTACCAAAGCAGGGATGCCTAGCATGGTATCAAAAGGCTGACCATACACCTGTGTATTGACAGGCAGTGTTGACTGGCATCAACAGCTGAATGTGATTCAAGTGACAACACTGCAAATGATGCTGGGACAGTAAGCAGGACACATGATGAAAACTCTGGATTCCGCCCATGTGTGAAGAAGACACAACAACAGTTGGACAGAGTCATTGGCCATTGAACAGGCTGAGGCCTGTGAGCCACACAGATTGTCAGACCCTAAACATGTGTGCAATGCAGGACTGAGCTACAGTTGACATGGGAAGGCTGATGAGATGGCAGGCAATGTATGTAACCAAGGACTCGTATTACAGTGATCATCCACTCAAGGACACATAGGGGCATGCTTGCAATGCAAATGGAGCATGAATGGGCAATCATGTCCCTGCGGGACATCTGACCTATGCACAGTACAAGTGAGATACCCTGCATCAAGTACTAAGGCTGTACCACACGGCATATGTTTGGCAGATTCTACGCTGGAAGTTAGCATCTACACAGGACGCATGAACAAGAAAGTACACATTGGCAAGATTGAAGAACACCAGTGCATAGGTGGAACTGGGGTGCAGAGTGGCGGAGGAGGGGCAAGGGAGCATGCCTACATGGAGTCCCCGCATGCAGGCGGAGGAGACATGCATGACGGAAGCATTGCATTACTTACACATCAGAACCATGTACACGTCACATGTAGCGGCAATCATGCACAACACATCCCACAAGTGAAACACACACGTCCTCAACAAACACGCATCAACACTCACTGGACTGGGCATCAAAGTCCAGCATCTCTCCCACTCCTTCGACCAATTCAGGTGGTATGAACTCTGTAACGAGTGCCTCATGCGGAGTCAGCTCTTCCTCCTCTGGTGCAGGCCCACCGCCAGTCACCAGAGTCAAGTTGTAATTAGAGGCACGCTTAGCCTTAGTGCTCCGTTTGATGTCATTCCAACGCTTTTTGCACTCTTGCACCGTGCGCACCTCATGGCCGAATGAACTGACATGTTCCGCAACATGCTTCCAGTGGGTGTCACGTTGGGCAGCCGTAGTCTGACTATTGGCACCTACTAGCATGTCACGGCTGTGGCCCCGCACGTAGTCCACAAGGAAGTCCAGTTCCTGCTTACAGAAAGGCTTCTACCTCGACGTTCAGGAGGTTGTGGCTGTGTGTGGGGTCCCAGCCTGTGCTGCAGGTGCAATCTTCCTCCTCTTGGACTGTGGCGCAGACCCTGGCTGGCTAATGCCGCCCTGACCAGTATGGCCAGTGGGTTCGGTGGATTGAGCCAAGGGAGTGGCAGGTGGAGGGATGACCAAAGGCCTGACTTGTGTCAGTGGCAGCTGGGTGCCCACTAATGGACCCTGCGCAGCAACATCAGCTGTGGCAGGGTCATTGACTGCAACGGTCCTGGTTGGCAGACTCACAGCCGGGGTGCTGTTGGGTGCATCTGCCCCTGCACTTGCCAACACCCAGCTGTTCGGGGCAGCAGATGACATGACTGCACCAGGGACACGTGTCTTGGTCTGAGCAGCCCGGCATGCCCCTATGGTTCCCCCCCTGGCCTGTTGGAGATCTACCAAGGGCTCTTCAAGTGCCAACGCAGCCTGCACTGGCAGACTCCGAGCCTGGGTGGCGGTGTCCACAGCTGCACCTGCAGCTACCACTACCCTTTGGCCCGTGGCAGTCGATGGAACGGACTGCCGGGTCACACGGGCACCAGTGCCAGATGCAGAAGCTGCATCCCCCGGAACCACAGGGGGTGGTGGCATGAATGCACCGACACATGGCACAACATTGTGCTCAAGTGGCGCACCCCTGTCTCTTCCCCCTCTGTGGCCGCCCTGGACACCCTGGAGTCCCCCTACTCCCTGGTCATCACGGCCACATCCCCGACCACGCCCGCCACGGGGAGGACGCCCAGCTGAGGCGCCCCTCACCTTTGGTGTCCTCACAACCATGGCACAGATGTAGTAGTGCCGGCACAGATGGAGTGGTGCCAATGGGAGGTGTACACCACAATTGACCTGGGCAATTGGGGTGAAGGGGGTAGGAAGCAAGATGTTAACAGCCCCCCTGCACCTGCAAGGCTGTATGTGACCCCGGTGATGAAGTGACGCTCAGGCACCCCAAAACTGCAGTAAAACTGTGCACGCAACCCTGCAGCCTACGTGCGTGGATTCAACCTCCTGCAGTACGCGGTGGCACCCAGTAACACGAATAACGCGTACGCGTGGGACACGCAGGCTACTATGACATCAAAATGGATGCGATACACAGGGGCACCCGCAGTGGGAAAAAGAGCATGTGCGACTCACCGTCTGACTAGCGCGATGCAGAAAAACACACGTAGCCAATACCCCCGCCAGAAGAAGAGATACGTCCTTGATAGCTGTGAAGTTGTGATGGCGCGCGAAACAACAGGAAGCAGCAACACACGTCGGTCTCCACGAAAGGCATGTACAGCAAACTGCTGGGCCCGCTCACCTTTAACCCGTGCTGAGGGAAATGCACGCGCGCGTCACGTCACTTACGCGCATGGGCCCTTTACTCGTATTACACGCGGACGTGCAGTTTTTCACGCGCGCTGAAATGCCCATGCACGCCTGTGCGTGTCACGTCACAGGGGCGCTTGCGCTTGAGGGGCCTTCTGTCCAATGAAATTGTGTATGCGTGCAGACGCGCTTAAGCGCTAAGGGCCTTTCCTCGAATTACACGCTGACGTGCCGAATTTTCATGTGCCAAATCACTCTGTATCAAGCTGGCCACGCGTAAGCATACGGAAGACCACGCTCCTGCCCAGAAGGCATAACTACTGCCCCCCAGAGCCCCGAGCACGCTCCCACCTGCCATCTGCTGCTGCCTGACTGCCTGCCACCCACGTGCCCTGCCATTTGCTGCCTGCACATCAGCCAGGGGTGCTGTTGCTGTGACCACCCCTGCTGGAACCGAAGACTCCGACTGGGATTCCATCGCTCCACAGCCCAGCCCCAGGACCCAGTTGCCCACCCACTCCTGCCTCAGGGGTTGTCGTGTCGGGCACCGCAACATCTGGCACCACTGACAACCCCCGGCCAGAGAGGCAGAGGGGCACCAGCTTCAGTGCCACCGAAGTTGGTGCCCTGGTGGAACAAGTCCTGGGGCAGTATGATGCCCTCTTCGGAAGTTCCCGCGCCGACAAGGAAGGACGGACTCGGATCTGGACTGACATCGTGACTGCCATCAACGCGGAGGGGGTGGCAGTCCGCGACTTCCAACATGTCAAGAAGCGCTGGGAGGACTTCAGGTCCAGGACCCTGAACAAGGCCCGGCGCCTCTTGAAGGCAGCGGATGCCAAGGGGCGCCGGGGCCACTTGTCGGAAGATCAGATGAGGGTCCTGGAACGCATATCCCCAGCACTCCACATTCAGGTCCTTGAGAGGCAGACCCGTCTGGAGTCGAGCGGTAAGTGTACATGCATCCTGATTGTGAGCTGTGCGTGGGGTGATGTTTCAGTAGTGTGCAGGTTGCACATCTGTTTGTATGGGGTGGAGTATGGGTGGGGGTGTACAGGGCCGTGGGGCTAACACATGCGAGGGCTGTAATGTTTGAGACATGGATGGTGCTTGTGTGTGTAGGCTTGCATTCCAAATGCAGTTGTGTGGTCACACATGTTTGGATGAATGTGTATGTAAGTAGACATGTCCGTGATGTCACGCATGTATGTTGTTTTCAGCTGCATGTATCAGCACTGTGTACATGTGCATTTGTGTGTATTTGCCAAGGGTGCAACAGTGATGCAACATGGATGCATGTGACAGCAGGATGTGGAAGCCTGATTGGCAGATGTGACATGGATGCCCATCTGAACACTGCGACACTTGGCAGAGGTGTACACATGCATGCAAGTGTGGTGGTGTGTGTACATGTGTGGTGCACTTCCTGTGTTGCATGTGATGTCTGGCTCAGCTTTGCCTGCTCATGCTGTTGTATGTGTATGGATGGTGCTGGCAGTTGCGATATGGCTGTGGTATGGCTCATGTGTGCGAGTTGAAATGACATGTGTATTGGGAATTGTGATGGCATGTCTGAGGTTTGCCAATGCCACTCATGTACAACTGTCATGTGTGTATGTGTCCATTGTACAGTGCCCTGATGCCTGTGTTTTATTTCTCCCTGTCTGCAGCGTCAACTGATGAAGAGGGCGGAGAAGGTGCTGTGGAGCACAGCAGCGGGGATCCCACCGCCAGCCGGAGACGCAAGGCCCGGCTCCCCTCCCATGTTGTGATCTCGTCGGGGAGTGAGGAGTCCGGTGCCGCATCCCAGGCCGCAGCTGCCGGGGGGAGGTCCAAGAGGCGGAGGTTGGAGTTGGACTCCTCGGCAGCAGAAGGGGCAGCTGGGACCCCACAGGGCCCAACGGGGGAAGATGGCACAGAGTCATCCAGGTTGGTGGGGGTTTGGTGGAGGAGGCCGTGCAAGCAACGGAGACGGGGTCTGGAGGTGGGGATCCCACTGGTGCTAGTGGTGCAGTACAGGACCAGGGACAGGAGGCAGCACAGGCCGCCGCGGAGGTGCTTGTGTGCAATCCTGTCCCTGATCCTGTCCCTGCATCATCTTGCACCAGCAGGGATGCCTACGTCCAGACCCGTTTTCAGGCAGGGGATGAGCAAACAACAACTGGCCTTCCTCTGCCTGCGGACGTGGCTATCCGGGTCCGGGTTGAGCCTGTCCTGACTGGTGTGGCGTTGCGTCAACGGGCCATGCGAGGTGACCTGCAGTCTTTTCATGAGGAGACTGCACGTCATCTCGAATGGCTCGTTGACCACGTCAGCCTGCTGGGACAGGTCACCCAGGCCGGATTCCTCCGTTTGATGGGGCTTGCTACGACCCCCTCCTCAACTGAACCTCCTACGCGCCAGTCGTCCTCTGTGCCATCTTCCCACCCATCAGTCACCTGGGTGCCCTGTGGAGCTGCCTCTGACGGTGCAGCCAGGCTGGTGGAGGAGGTATCCCTGCCACAGTCGGGAGTCGGACGTCCAGCAGGGGTGGCCACATCAACGACTGCACCCCAGCCGGCGTAGGATGTGCAGGCAGCAGGAGGCAGTGCACGGGCAGAAGCACAGCAGCAGCAGCGTGGTGGGAGCCATGAAGGCTCAGGGCCTTCAACATCGGAGGGGCAGGCATCGGCCGGAGGGCAGGAGGACCCAGGACAGAGAGTGTCTTCCGTGTGGCAGCGGTTGGGCCACGCCATAGATGCGGAGCGGCAGCGGGCGGAAGAGGCACGGCTCACAATGGTCAGGGCGGAGAACTCCATGCGGAGGGCCCTGAGGCGGGCCGAGTGCCTCGAGGCAATCCGCAGGGGGTTGGAGGTGGACACGTCGACGGCCCTGCGGACCCTCGGGGCCATGGAGGAGGACCGCCTCCGGGACATTGAGCAGGAGTTCAATGATGCCCTGGCCCGGAACATCCAAAAGTGAGCCGTCAGACTAGCCTGCTGCCCTTGTACATAGTTATGTAGGTAGTGTTAGGTTTCCTTTGTTTTTTGATTTATTTTGGACCTTTTGGACATTGGCCAGATTTTTGTATATAGTTTATTTTATTAGTTAGTGTTGTTAGATAGGTTTCATTTCTTTTGTTGGGATAATGGACCCTGGCTTGTTCGTCTGTACATAGTTCACTGTTGGATTTTATTTTTCTTTCACAATTTACCCATGGAGCAATGGCTTTCAATTATTATTTCCCATTGGATTTTCTTTTGTGGACAGTGACTTTGGACACCATTACTTTGGATTATGATTTTTGGTTTTGCTTTTTTTCACGGACATGCTTCTTTTCATTTTTGTACATTCCCATTTCTGTTTCTTTATTTTTGAATCTATTTATGTTTCCTTTAATACATATTTTTTTATCGAACTTCAATGTGTAGTATCATCTCATTGGTTTCATGCATATCATGATATGGGTTTTGAGATTCACTGACACCCATTGGGTGTATGTGAGGGACATGTGTTTGTTTTCGAAACTTGCAATTGGTGTTCTGTCATGTAATTGCCATTTCTGAGTGGGTAGAAGCAATACTCTGGTGGGTGTTTTGCCTTTGGAGGCTGACCATAGGGACCAGGGATCTCGATTGCTGATGACATGTTGGCTGGGGAACATGAGTTGGGGCCTGCTGGCAGGTGCCCCACAGTGCTGGGGGGTGGGGGTGGTGGGAGACATGGGTGGCGGCCTGGTGGAGGGTGCCCCTGCACTGCTGGGGGGTGAGGGTGGTGGGGACATGAGTTGGACATGGGTGGGGGCCTGCTGGCAGGTGCCCCACAGTGCTGGGGGGTGGGGGTGGTGGGGAACATGGACATGGGTGGGGGCCTGCTGGCAGGTGCCCCACAGTGCTGGGGGGTGGGGGTGGTGGGGAACATGAGTTGGACATGGGTGGGGGCCTGCTGGCAGTTTCCCCACAGTGCTGGGGGGTGGGGGTGGTGGGGACATGAGTTGAACATGGGTGGGGGCCTGCTGGCAGGTGCCCCACAGTGCTGGGGGGTGGGAGTGGTGGGGAACA
This sequence comes from Ambystoma mexicanum, assembly GCF_040938575.1. Taxonomy (NCBI): domain Eukaryota; kingdom Metazoa; phylum Chordata; class Amphibia; order Caudata; family Ambystomatidae; genus Ambystoma; species Ambystoma mexicanum. The sequence continues at coordinate 97,321,508 of NC_090935.1, read as the reverse complement.
TGAGTTGGACATGGGTGGGGGCCTGCTGGCAGGTGCCCCACAGTCTTGGGTGGTTGGGGTGGTGGGAGACATGGGTGGGGGCCTGGTGGAGGCTGCCCCTGCACTGCTGGGGGGTGGGGGTGGTGGGGACATGAGTTGGACATGGGTGGGGGCCTGGTGGAGGCTGCTCCTGCACTGCTGGGGGGTGGGGGTGGTGTGAGACATGGGCGGGGGCCTGGTGGAGGGTGCCCCTGGTGGCTGGGGGAGCAGGGGGACATGCGTTGGTGGGCAGTAGTGCAAGTTGACATGTGGGTTGGCTGGGGGGCATGGCCATGGTGGATGGGGTGCCTGCAGGACATGTGCAGGGTAGGCCCCTGTGGTGTGAGCCACCTGCAGGGGCCGTGGAGGGTGTAGAGGGAACACCTGGGAGGACCCACATGTGCAATTCACGTGTGGTGCTCCCCGCGCACCCCTGTAATACACGTACCCTGATGGAATCGCGTGTGATACTTTCCGCGCACCCCTGATATGCACGTACCCTGCTGATATTGCGTGTGAAACTTCCCGCGCACCCCGAAATACACGTAGCCAGGAGATTCGCGTGTGGAACTTCCTGCGCACCCCGAAATACACATAGCCAGGACATTCGCGTGTGGAACTTCCCGCACACCCCGAAATACACGTAGCCAGGACATTCGCGTGTGGAACTTCCCGCGCACCCCTGGAATACACGTACCCTGCTGATATCGCGTGTGAAACTTCCCACGCACCCTGAAATACACGTAGCCTGGACATTCGCATGAGGAACTTCCCGCGCACCCCTGGAATACACGTGCCCTGCTGATATCGCGTGTGAAACTTCCCGCGCACCCCGAAATACACATACCCTGCTGAAATCGCGTGTGGAACTTCCCGCGCACCCCTGATATACACGTACCCTGCTGAATTCACGTGTGAAAATTCCTGCGCACCCCTGATGTACATGTACCCTGATGGAATCGCGTGTGGAACTTCAAGCGCACCCCTGGAATACACGTACCCTGCTGATGTCGCGTGTGAAACTTCCCGCCCACCCCGAAATACACGTAGCCTGGACATTCGCGTGTGGAACTTCCCGCGCACCCCTGAAATACACGTACCCTACCGAAATCGCGTGTGGAACTTCCCGCGCACCCTTGAAATACACGTACCCTGATGGAATCGCGTGTGAAACGTACCCAGCTGAAATGACGTGAGGTACTTCCCGCGCACCCCAGTGATACACGTAGCCCGCATGCCGTGCTGGTACAGGGTTAGCGCAGCCCTTTGCGCTGGATTGGGGATTTTGATGGCTTTTCCCTGCGCGAGAGGCGTTCTTGGGGGCATAACTGGCGCTGTTGCAGGGTCGCTGCGCCACTGTGCGCCACGGCTGGTTTCGGTAGCTGGAATCCATGAATACGCTGTGCGTGGAAATGGGTTTCGGCGCACGCGGCTGGCGCAGGGATTCGCACGCGCACACTGTGCGCCAGCCGCGTGCGCCACTTGTGCGCTGAATTCTATGAATTACCCCCTCAATCACTGCAAGACTACGATAAAATGCTATTGTTTGTTTTTCTACAAAATGCTGCCTTCACATGGAAAACACTAACATTTCCCCATGAATGACACGTATAATTAAATAAATCACTGATCATTTCTTTACAAATACTCATGTACGATGAGAGCAGCGGCTTCTCTCCCACACTCACCGTGCTTTGCCTCTGGTTCAGGAGGAGCGCACCATTAGTCTGACAAATGTGTTCAGATGAGTTATCTTCACATGGGATTTCCGTCTCTTCAGCAGTGCCTTCACTCCGCGAAATCTGTTGTCTTGCCGTGGATTCTCTATCTTCAATTGACCTTCTTTCATACATGGCAACCCTGTCCAGGATCCAAAGCTTGCCATCCTGGGTGCATATATGATTGGTGCCTGTTTGCACTACTTGGATAGGTCTGCTGAACCTGGATCCCGTGATGTGATCCTTCTGCGGCAAGCACATTTTTACCAAGTCCCCTTCACGCACATCTGTTCTTTTCATTGCTTCCTTGCTCTTTTTCTCCACACTACTTCCTCCATGTTCACGGCATCATCCTCCCTTACTTTAGTTAACCATGGAGGTACTAGTGTGGACGCTGCTCTTCCTCCTCTTAGCATGTGGTGACACGTTCATTGTCACATTTGGGGTGAGACAGTGAGCAGCCACAATTTCTTTTACGGTCTAATGGCGTTGCAGGGCCCATTTGATGAACCAGTTAGTTCCTTCAACCAGTCCATTGGCCTGTGGATGCTATAAAGAAACTTTGATCTGTTTGAAGTTGTTGTCTCGCAGAAATGTTTTTTATTTCGCAGGAGACCAATTGAACCTCATTGTTCATTACAATCTCTTTCGGCAGACCCTCTCGCTGGAACACCGCTGTGAGCACATCAATAAGAACTGCTGTGGTGATGTCGGGTACACACTCTGCTTTAACCCATTAAGATAGGTAATCGATCATGACCAATCCGTACCGCTGGTCAGGTGACATGGCTTCTAAGGGCCCAATGAAGTTTAACCCCAGTTTGCACCATACGCCTTTCCGGGATCTCAGTAGGTGTTAGGGGTGCTTCTCTCACTGTCCAACGTTTGTTGCTATTGATGCACTCATGGCAGCTCTCCATCATGACTCTGATATCGTGGTCAATGCCCGGTCACCAGTAGGACTCCCTCACTCAAAGTCTTGTCATGTTACTTCCAAGGTGCCCCGAGTAAGTCCTGCACAGAATTGTTTCCCTCATCTCTAGAGGCGGGATGACCTGATTGCCTCAGATTAACAATCCCTCGGATTTGAATATTTCTTCTGCAACTTTCCAGTACGGCCTCAATCCTTCAGATATTGCCCTCTCACTACGCCATCCTTTCTTAAACCATTTAGTAGACTTCATGATTGTTGCATCATTAGATGATTTTTCCCCCTCCAATGGCCTTTGCTCATTTCTAGGATTTTCTTTGCTACTTAAGTCGCTCATTGAAGTCACCACGTACACCTTTCAAGAATGTGGTGGTTGACTCCCTTTGTTCAGACAATCGTGACATGCAATTGGCTTGCACGTTCTTCCATTCTGCTACGGGCAATATTTCATAGGTGCATTCTTGCAATTCTGCCGGTTTTTTTTTTCGTGCTAATCTGGAGCTATACGTTTCGTCCTGCCTGGACTCAGCACGTGTATTAAAGGTTTGTGGTCGGTAACCAAATGGAATTTTGTGCCCCACACATCTCCTGAAATACTCTACAGCCATTGTGCATGCTAGCATTTCTTTCATGATGGTAGAGTGGTTGTTTGGACGTGAATGCCACTATGGGCCTCATTACGACCCAGGCGGTAAATTACTGCCTGGGTCGTACCTTTACCACCATGGCGTAAACTACGTTTACGCCATGGTGGTTGGCGGACTTACCGCCCCATTCCGAGGTTGGCGGGGCGGTAAGTCCCCAATCCCCATTTACCCTTCCCCATTCCCATTTTTGCCCCATAGGGCATAATGGGAGTGGGGAAGGCGTTAATTACGCCACCGTAAATTACGGTGGTGTAATTAACATCAAGGTCCCTTAGCGCCATGGATTTGTTAAAACCTCCATGGCGCTAAGGGACCTCGGAATCAGGCGGTAAGGGTCGGCGCTGTTTACGCCGCCGTAAACCCCTTACCGCCTGAGTATGTGTTTCATTGTCTCCCTTCTTCTGAGTCAATGTTGCTGCCAACCCATGTGCGCTGGCATCAATGATAATAAAGGTTTACCATAGTGGATTGAAGGGCCTTAGGCTTGGGGCACCCATTATGCAATTCTTAACTTCCTCAAAGGCTTTCCTTGGTTCTCGGTACCATTTATATTCGGCTCCCTTCTTCAACAATTCTCTTAATGGCGCTGTCGTTTCTGAAAATCGAGGCGCAAATTTGACGTAGTATTCGGCGAGTCCCAAGAAGGATCTTAGTTCTTCCTTACTGGATGAGGCCGGGGCTTTCACTATTGGCTGCAGTAGGTCATTGGGACTGATTCCTTCACTCGATATCTTGTATATAAGATATTTCACTTCACTTGCTCGGATCACACATTTTTCATACCGTCGTCTTTCCCCTGCTTCTTGCAGCTTGTTGAGTACTTTCCTCAACACTACATCCTGGGTATCAATGTCTTCAGCGTATATGAAGATGTCGTCCAGAAAGTAAGAAACATTTCCAATGTTACGTAACAAGGCGTCCATCATTCTCTGAAATGCTGAAGCTGCCGATGACAACCCAAATGGCAATCTGGCAAACTGAACTGGCCCGAAAGGAGTGATGAATTCTGTCAGTGATCTCGATTCTTTATGCAAACTGATCTGATGATATGCATCCCTCATGTCTAGTTTGGAAAAGTACTTTGCCTCCTTCATCATGAGGATTCATTAGTTTATACTGGGAAGGGAATCACTGTCCGTTATCACTTCTAAACTTGAGCTACGTAAGACTATGCATACTCTAAGGTCATTTGTGTACTGTTTTTTTTAATCATATCAGCACCACTGAACTCAACCATTCGTATGATTCTACCGTCTCTATTGTGCCCTCTTTCATCATCTTTTCTAGTTGCATCTGTAATGCACTTCTTGCCAACGCTGGGACAGGTCTCACCTTATGTTTGATGGGAATGGCATTCGGTCTCAATCTGATCTTGTGTACCTAGTTCTTTATCTTCCATGGTTCTTCCGAAAATAACCACAGGAACTTGTTTCTTGACATTGACACTCCTCCTATTCTGACATAGTAATTTTTTTAAGAGATTGTGTGACTATTATGGGGTTTTTCCATTTAGGAGTGGACACGGCAGTATTTAGTGGTGAGAAACTGTGTGACAACTTTGCACAACCCAATCTGAAATTGAGAGGGTATAGAGAATATTTCTTTGGAATACTAACATTTTGGACTGGCTACGATGGTTCCACAAGGTGTCCTTTGATGTAGATGTGTGTGTAATGATCAGTAGAGGGTTATATGCACCAGGGGTCCTTTTTTGACCAGGATATGCATGAAGACAACTTTATTTAACACAAATATTGACCTTTCATCAGAGTTTTAATACATGATTTAATACATGAGCGCAATAATTTGGCAATATTGACGAAATCTCTAATACGTGGCTTTGTATTATATTTTTCCTCCAATCATTTTCTCTATCAATTGATCATGGCGTGAATTTATCCCTCCGTCCTGACCTGACATGTGACACAACACGGTATGGTTTTTGAACATGTAATAATTTATGATGTTGTTGTTTTCTTAATCTTAATGGATGTATATTCATTTATCTGTACATTACCTGTATTTTGTGGCACTTTTATTTTGTACAGCCTTGAAAACGACCGGTGCTCGAAACACGTGTCGTCTGTTCATAAATTGAGAAATTTAAATTATTTTTTGTGAATCATCACTGAAATGGATCTTTTGGAGTGACACCGAATTTCTTTTTACCAATATTGAGTGACATTGGACTTGTATCAGGAAATGCTACTGATTTTTTGTGGTTTGAGCGCGAGATATCTTCCTGAACCATAATCTCTCTGTTAATTAGTTTCAAACTTTGTGGGAAGTTTGAGGGAATGGTATCACTCGCTGCCAACCTTTTCATTTAGCCATTTAAAGTGAAACTAGCGCACACACAATAGAGCGATCCCACAATCCCAATTAGTTACACGGACAATCACACTTCTGCTGTGTTCTGAGTGTAATGCTGAGTTAGATACATTTCGAGACCTTACTCAAAGGGAGCTAAAATGCTTGGATAGGCCTGCGATGGCGCGTCGATATAGGGAAGTAGATAGACCGGTACGTTTCCTGGCCCAGTTGATCCAAAGGGAGGCGGCAAGAGGCCTGATTACTTATATACACACTGATGATGGAACCAGGGTATGATTGGAAAGGGGTATAAACAAGGCATTTTGTTCCTTCTATGAAACTCTGTACTGCCCCAAAGGTAAGGCATCTGACACCGAAATTAGGGACTACCTTAGCACGATTCCCACTTCTTTGTTATCTGCAAAGGCTTCAGTGGCCTTTGAAGTTCCCCTGACTGCTGAGGAAGTAGAACAAGCAATCAAGGAACTCCCCTCGGCAAAGTACCTGGCCCCAATGGACTGTTTGCAGAGTTCTACAAGGAGTTCCAGGATATCCTGGTCCCGCATTTACTTCGGATGTGAGCAGAGGCCTTGGTTAGAGGAATCCTTCCAGAAACAGCGTGTGAAGCCATGATCACCGTTATGTTGAAGCCAGGCAAAGACGCTGGCACGTGTATGTCACGTGTAGCCTGTCGCTAATCAACGTTGATGCCAAGATATTCACTAAACTGATAGCAAATCGCCTGCAACCTCTGAGGCCTTACCTGATTCCTAACGACCAGTCAGGGTTTACTCCCAGCACGGCCACGGCATTAAATGTCTGTCGATTCTCCAACGTGATGGTGCCGATGCCCCCAGACTCTGATGCGGTAGCCATTTCCTTAGATATGCAGAAGGCATTTGATACGGTGCACTGGCCTTATCTATTTGCAGTTCTGGGAAATGCTGGGTTTGGGGCCTGTTTCATATCATGGGTCCGTCTGTTGTATAGGGACCCAATAGCGAGAGTTCTCACTAATGGGACGGTATCTCTGCCCATAGAATTGTGCGCGGCACCCGCAAATGCTGTCCGTTATCACCTATTTTGTGGGCACTTTTTACAGAACCCCTTGCTGACTTAGTCTGGACTCGGCATGCTAAGAGTGGGCTACAATTCTCCTCTACATCAAAACCCGGTGAAAGAAACAGGTGCGATCCTCCACACGGTGGAGGATTTTGGTAGATACTCGGGCTATGCCTTAGCAGGGATAAATATGAGATTTTTCCATTGGCTAGGTTTGGACAGAGGCAGTGAGAAGGACATGGGCTGCGTGTGGTGACAGATTCCTTTAGATAACTAGGCATTAAGGTTCATACATCAGCAAAGAAGACAATAGCCTTAAATTATATGGTGTACATGCAACAGCTGGGCCTAAAATGGAACGCTGGAGCAAGGTGCCAATGTCCATGCTGGGGTGCCTCATGATAGTTAAAATGCTGATGCTTCCAAAGCTTTTTTACTTGTTTAATAATATTCTGATTTGATCGACCAGGCTTTTTTTCGAGAGCTGTATTCAATGTGCACATCTTTCGTGTGGGGTAATAGAGGGGTCAGCATGTGTTGAAAGGCCATGACCAGGCCTTGGGAGGAAGGAGGCCTCAGGTCTCCCCATTTTGAACTTTATTATTTGGCGGCACAAGCACTCTTTGCCTCCTAATGGGAAGATCACCATAACCCCTGCCACACGTAGCACTGGAAAGGGCGGCAGGTGCAGTCGAGCTGCGCACTTTAATGTACTGTTCTGCGTATGTATCTCAGGGACCTCTAGATTCAATGGCTGCTGCATGTCTGGCATGGAGGAAACTGCGGCGTATGTTAGGCTGGGACTATCCTTATGATAGAAGGGCTCCTTTATGGAGTGTTACAGGGATGACTCCAACATTAGAATGTTCCATATGTACCAGCTGGAGGGCCTCTGGCATTGTCACTATGGGATGCATGTATGCGCATGGTAATTGTATAGATTTGGAAGAATTTATAAACTACGTAGATGATTCCCACATACAGAGGCTACCCTACTTGTGGATCAGAACTGTGTTTAGGTTGAGGTGGCCGGAGTATCCATGTGAACCTGAGACTGTTAGAGAGAATTTTCATTCTATGGCTAATTTCCCTTACCTATAGAGTCCCCCAGCAGCTTTGTTGGATTAGAAGGGTTTGTTTCTTTTCACCTGCTAAGAGTGAGACTCTTTTTCCCACTCTTAGGCATTTTTGCTATGTGTGTTCTAGGCTATTTTTGTGTTTAATGCCTATGGGATTTTCTCTCACCCATAGGAACCTTCTTTATTCACATGAGTTACACAGCACCCTCAGTGCAGTGACACAGGGGTGCCGTAGCGACCCCCAAACATAGACTCCATACCCTGGGACTGAATACTGTCTCCCAGGGCATGTAAAGTCCCCATTGACTTTACTAGTCAAATCTTATGAACTTAACCAGTACAACACCTCTTACTATGGAGGTACTGGAAAGGGTTAATAGTTTTTCCCTTAGGTTCATTTTCGAGGAGGTACCTTAAAGTCCCACTCTCTAAAGTTTCTGGCTGGTGGCAGTGGTTACTACCATAAATATTCGACCTCGAATATTTTCCTATGGGATTGTCCCATTGTTCGAGGCTACCACTTTTACTGACCGCCTCTAACATACCGCTGGTTTATTTTATTATTAACTTTACTCTGGTAGGTTTTATTTGCCAGAACTTTAATATAACTTCTTTCTCGTGTCTTACTCTAAACTCCTAACCCAGGTCGGGGACCCTTTGTTCGCTCTTTTGGCGGGCTTCTGCCAAGAAGCCCTCCTTTCGGCGCCTCTGAGTCTGGGGTGGGTCTGTTGTTTGGGAGGGGGAGTAGAACCCCTGGACAGAGTTGCCGCACCAACTCAGGTCGCACTCTAAGCTGACAGGCTGGAGGGTCTCCCGCCAAGAAGACCACTCCACTGTGTGAGTGACAGCTAGACTGTATGAATGGGTCTCTTTCTGTATAAAAGCAGGGTCCTGAGGACTGGAAGAGCAAGACGTCGCCACTGGAACTAAGGAACCGAAGGGGAGAGAAGCCACAGACATCTTCAGCATCAACACTACCGGTGAAGCCCTGCCGGATCGTCTCACCACTTTTCTTTCACACGACGAGAGGAGATCTTCATCGAAAGAGCCTTCTTCCCTTGAGCTGGTGGGACCAACCAGTTCACCCATCGCTTCCCCGGACCTGCCTTGGTCGAATCGACAGTGCCCAGCAGTTGGAGACGAGAGCCTCTCTTCCTCTGCTGGACCCCTCGAACTGCAGGAACTACCAGGAACAACTGCCACCGCAGGAGCCACTTCTTCACGTTTAAGGTACATTGTTCCACCAGGCCTCCCTTTTCCCGTGGTAGCCCTAAAGGTGCTTTAAATCTTTTATCTACTTGTTGGGTTGGCCGCCCTCTCTCTTAATATTGCCTTTCGCCTTGCATCTACCTTTTCAATATCCATTTACCAAAGATTTGACTGCAGCTACAAGAAGATGTTTGCTCCTAAACTCTTGATCCTGTACCACTGACTCTGGCTCAGGCCTATTGACTCTGGCTGATTTGTTAGATCTGCTCTCACTAGATTGATTTTCAATGAGAAATGTGTTGATGCACCTGAATCTTCTAAACCCCTCTTCCTTCCTACTGTTTTAACTTGTGGAGTGCCATTTTGCTCAGTTTTCATTCACTTATCTTTCTGCTAAAGTGTTACTGTGCATTAGTTGTTCACAAAACTTCAGGGAAGTGTTGCTAGGGGGTGTCTGAAGATATTTCGGTTTAACTTGTGCTTTCCCTCCCTTGCGTGTAATTAATAGAGTGCCATTTGTAGTTGGTTTTCACTGTGCCGTTTTGCTCAGTTTTCACTGTACCGCAAACTTGTCTACAATTGAATAGGGAGTTGTATATACTTTTCCTTGACTGAACTTAACTTGCTTTATCAACTGTGATTCATGTGTTGAACTAGATGTGTATAAAATAAATATATATTCTCTTTTTGATACAAAGCTTTGGTCAGTGTTTTCTTGTTCCATAGTGCTGTGATACCTATTGTGTAAATCCTGAATACTGCTCATCTCCCTCTTGAGATAGGTCTGACTGCTTAGCCACAGCAACCAACTAAATTTTTGTGCTACAGACTGATACCAAAGGGGATTTTTATTGCTCTCACCTGTAGTCCTAAGCCTGGGTAGTGCTCCCTGAGGGAACTGCACGGGATTCTGCCTAACAGAGATAAACCCGGGGGAATGGTACATTTACAGCACTACGGTCGGGGATTCCACATAGCGGGTGCCAGTGTTGTATGACCGACTGCTGAGTACACTGTCACATAGGGGCCCAGGCGTGAGAAAGAAATGGGAGCAGGATTTATGTACTGAATTTACAGACGAACAGTAGGCTGCGATATGTGGGTTAACTAGGAAAATGCCATATAACTCTAAATTCCTCCTGATTCAATTCATGGTCCTGAATAGCCCACATTACTCCCTTGCGAGGATTGAGCAGTTTGGGGGCAATAGCTCTGGCAGGTACCCAGGTGTACAGACGAGGGGGTCAATCAATTTCATATGTTCTATGCCTGCCCCCGTCTGTGAACCTACTGGGACAGGGTTTGCAATACACTGTTGGAAGTGACAGGCCATCCCAAGCCACTTTCTCAAGTTTCTATATTGTTGGGAATCACAGAGCCAATGGCAGAGGAGAGGCGCAGGTTTCTTAATCTTGAACTCTTATTGGCTAAGAGGTGGATTTTGTTCAGCTGGAAGCAGCCTGGGGCTCCCTTGGTGCAAGTCTGGCTCAGTGACCTTACATGGGTAAACGATATGGAAGAGCTGTATGGAACGTTGGATAACCCCTTTAGCAGACCCAAGTAGATCATCACGGGTATTCAGGAGAGCATGTGTGCCTCTGGCTGCTCTGAAGCCAGACTGATGGTAATGAAGACATCCAACAGATTTGGTGTGGAGATTAAGATGGGAGATCGCCAGATTTTCAGGATAGTACAATTACGGCGATTAAAAAATGTCTCCCAGTCCTAGAAGTGTGCAAATCCTGACCCCCCATTTCTGCGACTATAGGGAGCGGGAGTTGCAGGGGTGTCCCCCACTCCCCTTAGTCAGTGTAATGGGGGTCAGGGGTTGTGAGGGTGTCCCCCGCTTCCATTAGATGGAGGTGGGGGACAATTAAAAAAGGAAAATTTTAAAACTAAACAGACTCTGCAGCGCTGGTTTTGACCCACGTTAGTGGGTGAGAACTGACGCTGCAAAGATACGGGATAGACACACTAAGTGGGAAGTGGGGGCCGGTAGGGTGCGCCACGCCATGATGGGAGTCGGCAAAATGAAAGTCAACATTATGAGTGGCGCAGTGATCATCCAGATTTTCCAGGAGTTTACCTAGGAAAGGAGTGAAAGAGATCGGCAATAGTTTGCCGGGCAGGTAGGATCGACAGAAGGCTTTTTAACTGTGTAGCCATCCCATATATACTATAGCTCAGCACAGAAGAGGGCTTATGCCTTTTTCTCCGCAGTTATAAAAGGAAAGGAATCCAAAGAAGTGCAGGGTGATGAGGAGGCGCAGATAAAGTGAAAATAAAGAGTATATTGCTTTGGTATATGTCTGCTGATAGGCAACATGGTGGCAGTTGCTGGGAGCCCCCCAGAGGCTCGAGGCCAGGGCTTTAAGTGGGCTTTCAGTGGGCCAGGGCTAGCTCATGTGCGCGAGCTTCAGGCTTAAGAAAAAAATTATTTTTCTTGTTGATGGCGCTAGCACCTGCGATGCATCCCTTTATTCAAGAGATGCCCATGGGCCGGTTCCACCATTATAGAAGAAAAGGTGCGGCTGTTGGAAGCCAAGAATATTTTTTCCTAAAGCCTGAAGCTCCTGCTCGTTTGTGGGAGCTTCAAGCTTCAGGAAAAATAGCCTCAGCTTCCAGTGGCCTCATCTTTTCAGCCTTAATGGTGCTGCTGCTCCTTGTCAGGCATCCCCTTAGCTAAGAGATGCAGCGATCAAAAGGAATGCTTGATGAGGGGCAGCCCCACCATTAAGGCTGAACGCATGTGGCTGCTGTCCCCAGCCAGGCATCCTTTTAGGTAACAGATGCAGAGATCAATGGGGTAGAGGGTGTTGATCTCTACAAAGGGCTGCCTCAGATGGAAGTTTAATACAAACATGGGTACACCGTACCACTAGTTATTTAATTTTTTACAGAGCGTACATTTATTTCAAAGGCTCAAGAAACATGTCCTGCATGCTCCCGAGCCAAATATACAATCGGCTCAGGCCAGACATTGAAGCACTGCCAGTTTCCCAAGTATCAGCTATGCAGACACACACACAGCATCCGGGGCTCTGCAGGTCATTCAGGGGCTCAGGTTGCAAACACATTTGTTTTATCAGTGGCAGAGCCTTTCATATGCATGTTTGAAGATGTCCAACTCAAAGACGCCACAAAGCACCAGTTATCTTGCAAATCTGTGATCAACACAAAGCACTCATTTAAAGATTTATTTATATCCATGATGACTAGTATCTTGACCTGCAAAAAATGAAGTCATCATGAATAACAAGAAGCTGCACGTTTGGTCAAAGAATCTGCATATCTATCTTTGTTTATTACACAACTTCTTTTATTACATGTCTTAAATCACTGAAAGTACAGTGGGGTTAATTAGATTTTTCCTGTTGGCATTATCTTGCATTCTGGGACTTATAGTTTACCATTTAGGATTTGAAAATTAAAGCCACATTTGTATTCATTTTGCTTAACATGTTGCTATAAGAATTTGCATGCTGTCGTGTGGATTTATTATTCAATTTGTTTTTTGTAAGTAAAAACTCTATAAGACATTATTACTGTAGATCTTGAAATGCATCTATTTGAGGCAAAGTTTGTGATTCTAGATCCCTGGAGATGGTGGTATTACTAGTCTTAAATAAAGCATCTTACCAAACCCTGGCTACGATCTGAGCACACAGGATTTACTCAGATATATTAATAATTAAGTCTGGAGCCCTGTTCTCTGTTCCCTATTGTGAGATCCTGGAAATACAGAGTAAGAGAGTCAGGCTCCTCTAAGGAGAGGATGCCGGGAAGCTAACCAATCAGGATATCCTAAAACCCATAATCCATAGCAAACATCTGCATAATTACAATATGTTGCTCAAAGATAGAAACTTTATTTTTTTAAATAGTAAATTAATTAACTCCCTTTTCATAGAACTAGATGTTCGCATTAGTTTTTCCAATTAAATCATAAAGTACGAAAGTCATCCTATATGGTAGGGGCTACAGTTGTTGAAGATAACCTTTGCAGTGAACAGCCATAAACACCAATGTTTTGCTGACAATTGCCGGCAGTTTACAGCACTTCGTGTGGCTGTGATAGCAGGATATTAGCATAATTTTTGAAAGTCCTGACACATGATGACATGTTTGAGGCCGACTAACTCAGTAAAATGAAGATCTAGTATAGTAATACACGTGTTATACCCGCTCACGGGAAAATGGCAGCCTTACCACGTGACTCTCCACGAGCCCTAGGAGGGGCTTACGGGCACGCCAGTGTTTACAGACCTACCACGTGACACTCCACGAGCCCTAGGAGGTGCTTCCGGTCACACCAGTGCTACAGACCTACCACGTAACCCTTCACGAGCCCTAGGAAGGGCTTCAGTGGATACAGTTCTACAGAGTTTGTCTGGTTTTCACTGCAATACAGAATGGCGGTTTCACTTGAGCAGCCCTTTTTTTTCTAAATCACGTGGAAGGCTTTGCGGTCGGTGTTGTGTAATATTTGGTATAACACTATTAAATTCGGTCTCCACAACCTGTGCTGACCCTACCGTCCTGGTGGACACCTACAATCGAGCTATGTTAAAAGCCTTGGATTCCATTGCCCCACTTAAACAGCGCAAAGAAAAATCACGCTACCACCTTAATTCCTGGTTCACCCCACTCCTACGAGAACTTCGCAAAGATAAACGTAAAGCTGAGTCTCTCTGGAGAAACTCACCTACACCAGTAAATAAAATTAACCTATCCATCACCCTCTCGTACAAAGAAGCCATAATAGCGGCAAAAAAAGAAGTCTATAACAACAGGATCATACAAGCTCAATCCAATATTAAGGAACTCTTTAAAATTCTCAAGGAATTAGAGTCCCCAGCCGCCCCCATTGACACATGCACCCCTGACACTGAATGGTGTGCCAACATTCAAAAAGCACTACTCAACAAAATCACGACACTCCAAGCTAAAATCAACACTAAAAAAAACATCTCCGTGACTCAGCAGGTAACACCCAACCCTCCAACTTCTTATCCCCCGTTCATTCCTTCAAACCTTTTAGCTTCTCACCGCTTACCATTAGGGAAGTGGAAAATATCATCAAGAAGCTAAAACCATCTAATTGTCAAGGCGATGCCTGCCCAGCACCAATCGTAAAGGAAGCATTGTCTGAGCTTGCTCCCTTTATAACTTCCTTCATCAACTCCTCTTTTAAATCTGGCATAGTACCAAATAACCTCAAGGATGCATGGGTAATCCCCTTAATCAAAAAACCTAACTTAGACCCAGTAACCCCACCAACTATAGGCCCATCACCACGGTACCTTACCTCCTAAAAATCCTGGACCGTGCTGCATATCTCCAATTTCAAGATCATCTCGACAAGAACAACTTATTAGGACTCAGGCAATCTGCTTTCCGACCGAGACACGGCACAGAGACAGCTCTATTAGATCTAAAAACACAAATTGAGGATTTGAAAGACAAGAGCAAACAAGCGCTCTTACTCCTCCTAGATCTATCCGCTGCCTTTGATCTAATTGTCAAGGCGATGCCTGCCCAGCACCAATCGTAAAGGAAGCATTGTCTGAGCTTGCTCCCTTTATAACTTCCTTCATCAACTCCTCTTTTAAATCTGGCATAGTACCAAATAACCTCAAGGATGCATGGGTAATCCCCTTAATCAAAAAACCTAACTTAGACCCAGTAACCCCACCAACTATAGGCCCATCACCACGGTACCTTACCTCCTAAAAATCCTGGACCGTGCTGCATATCTCCAAATTCAAGATCATCTCGACAAGAACAACTTATTAGGACTCAGGCAATCTGCTTTCCGACCGAGACACGGCACAGAGACAGCTCTATTAGATCTAAAAACACAAATTGAGGATTTGAAAGACAAGAGCAAACAAGCGCTCTTACTCCTCCTAGATCTATCCGCTGCCTTTGATCTGGTGGACCACTAAATCCTTTGCCAGCATCTCAAAACGGCCGCCCACTTCTCCGATGCTGCCACCTTATGGATAAGCTCATTCCTTGCCAACAGATCCATGAGAGTCTTCTCACCTCTTGCCGCTGCTGACCCAGCGCATGTCCCTTGCGGAGTCCCACAAGGCTCGTGCGTATCACCCACGCTCTACAACGCCTTTACTAAACCACTCTTTGATATTCTTGACCATCTGGGTGTCACCTACACAAATTATGCAGATGACACCCAGATACTCATCCCTATCACTGGTGATTATGTAACTGACGTCAAAGCTCTCAATGCAGTCTACACCGTCATCCAGGCGTGGATGGCCCACCACAGTCTCTGCCTAAACGATGAGAAAACTGAGCTACTCATCCTAGGCTCTCAATCCAAACTTTCAAAACTTGACAGCAAATATGATGCCTTCAACATTGATGGTAACATCATCAAGGTCACCAATGTCACTAAAACACTCGGAATCTACCTAGACTCCACCCTCTCTCTCACCAGACAAACCAACTCAATAGTTTCAGCATCTGCGTACACGTGCAAACTAATCACTGCCTGCCGTCCCTTCTTATCTATGGACAATTGCCTGATCCTTGCCAGAACCCCCATCTTATCCAAAATTGATTACTGCAATGCCCTTTACCTTGGAACGAGTCAAAGAAACATTGACAAACTTCAGGTAACCCAGAATAACGCCATCAGTGCTGCTCTTAACATACCTAGGCGCGCCCACATTTCCTCCACTAGACGCAACTTACG
Organism: Ambystoma mexicanum; assembly: GCF_040938575.1. Lineage (NCBI taxonomy): Eukaryota > Metazoa > Chordata > Amphibia > Caudata > Ambystomatidae > Ambystoma > Ambystoma mexicanum. The sequence continues at coordinate 97,305,810 of NC_090935.1, read as the reverse complement.
CTGGCTCCCCATTTCACGGCGCATCGCCCTCAAAACACTTGTTCTAAGCCACAAAGCACAGAACAACGCAGCACCGGCCTACCTGTCAGAGTGCTTCACACAACACACAGCCTACAGACCTCTAAGATCTGCACAAGCACACACACTCATCATTCCTGGCTTCAAGCTCCAGACTGCCAGAGGCTTGAGCTTCCCAGTCCTGGTGCCGAAGCTCTGGAACTCACTACCCAATGATCTCAGGAATGTCCCCTACCTTCAATCCTTCAAAAACAGAGCAAAACAATGGCTCTATGAGCAAGACAAAGCTTCAGCCACCCTCTGGTAAACACCTACTGCATGCTGTGCCACCTCGGTTACCTCTGTATATACTGAGACGACTAACTACCTTTGTAAATGTATGTATATTTCTTTGCTCTATGTATATTTATACTTTGTAATATGTAACTGCCTTCTGTAACTTCTCACTGTAACCTTTCCAAACATGCGCCATGATGCCCGTGGGCAGGCTGCGCAATATAAATAAATAAATACAAATACAAATTTGGTATCCCGTACCGTTCCGCCATCCCTGGTCTTCGATATGTTTGTTCCGCTGATTGGCTGCATTAGGTTGAGACCCGCTGATTGGCTGCATTAGCCTGAGCCCCTTTACCCGTGAGCCTTAGCACCGTCTATCCTTTCTGCTGGATTCCGCTTCAAGGGACCTCTAGTAGCAACCTCTGGTACTGCAGCCTAGAATTTCCAATGCTGGAGTCCACTTACAGGGACCTCTAGTAGCAGACTCTGGTACTGCAGCCTAGAATTTCCAAAACCAGAATCCGCTTCAAGGGACCTCTAGTAGGAGCCTCTGGTACTGCAGCCTAGAATTTCCAATGCTGGAGTCCACTTACAGGGACCTCTAGTAGCAGCTTCTGGTACTGCAGCCTAGAATTTCCAATGCTGGAGTCCACTTACAGGGACCTTTAGTACCAGCCTCTGGTACTACACCCTTGAATTTCCAATGTTGGATTCCGCTTCAAGGGACCTCTAGAGGTAGCCTCTGGTACTGCAGCCAAGAATTTCCAATGATGGAGTCCGCTTACAGGGACCTCTAGTAGCAGACTCTGGTACTGCAGCCAAGAATTTCCAATGATGGAGTCCGCTTCAAGGGACTTCTAGAGGCAGACTCTGGTACTGCAGCCTAGAATTTCCAATGCTGGAGTCCACTTTCAGGAACCTCTAGTAGCAGACTCTGGCACTGCACCCTTGAAATTCCATTGCTGGCGTCTGATTGAGGGACCTCTAGCAGCAGACTCTGGTACTGCAGCCTAGAATTGCCAATGCCGCAGTCAGTTTACAGGGACCTCTAGTAGCAGACTCTGGGACTGCAGCCTTGAATTTCCAATGTCGCTTACAGGGACCTCTAGCTGCTGAATCTGTGCCTCCACCATTGAATTTCTTACAGGGACCTCTAGTAGCAGCCTCTGGTACTGCAGCCTAGAATTGCCAATGCTGGAGTCCTTACAGGGACCTCTAGTAGCAGGCTCTGGTACTGCAGCCTAGAATTGCCAATGCTGGAGTCCTTACAGGGACCTCTAGTAGCAGACTCTGGTACTGCAGCCTAGAATTGCCAATGCTGGAGTCCTTACAGGGACCTCTAGTAGCAGCCTCTGGTAATGCAGCCTAGAATTGCCAATGCTGGAGTCCTTACAGGGTCCTCTAGTAGCAGACTCTGGTACTGCAGCCTAGAATTGCCAATGCTGGAGCCTGAGGGACCTCTAGGAGCAGACTCTGGTACTGCAGCCTAGAATTGGCAATGTCGCAGTCAGTTTACAGGGACCTCTAGCAGCAGACTGTGCCACTGCAACCTTGAATTTCCAATGTCGCTTACAGGGACCTCTAGCTGCTGAATCTGTGCCTCCACCATTGAATTTCTTACAGGGACCTCCAGCAGCAGACTCTGGGACTGAACCATTACATTTCCAATGCTGGAGTCTGCTTCCAGCGACCTCTAGCAGCAGTTTCTGGGACTGCAGCATTGAATGTCCAATGCTGGAGTCTGCTTTGAGGGACTGATTCTGCTTACAGCAGCTGTATTCAAAATGTGTGGCGCGCCCCTCTGGTGGTCCACAGCCTCATGCCCAGAGGGACGTGCATCCACAGCCTGAAAAGCTTCTGGACAACAGATTAAGCATCCTGCTGTGCCGGTGAGTGCTCCTGTGTCATGTGTGGTTGCTGCTCTCTGCCCACTGCAATGCGTTCAGAATATGCAAACAAAGCAATGCATATTCTAAACACAGCGTGTGAGATGCTCTGGAGCCAACCAACCTGCGCCCCTCATTATTTGTGTTGACAGCCTTTCAAGTGGGGCAATTTATAAGTGATGGCTTACAAGCTATTGTTTTTATACAGTATATGCTTAACATTTCAGTGTTAAGAACTAAACATGGGTCATTTGTATTCACCAGGCCAGCACAAGTATCAGTGAGCTGATGAAACCTATGCAAATTAGCGTGCCACACAGAAAAGTTTAAAACTTTTTTCTTTATTTTCTTGTCTCTTTATTTGACATACCAAAACTTTTTTTTTATATTACTTTTTAGTTACATATGGCGCATCCCTGGAAAGGTTAACTGTCATTTACTTGCTTAAGTTTTCTAGTGGCTGCTTTGGCTCATGGACTAAATGCATCCTCTCAGAATCAAGCCACTGCCTAGCGAGCACACCAGAAGGCAACTCAATGCCACTTTGCACATTGATTAGGAAAGTGGAGTGCCTTGTGTGTCACCATGCAGACAGTAGTCCATGGCCAATCAATGCAGTGAAGTGTGCAGCAATGATTTGTGCGCTGCACAAGTCACCACCCTGTTGGTTAATGGTGTCTATGTGGTGCTCCCTTATGTAACAGCACATATACCTGTTTTTGTCTGATGTGCCCAATATCCATACAATAGCACACTGGACTATATTGTGTATGTGACTCTGACGAGCATGCCATACTGTGCCCACACTTAAACACATAAAGCAATCAAAGAAGTTGCCTCAAATTGTAAATCCACGCGGCCAAACACCCTGTCTACACTGCCACACTATGATTTTCACTAGCAAGCACTAACAAGAGATGCTAATGCCAGCTAGTTAGATAAAGCATGGGCCTGCTCTTTTTGGCCGAATTAACCACTGAGGCCTGCGCAATGGTGAGGAGGTAGCGGCTGAGGAACTGTGGGCCCTTTACCATGCACCAGAAGCCGGGTTTGTTTAAAAGGCTTTATCAGCTTATTACTGGGCAGGCTAACGTTTGAAAGAGGTACAATCCTTTCTGTGTAGCCTTTCTGTGCATTAACGTTTGAAAGAGGTACAATCCTTTCTGTGTAGCCTTTCTGTGCATTGTTTATTGGGCCTCTCTTGTGCTGGTATCCTGCCCTGTCTGTATACATAATTCCCTAAAGATGATTCTGTATTGGTGTTGGGCATGCCCACACTAAGACCCAGCCCTTCCTCCTCTAAAATTCTTCAGAAACAAGAAACAAAAGAGCCCTTGTACCTTATTTGAGTGGCTGATGTGGCAGCCATTTTATACTCACATCCAAAAACGTAAGCTGTCCAAATGAGCATGCATGGTTCATGGTTACAAACATTTTAATGTTAGGATGAGTATTGTGAACCATGATGTGAGGCCAAGCCATGGATCAGTTATGCATTTAGAGATTCACACATACAATCCTTTTTATCACAGACTTGTTTATCTCTGATCACTGTTATAGTCCTGAAATCCTCTGAGTATACAGGAATTCTCATTGGTGCTATTTGTCCCCTTTCCCACTCTCAGAGAGGTATTTTTAAAGAGTACAATAAGAGTGTACCAGACTGTCATTCTTGTAATGATAACCTTCTATCAGAAAATAATTCATATGGTTAGTCTAGTATTGCCCCTTACGAAATACAAGTGAGGTGGTACGAACAGAACACCTGCAACACAGGGCCAGGTCAGTGGGCTCTCAGACCCCGATAGGCTGTTCACAACACAGTGTGCCAGTAAGGACAGTCTGAAACTACATTCAGGCAAGGCCTATCTTAAATACAGGCGGCAGAAAAACCATTTACTTCGGCAGCAACAGTTGTGTTTTCACATACAAACTTTTCTGTAAAGTACTTGAATTACAATGTAATGAAACCAGCATCATTTATATAGCAATTATTTATTCATATTGAGGAGGGGTTTTGTCACACGACAGATGTGTAGTTTGGGAGTGACGTGTGCCAGTCAGTGGGGGGTGCATTCTGATGTCTCTGATGATTCGCCCTGGGCACCAAGTTGGCTAGAAACTGCCCTGATTACAGCACACACCTTCTTTTGCAGGGATGACCAGTCCCTCCCATCTGAATGCATAGCAGGAAATCAGACATGATGGCTCATTAGTGACATACTGCCTTACTTTCAGATGGGAGAGGGTGGTGGGGGGGCAACTGCCCCCATGTTGCCAGTCAGAATTCATTTATCTCAGAAATGTGCGCTTTGAATTACAAGCTGTGTGCCGCAGACTAGTTCCACTCTAAGCGGGGGAGACATGAGGACTCTGTGCAAGTGAAAAGAACAAAGACCCCATGCTCCTCATTTTTCCTGCAGCAGCAGTGACCAGGGAAGGCGCCTGGGTATTTCATCCTTTTCAAATGAGAGGCACCAGGGCATTTCGAAAATGTCATATGAGGGACCTTCACTGTGCTGATAATCCCAAAATTGTCTTTAATTTTATGCAAAACTGCATTTTATTTTTAAAAGGTTATTTTACTCACTGAATGCTGATCAAGTCACTTAACAACATTAAGGTCCAGCTTTGATTAAGAAGTCCCTGAAGAAAATACTGACATTAATGACTGGGTGATGCAGTCTTTTCTGGCAGAGGAGGTGGTGCATTTTCCATTTGATGTCAAGGAGGAGCTGATTGCGGTTCAGTCGGACACCACTCTGCAATGTTAATTTATAAACATTTCAGTGGGTAACATTTGGCTGAAGGTAATCCTGGAGTATCCTACATTGGCAAGGTCTGCTATACAGTCTCTCTTACCCTTTGGGTCTTTCTACTTTTCAGCATTGGCTGTACTGAAAACGAAATACTGCACAAGGCTGGAAGTGGAGGACAACATCAGAGTGTCAGTCTCAAAAATAAAGCCACACATTGACACACTTTCTGCAGACAGACAGGCCCACCCTTCCCATTAGTACTTGCTCTGTAAAATCAAATTGCTTTCCGCTGAATATACTAATAGGAATGTATTTTGAGAAAATAAAAGCCCTACTGGAGAATTTTGTGTTTACTTGCACCGTTTCTATGTTTGGATTGGAAGTGATTGTCCTACTGTTTTGGAATGGCTCCCCAACAACATATCCCTTCAAAATTATGGCACCACGCATTCTGCAACCATCTCTATAAAAAGAAATAACACCAACACAAAGGGGCGGGGCAGGGGGGTTCCGAACAATTAGTTTTTTGCTCAGGGGGGCTTTGGCATAAAATGTTTGAAGACCACTGGCTTACAGGGACCTCTAGCAGCAGACTATGTGGCTCACCATTGAATTTCTAATGCTTGAGTCCATTTCGAGGGACCTCTAGCAGCAGACTTTGGGGCCGATTCATGGAACAAACGTGCGCCGAAAATCTTCGCGCAAGCATGCGCAAGCGGAAAAAAAACAGGCGCTTCATGGAAGTCCCTGCGCGTGTTCACCGCGGGATGTGCGCCAAACCCGTGCATGGCGCACAAGTCACTGCAACATCGCGAAAGGCGTGCGCGACGCGCACAGTGAAAGCGCACAACCTCAGCGCACACACCAGAAAGTGGGCGGGACATGGGGCGTAACGCGCGGAATGGGGAACAACACGCGAAAATAAGGGCGTAACTGGAGATGTACTGCAGGGAAGCAGACGGAATGCCCACACGCACTCGAACCACACGTTTTCATGGAATCGAATAGGGCAAAGCCACGCACAGCCAAAGACACGCACAAGCTGAAACACGGCCGCCACACGAAGGCAGGCGGTAGACTCCCAGCGCATCAAAAAAGTGGCGCGCGGGAAGTTGAATACGCGATTGAGCGGGGTACGTGGATTTCAGGGGTGCGCGAGAAATTCTACACGCGATTGGCCTGGGTACGTGTATTACAGGGGTGCGCGAGAAAATCTACACGCGATTGGCCTGGGTACGTGGATTACAGGGGTGCGCGAGAAATGCTACACGCGATTGGCCTGGGTACGTGTATTACAGGGGTGCGCAAGAAAATCTACACGCGATTGGCCTGGGTACGTGGATTTCAGGGGTGCGCGAGAAATGCTACACGCGATTGGCCTGGGTACGTGTATTACAGGGGTGCGCGAGAAAATCTACACGCGATTGGCCTGGGTACGTGTATTACAGGGGTGCGCGAGAAAATCTACACGCGATTGGCTGGGTGGCTGGGTACGTGGATTTCAGGGGTGCGCGAGAAATGCTACACGCGATTGGCCTGGGTACGTGTATTACAGGGGTGCGCGAGAAATCCTACACGCGATTGGGCCTGTGCGAGTGGGGCAGTGTATTACGTGGGTGTGCGGGAAGTTGAAGAGATGAATTGCCAGTGTGGGTCCTCCCAGGTCTCCCCTCTACCCCCGTCCACGACCTCTGCAGGCAGCCCACACCACAGGGGACTACCCTGCACCCCTGGTCATGTCCCGCAGGCAGCCCATTCACCATGGGCATGCCCCCCAGCCAAGCCACATGTCCCCTTGCACCCCCACCCCTCAGCAGGCCCCCACTCATGTCCCCCTGCACCCCCACCCCCCAGCACTGTGGGGCACCTGCCAGCAGGCACCCAACCATGTCCCACTCATGTCCCCTTGCACCCCCACCCCCCAGCACTGTGGGGCACCTGCCAGCAGGCCCCCAACCATGTCCCCTTGCACCCCCACCCCCCAGCAGGCCCCCACTCATGTCCCCTTGCACCCCCACCCCCCAGCAGGCCCCCACTCATGTCCCCTTGCACCCCCACCCCCCAGCACTGTGGGGCACCTGCCAGCAGGCCCCCAACCATGTCCCCTTGCACCCCCACCCCCCAGCAGGCCCCCACTCATGTCCCCCTGCACCCCCACCCCCCAGCACTGTGGGGCACCTGCCAGCAGGCCCCCAACCATGTCCCCTTGCACCGCCACCCCCCAGCAGGCCCCCACTCATGTCCCCTTGCACCCCCACCCCCCAGCACTGTGGGGCACCTGCCAGCAGGCCCCCACTCATGTCCCCCTGCACCCCCACCCCCCAGCACTGTGGGGCACCTGCCAGCAGGCCCCCAACCATGTCCCACTCATGTCTCCTTGCACCCCCACCCCCAAGAAGGCCCCCACTCATGTCCCCTTGCACCCCCACCCCCCAGCACTGTGGGGCACCTGCCAGCAGGCCCCCAACCATGTCCCACTCATGTCCCCTTGCACCCCCACCCCCCAGCAGGCCCCCAATCATGTCCCCTTGCACCCCCACCCCGCTGCAGGCCCCCACTCATGTCCCCCTGCCCCCAGGTCCTGACGAAACGCAATCATGGCAGTAATGGGCAGCATACCCAGCACAAACACCCAGCCAAGGATTGCATCCACCCACATAGTAGATGCAATTACATGATACAACCCCAATGGCAAGTATGTAAATGAACACATGTCCGTCACACACACATACACAATGGGTGCAAGTGAATGTCAAAACCCATATCATGACATGCATGAAACCAATGAGAAAATACCACAAATGTAAGTAATAAATATATGTATTAAAGATGAAAATGAAGTAAAGAAATAAAACACACAACAATGGGGATGACAAAACAAATGGTCCATGTCCGAGAACTAATAGAAAAAATCGAAAAACAAAGGAATCCAAAAACTAATGTAGTCCAAAGCAAAATAATGGGGGGAAAAAAATAAGGAAAAACCATTGCCTCATGGTGAACACAAATATAAATCCAACAAATGTTTTCCAAACATCAAACTATGTACAAGAACATCCCAGGGTCCATGAGCCCAACACCATAAATGAAACCTACTACTACTAACTAATAATAAAAATATATACAGAAAAGTGGCCATTGTCCGAGCGGTCCAAAAGAAACTTAAAAAATAAAGGAAACCTAACACTAACTAACTAAAGAACTATATACAATGGCAGCGGGCAAGTCCTGCGGCTCACTCTGTGATGTTGCCGGCCAGGGCATCCTCGAACTCCATGTCGATGTCCCGGAGGCGGGACTCTGTCCTGGCCCCGAGGTCTCGCAGGGACAACCCCGTGTCCACCTCAAACTCCCTGCGAGCTTCCTCGAGGCACTCAGCCCGCCTCAACGCCCGACGCATGGAGAACTCCGCCCTGACCATGGTGAGCCGCTCCTCTTCCGCCCGCTGCCGCTCCGCACCTATCCGCTGGACCAACTGCTCCCACACGGAAGACACTGCCATCCCAGGGTTCTCCTGCCCTCCGGCCGATGCCTGCCCCTCTGATCTTGATGGCCCCGAGCCATGATGCCTCCCACGTCGAGCCTGCTGCTGCCTCCGACGCCACTGCCTCTGCCAGCACGACGGCATCCAGGCTGATGGAATCCACCGATGCCGTCGTGCACGTGCCCTGCCAGATGATGCCGGCACATCCTCCATCTGCAGGCGGACAGTTGCTGGTGTGTCCACCCCTGCTGGAAAAGTAGACTCCCGACTGGGATACCATCGCTCCACAGCCCAGCCCCAGAACCCAGTTGCCCACCCACGCCTGCCTCGGGGGTCGCCATGTCGGGGCAAGCACCATCTGAGACCAGTGGCGACCCCCAGCCAGAGAGGCAGAGGGCCACCAGCTTCAGTGAGAAGGAAGTTGGTGTCCTGGTGGAGCATGTCCTGGGGCATTATGATGCCCTCTTCGGAAGACCACGCGCCAACAAGGAAGGACGGGAGAGGATCTGGGACGATGTAGTGGTTGCCATCAACGCGGAGGGGGTGGCAACCCGCGACATCAAGCAAATCAAGAAGCGCTGGGAGGACTTGAGGTCCAGGACCCTCAATAAGGCCCGGCGCCTCGCGGAGGGGGGCCGGGCACGCCTGAGTGACATCCAGATGAGGGTCCTGGAACGCGTAGACCCAGCGCTCCACGCCCAGATCCTTCGGAGGCAGACCCATCTGGAGTTGGCCGGTAAGTGACCAAGCATTACTGTGTGAGACAGGGCATGTTGCAGTTTGCTGGTTGTCTGATACCTGCCTGTATGTGTGACATAGGCCATGTACGTATGTGTGTGTGCAGGGACATCATGGTCAGGCATGTGAGTACAGTGATGTGTGAACCACATGGTTGGTGCATGTGTTCTATTGCAACATGGGGGGCTCTGTGCGGAATGGACACATGGAAGCATGGCAGTCTCTGTTCCTGGACATGGGTGGGGGTGAGGGATGGGTGCTGGTCCCATGTACACGTATGGTGTCCATGTGTGTGTGTCTGACCTGCGTGTCTGTGACTTGTAACTGCCATGGATGCATGACACATGTCTGTGACAATGTTCAGATTCACTGATGCAGCCTAGTCATCCTTGTATCCACTGCGTCTGTGGTGTACGAGGCCAGATGGATGGAACTACGGTGAGGTGTGTGCATGTGATGGCAAGACCCATGATGCATGTGAGTTTAAAACCAACATTGTATGAATCATGAGTCCCTTGGTCATGTATGCCAATGTCCATGGCATGCGCCATGCCTGTTACTGTATGTGTTTTGCCTGCACTGACCCATGTGTTGTGGAGGGACATGATGGAAGTGATGTATGACAGTGCCACTCATCTGCTGTTGCTTCCTGTCTAGGGGACCATTGTACAGTACCCTGATGCTTGTGTTCTATGTCTCCCTCTACACAGTGGCAAGTGAAGAAGAGGGCGGAGAAGGCGCTGTGGAGCAGAGCGGCGGGGGTGCCGCCACGGCTGCAGCGGAAGGGGTGGGTGAGCCCCCACAGGGGCTTGCACCGGCGGAAGACGGCGTGGAGACATCCAGGTTGGTGGTTTCCACAGAGGGGGAGGAGGCCGCTAATGAGCCACACATGGGGCCTGGTGGGGGCATCCCCGCTGGTGCAAGTGGTGCAGTCCAGGGCCAGGGCCAGGAGGCAGCACAGGTCGCCGTGGAGGTGCCTGTGCATGTCACTGTCCCTGACACTGTGACTGCACCACCATGCACCAGCAGGGATGCCCCATCCCAGGCCCGTCCGCAGGTAGGGGAGATGTCCATGTCATCTGACACTCCTCTACCTGCGGACGAGGGGACCCCTGGCCGTGTGGAGAGGGTCCTGATTGGTGTTGCGTTGCGCACGGCTGGCATTCGTGATGAGGTACATGCTTCCCGGGAGGAGCATGCACATCATCACGAAGAGCACCGTGCGTACGTGAACCATTTGGGAGCCGCCATGGTCGGGGGTTTCCTACATGTGTGTGGCCTTCTGGCGGCCCTCTCCTCCTCTGTGGAGGCTATGCGCCAGTCGTGCTCCATGCCGTCTTCCGGCCCAGATGCCACCAGGGCCCCCTGTGGACCTGCCCCGACCAACGCAGCCAGCTCGGTGGGGACCCCATCCCTGCCACAGTCGGGAGTCGAAGGTCCAGCAGGGGGGGACACACCAGCAACTGTCCGCCTGCAGATGGAGGGTGTGCCGGCATCATCTGGCAGGGCACGTGCACGACGGCATCGGTGGATTCCATCAGCCTGGATGCCGTCGTGCTGGCAGAGGCAGTGGCGTCGGAGGCAGCAGCAGGCTCGACGTGGGAGGCATCATGGCTCGGGGCCATCAAGATCAGAGGGGCAGGCATCGGCCGGAGGGCAGGAGAACCCTGGGATGACAGTGTCTTCCGTGTGGGAGCAGTTGGTCCAGCGGATAGGTGCGGAGCGGCAGCGGGCGGAAGAGGAGCGGCTCACCATGGTCAGGGCGGAGTTCTCCATGCGTCGGGCGTTGAGGCGGGCTGAGTGCCTCGAGGAAGCTCGCAGGGAGTTTGAGGTGGACACGGGGTTGTCCCTGCGAGACCTCGGGGCCAGGACAGAGTCCCGCCTCCGGGACATCGACATGGAGTTCGATGACGCCCTGGCCGGCAACATCACAGAGTGAGCCGCAGGACTTGCCCGCTGCCATTGTATATAGTTCTTTAGTTAGTTAGTGTTAGGTTTCCTTTATTTTTTAAGTTTCTTTTGGACCGCTCGGACAATGGCCACTTTTCTGTATATATTTTTATTATTAGTTAGTAGTAGTAGGTTTCATTTATGGTGTTGGGCTCATGGACCCTGGGATATTCTTGTACATAGTTTGATGTTTGGAAAACATTTGTTGGATTTATATTTGTGTTCACCATGAGGCAATGGTTTTTCCTTATTTTTTCCCCCCATTATTTTGCTTTGGACTACATTAGTTTTTGGATTCCTTTGTTTTTCGATTTTTTCTATTAGTTCTCGGACATGGACCATTTGTTTTGTCATCCCCATTGTTGTGTGTTTTATTTCTTTACTTCATTTTCATCTTTAATACATATATTTATTACTTACATTTGTGGTATTTTCTCATTGGTTTCATGCATGTCATGATATGGGTTTTGACATTCACTTGCACCCATTGTGTATGTGTGTGTGACGGACATGTGTTCATTTACATACTTGCCATTGGGGTTGTATCATGTAATTGCATCTACTATGTGGGTGGATGCAATCCTTGGCTGGGTGTTTGTGCTGGGTATGCTGCCCATTACTGCCATGATTGCGTTTTGTCAGGACCTGGGGGCAGGGGGACATGAGTGGGGGCCTGCTGGGGGGTGGGGGTGCAAGGGGACATGAGTGGGGGCCTGCTGGGGGGTGGGGGTGCAAGGGGACATGGTTGGGGGCCTGCTGGCAGGTGCCCCACAGTGCTGGGGGGTGGGGGTGCAAGGGGACATGAGTGGGACATGGTTGGGTGCCTGCTGGCAGGTGCCCCACAGTGCTGGGGGGTGGGGTTGCAGGGGGACATGAGTGGGGGCCTGCTGGGGGGTGGGGGTGCAAGGGGACATGGTTGGGGGCCTGCTGGCAGGTGCCCCCCGGTGCTGGGGGGTGGGGGTGCAAGGGGACATGTGGCTTGGCTGGGGGGCATGCCCATGGTGGATGGGCTGCCTGCAGGACATGACCAGGGGTGCAGGGTAGTCCCCTGTGGTGTGGGCTGCCTGCAGAGGTCGTGGACGGGGGTAGAGGGGAGACCTGGGAGGACCCACACTGGCAATTCACCTCTTCAACTTCCCGCACACCCACGTAATACACTGCCCCACTCGCACAGGCCCAATCGCGTGTAGGATTTCTCGCGCACCCCTGTAATACACGTACCCAGGCCAATCGCGTGTAGATTTTCTCGCGCACCCCTGAAATCCACGTACTCAGGCCAATCGCGTGTAGAATTTCTCGCGCACCCCTGAAATCCACGTACCCAGCCCAATCGCGTGTAGATTTTCTCGCGCACCCCTGAAATCCACGTACCCAGGCCAATCGCGTGTAGAATTTCTCGCGCACCCCTGAAATCCACGTACCCAGGCCAATCGCGTGTAGATTTTCTCGCGCACCCCTGTAATACATGTACCCAGGCCAATCGCGTGTAGAATTTCTCGCGCACCCCTGTAATACACGTACCCAGGCCAATCGCATGTAGAATTTCTCGCGCACCCCTGAAATCCACGTACCCAGCCCAATCGCGTGTAGATTTTCTCGCGCACCCCTGTAATACACGTACCCAGGCCAATCGCGTGTAGAATTTCTCGCGCACCCCTGAAATCCACGTACCCAGGCCAATCGCGTGTATATTTTCTCGCGCACCCCTGTAATACATGTACCCAGGCCAATCGCGTGTGGAATTTCTCGCGCACCCCTGTAATCCACGTACCCAGGCCAATCGCGTGTAGAATTTCTCGCGCACCCCTGAAATCCACGTACCCAGGCCGATCGCGTGTAGATTTTCTCGCGCACCCCAGTAATACACGTACCCAGGCCTATCGCGTGTGGGGACACCCGCACACCCCTGAAATACACGCTCCCCGCTCTGCGTTTGCTGCTGCCCTTTGCGCTGGATTGGGGATTTTGATGGCTTTTCCCTGCGCGAGGGGCGTTCTTAGGGGCGTAACTGACGCTGCTGCAGGGTCGCTGCGCCACTCTGCGCCACGGCTGGTTGTGGATGTTGGAATCCATGAATACGCTGTGCGCCTGAATGTGTTTCGGCGCACGCAGCTGGCGCAGACTACCGCACACGCACACTGTGCGCCAGCCGCGTGCGCCACTTGTGCGCCGAATTCTATGAATTTGCCCCTTTGTGACTACACCCTTGTATTTCCAATGCCGGAGTCCAGTACAGAGTAGAAGCATTATTTTAAAATAAGGGGCTAAGCCAGGGATGAATATGTGATTCTAAACAAAACAGACTATATTAAAATGGCTAAGCAGCATCTTAATACACCAGGCTGCTACCTCAAATGATCCTGTAACCCATTTCGCCAGATCACCATGAACGCAAACACACTTATTGCTAAACGGTACAGCAGGGGAATGCTAACGGGTAAAGAAAACATCTTTCTCACCAATAGCTGCCCTATTAGGCCAACAATTAAATGTTTACTGAATGTCCATACATAATACAATGCTCTTCTGTCATTAAGGCCTATTGTCAGTATCATGAGTTGGATAACAGAATTTCTCTACATTTATTGATGAATTAATACACCCAGAAGTAATCAAACTGAAATCTTACATGAGAAGCCAGGCCTATTTTGCACCAACTAGAACAATTGATATGGTATAATACATACGTTCTTCTTACTTTCGATGTAACAACATTGGACATCAATAGGACATGTCCCAGCAGCTGAAGACCTTGACTATTTCTTCAAGAACAAATCAGCTACAAACATCAAACACTACATGTTGATTAAAGAGGTGCTCGATTTCACTCTGAAAAATAAACATCTGTATTTTTGATGAGTATTGTCAGCAAACAGCGGCTGTTGCCATGGACGTGTGCTTTTTACCATCGCTGGCAAATCTTTTTATGCGATTCTTTGAAATCACATGTGTATTATCATTAGATAAATTCTTTAAAAATATTGTACAGTTGAACAGATATATCCATGATATTTTGGCCATATGGAATGAAACAGAGGAGTTGGAGGGATTTTCACAGTATATAAATAGTAACATCTTCGGAATAAAACTCACAGGGCATCATGATAGCACTCACATTCCATTTTTGGAGCTAGAGATCTATATAAAAGACAACAAACTCAACACTGAGGCCTTTTGCAAGGAAACCTAGCTCAACTCTACTCTAGATGCTACTAGCAGCCATTGAAGATCAAATATTGTAAACATCCCAACAGGGAATTTATAAGACCTCATTCATGTGTCGGCAGACCCCCAGCACAGCGGGCACTCCTACAGCGTGTCGAAGCTATGCTTAAGGCAAGCCCGTCTGTACCCATCCAGCCCGTGGATGGGCCCTGGGCTCTGGAAGGGAAACATTATATTTCGCTATAAAGGGAAGACCCACATATTAATACAAAAAATGTATTAAGCAGAGGCAGAATTGTTGGCCCTGGCCCCTACTGAGACTAGGTTTCTGATAGGTTTTGAGACATTTTTGCCTGTAGGAATGGGCTCGGCAGAGAGGCAACGACAGCTGGTGAACAAATAAACAGGTGCAATGATTCCCATTTAGGCTCTACCGGAATACTCAAACATCTGCCCTTATGGGCTTGTCAATTAATGCCAGAGGGATGACATATTTTCACTTTTAGATTAGTTCTCTCCTGATCTATTGGGCATAACTGAGACTTGGTTCACCCCTTCCTCTGAGCCTGGCATTGTTCAAATGCTCCCTTTAAAATGACATCCTTCGCTCTGATAGAGCCCCTCCACCCCCTGTGGGTAGGCAGGGGTTCAGCTTTGATTCATGGATCATCTCTAAGCTGTACTTAGCCACGGTGGAGGCAGCAAATGTTTTTGCACCAGTAAAGTCTAGTAAAACCCGGGCTAAGCCCTATGCACCCTGGTTTAATGCTGAGCTAAGGTCTATTAAGCAAGTGTGTCGCCAACTGGAGGGCAAATGGAGAGGTGAATATGGTATAGCCTCCAAACCTATTCATAAGCAGTCCGTTTTTCGGTATCAGGAGGCGATTCGGATGGCTAAATCCCAGCATTTTGCTGAGCGGATTCTATCAGTCTCCTGCTGAGCACGGGAACTCTTTAAAGTAGCAAAGGAGCTCTCATCGGTAACCCCCCCTATTAATCCACTACGTTCACAAGTGCAGTGTGATCTAATCAGCTCCTTCTTTAATGAAAAGATTCAGGCAATTCGCAAATCTATCTCTGCCAATAGGACAGGTGGCCTAGAGGAGAGGTTCCAGGGGCAACCCTGGAGTGAAACAAACGCAAGCTGGATGGGTCAGTTTGAGCCTTTCATGGATGACATTGTCACTGGGGCCCTCAAGAAACTGAAGTCTGCCCTCCCTTGCCAACCCTATTCCTCCCTGGGTGCTACATTCCCTGCTGTCAGAGGTCATCCCACTTTTCACGGCAGCACTTCAGTCTTCATTCTCCATGGGTTATGTCCCGAGGCCTTGAAGCACACACTTGTTTCTCCTCTACTGAAAAAGCCTCAGCTTGATAGAGCTTTGGCTGCTAATTATTGGCCTATGTCACTCACATTATTTAGAATCCAGGGGTCTTCTACATCCTTTTCAATCTGTTTTTCGCCCCATCAGGGATAGGGAGTAAGTGATGATTTTGGTTCTGAATGACATGTCATGCCTGCAAGACCACAGGGATGTTGCAGTTTAATTCTTCTTGACCTCTTCATGACTTTTGACACTATTGATCATAGGATTTTGTTGAAGGACCTTGAGAGCGCAGGAATTTCCGGTGCCCCTTTTTCTTGCTTTACATCTTCTCTTACAGAGCGCATGCAGACGGTGTCACTATTTCCTTTTCAATCTTCTCCACAGTCTCTGGTGTGTGGTGTCCCCCAGGAGTCATCTTTTTCCCAGTTTCTCTTTAATCTTTACCTACGTCTTTTGGAAGATTTAATTCAGGAGCAGGGGTACGGTTTTATACCTACACCGATGATACTCAGCTGTTTTTTCAGCTAGATTCTCCCGTAAGTGAGCACTCTTCTCTGTTGAAAAGCTGTCTTGCAGCAGTAGGCAAGTGGATGGCCAGGAACTGGCTCAAACTGAACAGAGAAAAAACTGAGATCATGGTAACAGGCGCTGTTGAATTGCAGGCTGCTTGGACTAATGATTTTTGGTCAGACTCTCTTGGCCCATGCCCTGCTCCCAGTAACTCAGTCAAAAGTCTTGGCATCAGAATATTGCCTTCTGGCCCTTGGGAGCTTCATATTTCATCAGTATGCAACTCTGGTTTCATTAAACTGAAGATCTTGAGGAAGACACTGCCTTTGTTACCTCTGAGCTCCGAGCAAAGGTGGTAGCTGCATCGATTCTTGGGTCCATTGACTATTGTAATGGAATTTATCTGGGGCAACCAGCCTTGTGGATCCAAAGACTGCAGCTTCTCTAAAACGGTGCAGCCCAGCTGGCACTGGGACCTGGTCGGTTCTCTCATTCACAGGCTCTTCAAGTTCTTCGGCAACTACACTGGCTCCCGGTGTACAGCTGAATTGAGTTTTAGATTCTCTGCATCACTCACCGGGCTTTCTACCACCTTGGTGCTGAGTATCTGCAGGCTAAGCTTATTCCTTTTGGCCCCTCAAGGTCCCTCCCTTTGGCTTCTCAGAAATTTCTGGCTGTTTCCGGATTTTGGAGGGCATGTGCGGAAGGCAGAGCCTTTTCTACTCTCCCACCTTCTATGTGGATTCTCCCCCAGACCATCTTTGGGATGTGAATGATCATTTGGACTTTTGGAAAGCCTTTAAGGCATATCTTTATTAGTTTTGTTTGCGTTTGACTTGGTCTTAGAGTAGCTCCCTCCCACATGCTGTTTCTAGTGCCTAGATACCCTTCAAACTTTATAAATGTTATTACATTACATTAAATTGAAGTAATGGAGTGAGATAAAGAATTCCAACTGATTGCTGATAAATTAATTGCCGGAGGTTACACTAATCCGAACACCAGACAATTTAAAGCCAGATCACTTAATAAAACAAGCAGCAAACTAATGACACCAAAACAGAGCGATGAATCCAAGACAAATCCCCAAAGATATAGATTTATAATCCCATGAATTGAAAATACCAAAATCATTGATCAAATACTTTCCAAATATTGCCATATACTCTTATTAGACAAAGATGTTGCAAATGACCCAGAGAAAAACACAGCATAATCTGTACCAAAGCACCCTCTTTACGTACTCAACAGAACCCGTATTTTATAAGTGTGGCCACGGCTGCATGTGCAAATATGACAAGAATAATTACACGCCCTGAAGTAATGGCTGTGTAGTTATGGTTAAACTGCTTAACTCATAGAAGAACACTTTTTGGACGGCTTATAACTTTGGTGCCATTTGACGAATCCTCACCAAACCTCCGAAAGATTATTCAAAGTTTGGTGCAGTTTTGTAAGGGGGTGGGGGCAAAGTTATAGGGGCGTTCCCCGAACATTTAGAATCCTCATAGACATAACAGAAACAACAATTTTCTTGCGCCTTTAGCCCAAATCGCTGGATGGATTTGCACCAAACATACGCGAGGAGCGGCGGCTTGATCCCAAAAGCATGCTTTTGCAAATTGTGTGTAAATCCATCCAGTAGTTTTTTTTTTTAAATGGCCAAAAAGTAGGTAAAAAATAATTAGTGGTATCTGGGACTAGTCCGCATACTGCCTTCCTGATTCGTTGTCCGCGGACACCTCTGGACCAATCAGAGAGCAGTGTGACATTCGCGGATATCATACATGTTTTCTGATTGGTCCATTAAAAACATGAGGTCTGTCAAAACCTTTGAAACGGTCGCCATGTTGGATTCGCAGACTGCGCCCCTAGTCCACAAACATTGTGGTAAAAATATATTGAAAAACACAACATGACACTTCTCAAACTAATAAAAAAATGTCTCGGGAGGTGAGGAGTGATGAGGATGGGATGGGATATGGCCGTAAAAAGCCAGAAATCAGGCATGTTTACATCACCGATGTCTGCAAACATCTCAAATAGGGCCATTTCACGAATCTACACAAGAGCTTGTGAATTGATTTTAGACCCAAATTTGAATGTTTGTGGAAAGTTTGCTGGGATTTTGTCAAGAGGGGGAAAATAAAAAGGGGGGTCTCAACATTTTTAGATGGCTTATATCTTTGGTGCTGTTTGACGAAAATGCACAGAGATTTGCAGATAGATTATAGACCCAACCTTGAATGTGTGTGCAAGGTTTGAACGGATTTTGTCAAGTAGGGGCTGTGTGATATGACTATTCTTGGCATGTCCATTTTGTCACTTTTCAAAAAATGAAACATGGATGGATTTGCAGCAAACTCATGCAAGGAGCATTGGCAAGGACCCGGCAGCATGGTTTTGCAAATGTGTCCATGTTTTATTTTTTGAAAAGTGTCATAATGTAGGTACAAAAAATTGCGATATACCTTTGGTGACTGAGATATAGCCTGTGGCCAATGGCCCGGACAATCTGGCTACTGGCCATGACCATGAGGAACCGGCAATGGTGTTAAAGTGGAAATGGCCGCCAGGGACCGGTTATGAGGTAGAGTTTAAAATAAAATCGGGATAGGTTTGAATAGCCAAAGAGATTCTGCTTGTGGTAAGTGCTGGACGGCATTGCAGCAAACATGAGCGAGGAGCGATAAGCAAGGACCTGAAAGCATGCTTTTGCAAATCTGCCTTGTGTTTTATTTTTTCCAAAGTGTCAGAATGTAAGTACAAAAACTAGTGATAACAAGGACAAATATCTACTCTGATTTGCTCATTGGGGAATGCGCATGGCCGAAGCCTATACCCATGGATTGGGGAAATGACTACTCTGATATGCTTATTACGGCACGCGGCATGGCTAAAGCACTAGTTTTGAATGGAGAAAAAAAATCTGGTCGTGGCTGCAACCTAAAGTGCTGGACGGGATTGCAGCAAACCTGCATGAGGAGCCTCAGCAAGGACCTGAAAGCATGCTTTTGGGATGTGGCCAGTGTTTTATTTTTTCCAAAGTGTCTAAATGGAAGTACAGAAAATAGTTATATAACTTTGGTGCCTGGACAGTGGGTCTGGCCCTCGGCAAGGACAAATGCCTACTGTGATTTACTTATTGGGGCATGTGGCATGGCCGAACCCGTGGGTTTAAATGGGAAAACAAATTCTGCTTGCGCTTGCAGCCCGAAGTGCTGAACGGGATTGCAGCACTCTTGCCCGAGGAGCATCAGCTAGGACCTGAAAGCATGGCTTTACAAATCTGTCAGCAGTTTTACTTTTTTGAAAGTGTCAAAACCTAAGTACAAACAATAGTGATATAACCTTGCTGCCTGGGCAGTGAGCCTGGCCCTCGGCAAGGACAAATGTCTACTCGGATTTGCTCATTGGGGAATGCGTATGGACGAAGCCCATGCCCCATGGATTGTGGAGACTGCCCATAGCTGCAAGCCATGAGCACTGGCCATTTGTCATATTATGAGGATATAGTGGACACTGAACTAGGATGCAGTGTAGGTGCAGTGGATAACAGGGGTGGTTTGGTGGGGGTGGGGTCTTCGTCGAGCCTCATGCCCTAGACAATTCACCCATTCCTTGCATCCCCAGCATGCACTGCTGATAACGACACCCATCAGTATTCATTGCAAAAAATAAGTTTGTTAAAGCAGGTTTATAATTCTTCCATATATGTTAAAAGAGGAATTATTAATAACTTATATACAGTGATGTAACATCATGAAACATTTTTGCTCATAAAAACTTATGAAATTCACTGAAAAAACATTGTTAAAGTAAGTGACATTATGGTTGAGATGCACTAATAGAAACCTATGAAATTCAGTGAAAAAACTTTGTTAAAGGGAAGTTATGGTAAGTAAAATTGAAAAACCCAAGAAATTTGCCAGATATGGTGAGCTATGCAACCATAACGCGCGCCACCATGATGCACTGCTAACACTAACACCCTGCACATCAAAGATGACATCACAAATGACATCATCAATGTCACCTGCGAGGGGGATGTGATGGCTCCCCAGCCAATGAGGAGACTCAAAACGGGGCCATTACCACATGGTAATTCTGCAATCTCCCGTCAGAGGGAGGCCGCCATCTTTCCCCCGCCGGAATTTCAGGTAAGTGCTGCCACGTGGCCTGCATCCCTGTATCCCCTTCCCCTCACCCCTTTTTCCCCCTCCCATTTTCGCTCCACCTACCTTTCATGGCCTGGTCCCACGCCGATGCCGGGAACCGCAGTGATCCTGGCGTGTCCCTGCAACCTCGTCAATGACCGTCATGGAAACAGAGAAAGGGCTATGTAGTCCCTTCGCTGGATCCATAGCAGCCATATTTATTTTCTTTTTCTTTTTTTTTTTATTAAAACCATCGATTAGTATCCGGTACATCGTGCCAGATACTAAAAGCAATATTACCATTGCAGGGTGGGCAGGTAATATTGCTTAAGAAGCAATTCTTTACGAGCAATAATTAACATGTAAATTGTTTCCAACCTCAATCATGATCCACATGTCTGAGTAGATTTCACTGCGTCTATCTACCATTACCATCGGACTATGATGTCATACACTAACACAATGATGCCATAAGTGATAACATCACTTGTAATGATGTAAATATTGAAGTCAGTGCACATGCCATTACACACGGGTGCATTACAGAATGTAACCAGGGATAATATAGCACCTAATATTCTGATATGGAATTTCACTTTGAGTACCACATTAACTTACAATTAAGGGGGTAATTCATAGAATTCAGTGCACAAGTGGCACACACGGCTGGCGCACAGTGTGCGCGTGCGCCAAAATACATTTCCGCGCACAGCGTATTCATGGATTCCAGGCACCAAAACCAGCCGTGGCGCACAGTGGCGCAGCGACCCTGCAGCAGTGCCAGTTACGCCCCCAAGAACGCCCCTTGCGCAGGGAAAAGCCATCAAAATCCCCAATCCAGCGCAAATGGCTGCGCTAACCCTGTTCCAGCACGGCAAGCGGGGTACGTGTATCACTGGGGTGCGTGGGAAGTTCCTCACGTTATTTCAGCTGGGTACGTGTATTTCAGGGGTGCGCGGGAAGTTCCACACGCGATTCCATCAGGGTACGTGTCCATCAGGGGTGCGCGGGAAGTTTCACACGTGAATTCAGCAGGGTACGTGTATTTCAAGGGTGCGCGGGAAGTGACACACGCGATTTCAGCTGGGTACGTGTATATCAGGGGTGCACTGGAAGTTCCACACGCGAATGTCCTTGGTACGTGTATTTCGGGGTGCGCAGGAAGTTACACACATGAATTCAGCAGGGTACGTGTATTTCAGGGGTGCGCAGGAAGTTCCACACGCGAATGTCCTGGGTACGTGGATTTCGGTGTGCGCGGAAAGTTACACACGTGAATTCAGCAGGGTACGTGTATTACTGGGGTGCACTGGAAGTTCTACACGCGATTCCATCAGGGTACGTGTATATCAGGGGTGCGCTGGAAGTTCCACACGCGAATGTCCTGGGTACGTGTATTTCGGGGTGCGCAGAAAGTAACACACATGAATTCAGCAAGGTACGTGTATTACTGGGGTGCGCGGGAAGTTTCACACGCGATTGGCCCTGTGCGAGCATGGTACCTGTATTACTGGGGTGCGCAGGAAGTTTCACACGCGAATTCAGCAGGGTACGTGTATTTCAGGGGTGCGCTGGAAGTTTCACACGCGATTTCAGCTGGGTACGTGTATATCAGGGGTGCGCTGGAAGTTCCACACGCGAATGTCCTGGGTACGTGTATTTCGGGGTGCGCGGGAAGTTACACACGTGAATTCAGCAGGGTACGTGTATATCAGGGGTGCGCTGGAAGTTCCACACGCGAATGTCCTGGGTATGTGTATTTTGGGGTGCGCGGAAAGTTACACACGTGAATTCAGCAGGGTACATGTATTTCAGGGGTGCGCGGAAAGTTCTACACGCGATTCCATCAGGGTACGTGTATATCAGGGGTGCGCTGGAAGTTCCACACGCGAATGTCCTGGGTACGTGTATATCAGGGGTGCGCTGGAAGTTCCACACGCGAATGTCCTGGGTACGTGTATTTCGGGGTGCACGGAAAGTTACACATGTGAATTCAGCAGGGTACGTGTATTTCAGGGGTGCGTGGAAAGTTCTACACGTGATTCCATCAGGGTACGTGTATATCAGGGGTGCGCTGGAAGTTCCACACGCGAATGTCCTGGGTACGTGTATTTCGGGGTGCGCGGAAAGTTACACACGTGAATTCAGCAGGGTACGTGTATTACTGGGGTGCGCGGGAAGTTCCACACGCGAATGTCCTGGGTACATGTATTTCGGGGTGTGCGGAAAGTTACACATGTGAATTCAGCAGGGAATGTGTATTCCACGGGTGCGCTGGAAGTTCCACACGCGAATGTCCTGGGTACGTGTATTTTGGGGTGCGCGGGAAGTTTCACACGCGATATCAGCAGGGTACGTGTATTTCAGGGGTTCTGTGGAGTACTACACGTGAATTGGCCATGTGGGTCCTCCCAGGTGTTCGCTCCACAACCTCCACGACCCCTGCAGGCCCCGCTCATGTCCCCCAGCACCCCCACCCCTCAGCACTGTGGGGCACCTGCCAGCAGGCCCCCACTCATGTCCAACTCATGTCCCCATGCACCCCCACCCCCCAGCACTGTGGGGCACCCTCCACCAGGCCCCCAACTCATGTACCCCTGCACCCCCACCCCCTAGCACTGTGGGGCACCCTCCACCAGGCGCCAACTCATGACCCCCTGCACCCCCACCCCCCAGCACTGTGGGGCACCCTCCACCAGGCCCCCACACATGTCCCCCAGCCAACATGTGATCACAATCTACATCCATTGCCCTTATGGTCAGCCTCCAAATGCCAAACACCCACCCGAGTATTGCATCCACCCACTTAGAAATGGCAATAACATGATAGAACCCCAATTGCAAGTTTGGAAATGAACACATGTCCCTCACATACACCCAATGGGTGTCAGTGAATCTTAAAACCCATATCATGATATGCATGAAACCAATGAGATGATACTACACATTGAAGTTTGAACAAAAAATATGTATTAAAAGCAACATAAATTGAATCAAAAATAAACAAACTAAAATGGGAATTCAAAGAAATAAAAACCAGCATGTCCGTGAAATAATGCAAAACCACAAATCATAAAGGAAAGGTGTCCAAAGTCACAGTCCACAAAAGTAAATCCAATGGAAAATTAAAATTGAAAACCATTGCTCCATGGGTAAATCGTAAAAAAAAATGAAAATCCAACAGTCAACTATATACAGATAAACAATCCAGGGTCCATGATCCCAACAGAAGAAATGAAACCTATCTAATAACACTACCTAATAAAAAAAAAACTATATACAAAAATGTGGCCCATTGTCCAAAAGGTCCAAAAAAAATGCAACACCAAAGGAAAGCTAACACTAACTACAGAACTATTTACAAGGGCAGCGGGCTAGTCCGACGGCTCACTTTTGGATGTCCTGGGCCAGGGCATCATCGAACTCCTGCTCAATGTCCCGGAGTGGGTCCTCCTCCATGGCCCGAGGGTCCACAGGGCCATCGACGTGTCCACCTCCAACCCCCTGCGGATTGCCTCGAGGCACTCTGCCCGCCTCAGGGCCCTCCGCATGGAGTTCTCCGCCCTGACCATCGTGAGCCGTGCCTCTTCCGCCCGCTGCCGCTCCGCATCTATGGCGTGGCCCAACCGCTGCCACACGGAAGACACTTCCCGTCCAGGGTCCTCCTGCCCTCCGGCCGATGCCTGCCCCTCCGATGTCGAAGGCCCCGAGCCATCATGGCTCCCACCACGTTGCTGCTGCTGCTGTGCCTCTGCCCGTGGACTGCCTCCTGCTGCCTGCACATCCTCCGCTGGCTGGGGTGCAGTCGTTGATGTGGCCACCCCTGCTGGACGTCCGACTCCCGACTGTGGCAGGGATGCCTCCTCCACCAGCCTGGCCGCACCGTCAGAGGCAGCTCCACAGGGCACCCAGGTGACTGATGGGTGAAGATGGCACGGAGGACGACTGGCGCATAGGGGGTTCAGTTGAGGAGGGGGTCGTAGCAAGCCCCATCAAACAGAGGAATCCGGCCTGGGTGACCTGTCCCAGTAGGCCGACGCGGTCAACGAGCCATTCGAGATGACGTGCAGTCTCCTCATGAAAAGACTGCAGGTCACCTCGCATGGCCCGTTGACGCAACGCCACACCAGTCAGGACAGGCTCAACCTGGACCCGGATAGCCATGTCCGCAGGCAGAGGAAGGCCAGTTGTCGTGAGCTCATCCCCTGCCTGAAAACGGGTCTGGACGCAGGCATCCCTGCTGGTGCAAGATGATGCAGTGACAGGATCAGGGACAGGATTGCACACAGGCACCTCCTCAGCGGCCTGTGCTGCCTCCTGTCCCTGGTCCTGCACTGCACCACTAGCACCAGTGGAATCCCCACCTACAGACCCCGTCTCTGTTGCTTGCACGGCCTCCTCCTCCTCCACCAAACCCCCGACCGACCTGGATGACTCCGTGCCATCTTCCCCCGTTGGGCCCTGTGGGGTCCCAGCTGCCCCTTCTGCTGCCGAGGAGTCCAACTCCGACCTCCGCCTCTTGGACCTCCCCCCGGCAGCTGCGGGCTGGGATGCGGCACCGGACTCCTCACTCCCCGACGAGATCACAACCTGGGAGGGGAGCCGGGCCTTGCGTCTCCGGCTGGCGGTGCGATCCCCGCCGCTGTGCTCCACAGCACCTTCTCCGCCCTCTTCATCAGTTGACCCTGCAGACAGGGAGAAATAAAACACAGGCATCATGGCACTGTACAATGGACACATACACACATGACAGTTGTACATGAGTGGCATTGGCAAACCTCAGACATGCCATCACAATCCCCAACACACATGTCATTTCAACTTGCACACATGAGCCATACCACAGCCATATCGCAACTGCCAGCACCATCCATACACATACAACAGCATGAGCAGGCAAAGGTGAGCAAGACATCACATGCAACACAGGGAGTGCACTACACATGTACACACACCACCACACTTGCATTCATGTGTACACCTCTGCCAACTGTTGCAGTGTTCAGATGGGCATCCATGTCACATCTGCCAATCAGGCTTCCACATCCCGCTGTCACATGCATCCATGTTGCATCACTGTTGCACCCTTGTCAAATACACACACATGCACATGTACACAGTGCTGATACATGCAGCTGAAAACAACATACATGCGTGACATCACAAACATGCCTACTTACATACACATTCATCCAAACATGTGTGCCCACACATCTGCATTTGGCATGCAAGCCTACACACACAAGCACCATCCATGTCTCACACATGGCAGCCCTCGCATGTGTTAGCCTCATGGCCCTGTACACCCCCACCCATACTCAGCCCCATACAAACAGATGTGCAACCTGCACACTACTGAAACATCACCACACGCACAGCTTACAATCAGGATGCATGTACACTTACCGCTAGACTCCAGACGGGTCTGCCTTTCAAGGACCTGGACGTAGAGTGCTGGGGATATGCATTCCAGGACCCTCATCTGATCTTCTGACAAGTGGCCCTGGCGCCCCCCTTACCATCCGCTGCCTTCAAGGGCCTTGTTGAGGGTCCTGGACCTGAAGTCCTCCCAGCGCTTCTTGACATGTTGGAAGTCGCGGACTGCCACCCCCTCCGCGTTGGTGGCAGTCACGATGTCCGTCCAGATTCGAGTCCGTCCTTCCTTGTCGGCGCGGGAACTTCCGAAGAGGGCATCATACTGCCCCAGGACTTGCTCCACCAGGACACCAACTTCCCTGGCACTGAAGCTGGTGCCCCTCTGTCTCTCTGGCCGGGGGTTGTCAGTGGTGCCAGATGTTGCAGTGCCCGACATTACAACCCCAGAGGCAGGAGTGGGTGGGCAACTGGGTCCTGGGGCTGGGCTCTTGGAGCGATGGAATCCCAGTCGGGAGTCTTCGGTTCCAGCAGGGGGGGGTCACAGCAACAGCACCCCTGGCTGATGTGCAGGCAGCAAATGGCAGGGCACGTGGGCAGCAGGCAGTCAGGCAGCAGCAGATGGCAGGTGGGAGCGTGCTCGGGGTCTGGGGGGCAGTAATTCGGCCTTCTGGGCAGGAGCGTGGTCTTCCGTGTGTTTACGCGTGGCCAGCTTGATACGGAGTGATTTGGCACGTGAAAATTCTGCACGTCAGCATGTAATTCGAGGAAAGGCCCTTAGCGCGTAAGCGCGTCTGCACGCATACACAAATTCATTGGACAGAAGGCCCTTCAAGCGCAAGCGCCTCTGTGACGTGACGCGCGCAGGCGTGCATGAGCGTTTCAGCGAGCGTGAAAAACTGCACGTCCGCGTGTAATCTGAGGAAAGGGCCCATGCGCGTAAGTGACGTGACGCGCGTGGGCGTTTCCCTCAGCACGGGTTAAAGGTGAGCGGGGCCAGCAGTTCGCTGTATGTGCCTTTCGTGGAGACCGACGTGTGTTGCTGCTTCCTGTTGTTTCGCGCGCCATCACAACTTCACAGCTATCAAGGACGTATCTCTTCTTTTGGCGGTGGTATTGGCTACGCATGTTTTTCTGCATCGCGCTAGTCAGACGATGAGTCACACACGCTATTTTTCCCATTGCGGGTGCCCCTGTGTATCGCTACCATTTTCGATGTCATAGTAGCCTGCGTGTCCCACACGTACGCGTTATTCGTGTTACTGGGTGCCACCGCGTACTGCGGGAGGTTGAATCCACGCACGTAGGCTGCAGGGTTGCGTGCACGGTTTTACTGCAGTTTTGGGGTGCCTGAGCGTTGCGTGACCCGTCACTACATCACCGGGGTCACATACAGCCTTGCAGGTGCAGGGGGGCTGTTAACATCTTGCTTCCCACCCCCTTCACCTCAATTGCCCAGGTCAATTGTGGTGTACACCTCCCATTGGCACTACTCCATCTGTTCCGGCACTACTACATCTGTGCCATGGTTGGGAGGACACCAAAGGTGAGGGGCGCCTCAGCTTGGCGAACTCCTAGTGGCGGGCGTGATCGGGGATGTGGCCGTGGTGACCAGGGAGCAGGGGGACTCCAGGGTGTCCAGGGCGGCCACAGAGGGGGAAGAGGCAGGGGTGCGCCACTTGAGCACAATGTTGTGCCATGTGTCGGTGCAGTCATGCCACCCCCCCCTGTAGTTCCGGGGGATGCAGCTTCTTCCATCGACTGCCACGGGCCCAAGGGTAGTGGTAGATGGCAGGACACTGCCATCCAGGCTCAGGGTCTGCCAGCGCAGGCTGCGTTGGCACTTGAGGAGCCCTTGGTAGATTTCCAACAGGCCAGGAGGGAAACCATACGGGCATGCCGGGCTGCTCAGACCAAGACACGTGTCCCTGGGGCAGTTATGTCATCTGCTGCCCCGAACAGCCGGTTGTTGGCAAGTGCAGGGGCAGATGCACCCAACAACACCCCGGTTGTGAGTCTGCCAACCAGGACCGTTGCGGTCAATGACCCCGCCACAGCTGATGTTGCTGCGCAGGGTCCATTAGAGGGCACCCAGCTGCCACTGACACAAGTCAGGCCTTTGGTCGTCCCTCCACCTGCTACTCCCTTGGCTCAATCCACCAAACCCACTGGCCATACTGGTCAGGGCGGCATTAGCCAGCCAGGGTCTGCACCACAGTCCAAGAGGAGGAAGGTTGCACCTGCAGCACAGGTTGGGACCCCACACACAGCCACAACCTCCTGCACGTCGAGGAAGAAGCCTTTCTGCAAGCAGGAACTGGACGTACTCGTGGGCTACGTGCGGTGCCACAGCCG
Organism: Ambystoma mexicanum; assembly: GCF_040938575.1. Classification (NCBI taxonomy): domain Eukaryota; kingdom Metazoa; phylum Chordata; class Amphibia; order Caudata; family Ambystomatidae; genus Ambystoma; species Ambystoma mexicanum. The sequence goes on along the minus strand of NC_090935.1, from coordinate 97,277,808 downwards.
TGACATGCTAGTGGGTGCCAATAGTCAGACTACGGCTGCCCAACGTGACACCCACTAGAAGCATGTTGCGGAACATGTCAGTTCATTCGGCCATGAGGTGCGCACAGCGCAAGAGTGCAAAAAGCGTTGGAATGACATCAAATGCAGCACTAAGGCTAAGCGTGCCTCTAATTACAACTTGACTCTGGTGACTGGCGGTGGGCCTGCACCAGAGAAGGAAGAGCTCACTCCGCATGAGGCACTCGTTGCGGAGTTCATACCACCTGAATTGGTCGAAGGAGTGGGCGAGATGCTGGACTTTGATGCCCAGTCCAGTGAGTGTTGATGCGTGTTTGTTGAGGACGTGTGTGTTTCACTTGTGGGATGTGTTGTGCATGATTGCCACTACATGTGACGTGTACATGGTTCTGATGTGTAAGTAATGCATTGCTTCCGTGATGCATGTCTCCTCTGCCTGTATGCAGGGACTCCATGTAGGCATGCTCCCTTGCCCCTCCTCCGCCACTCCGCACCCCAGTTCCACCTTTGCACTGGTCTGCTTCAATCTTGCCAATGTGTACTTTCCTGTTCACGCGTCCTGTGTAGATGCTAACTTCAATCGTAGAATCTGCCAGACATATGTCGTTTGGTACAGCCTTAGTACTTGAGGCAGGGTATCTCACTTGTACTGTGCATAGGTCAGATGTCCCACAGGGACATGAGTGCCCATTCATGCTCCATGTGCATTGCACGCATGCCCCTATGTGTCCTTGACTGGATGATCACTGTAATACAAGTCCTGGGTGACATACATTGCATGGCATCTCATCAGCCTTCCCATGTCAACTGTGGCTCAGTACTGCGTTGCACACATGTTTAGGGTCTGACAATCTGTGTGGCTCACAGGCCTCAGCCTGTTCAATGGCCAATGACTCTGTCCAACTGTTGTTGTGTCTTCTTCACACGTGGGCGGCCTCCAGAGTTTTCATCATGTGTCCTGCTTACTGTCCCATCATCATTTGCAGTGTTGTCACTTGAATCACATTCAGCTGTTGATGCCAGTCAACACTGCCTGTCAATACACAAGTGTATGGTCAGCCTTTTGATACCATGCTAGGCATCCCTGCTTTGGTACTGGGGTGGAGGGGTGCTTGACTTCTAGATATGGTACACATTGAATGCACAATGCACGTGATGCCTGAATTTGACCTTGCACTGGCTTCACATTTCCTGGCACACACCATGGAGTCCTTGAACATGTAGGTAGTTAGTGGCGTACACATTTTCTGCACTGCATAGACCCACTTCCATGGAAACTGCCACCTTTCAACAGGTCTGATCACAGAAGCAATTCAAAGTTGACCCAGCATGCATGCCAGGTTATATGTTGTGTGTCACATGTCTGCCTGATGCGTTTGTTGTCGGTCTGTGTGTGTGTTGTGTGCTTCTGACCTTTTTTCTCTCTATTTTTCAGGTGATGACGCAATGGAGGCGGAAGATGGTGTTGTCATGCCAGACACAGGGTTGTTACCACTAAATCAACCCTGCACAAGTGGGGGTCGTGGGGTGGTAGGCCACGAAAACCCCCAAGTGCTACAGTCCATATTGTCTCTGGCTGCCTATGAGTCCAGCCTTGATGACGACTCTGACGTCCATGTTGAGTTGGATGAGCATCAAGTCCATGTGTCAGGGGTGAGTGATTCTGATGTGGACACTCCTCTGTCTGCGACACCTGCACTGAGGGCTCAGACAGTCTTGGTTCTTCTGCCCGTGGTGGATCGGGACGCAGGGTCACCCTCCACAACAGTCACTGATGTGCCTGGGACATCACGTCGATGGGGGCATGTAGTCGTGCAGCCGCGGGCGGTGCCAACACAGCGAGCACCCCCGGTCCTTGGGTCCCGCAGGGGTCAAGCCCGGCAACGCGGTCGCCACGCGCAACCGCAGTATACTGAGTGGGAGCAAGACATGACTGCCAATTTAGAACGGCAGGGGGCAGCAATTGAGAACATTGCTGAGAGCATGGAGTGTGTGGCCCGATCTGTGCTCCCCCCCTGCTAGGCAGGTGCTTCTCCAGCAGCAGGCTGCACGGTCCTTGGCCCGCTCGCTCAGGCTGGGCATGGCGGCCTCAGACAGGGCACGCCAGGCTGAAATGTCGTCTCTGCGTCAAGCAATTGCTGCTCACGCAGAGGCGCACATGGATGCCCTGAGGGAGGAGTATAATGTCTTGATATTGGGCAAATCTTCCTCAGGACCAGCCATTGGGAGCAAAAATCACCCAATTCAGCCCAAAATACAGGTTTTATTGTGCCGAGCAGTGAACTCATGCTAGTGACAAATGACACCTTCAAAAAGTTTTAGTATTTATTCTAAACAGTGAATTTCAGCAACATCTTGGGATTCAAGTTAGAGAAGATTACAAAGCACAAAACTTAGAGAAATGCAAAATATAGAGAAACATAGAACTTAGAGAAACATAGAGAAACACAGTCTTACGCCCCTTCAATCAGCACTGGGAGACCCTGGCCCTCATAAGCTAGCTGTTGCCAGCCCCGCTCAGAGGACAGCGCTGCAGGGTGCCGACAGAGCAACAGGTTCCGGACACTCGATTTTGCTTGAACCAAGTCCACAGATCGATCTCCCACCTGAGTCATGTGGGCATGCATTTCTATAATCTCGTGCTGTCAGTCCATGACGCACAGTTCCAGAACCTTCCCTGTGCAAAATATAGGCTTGCTCATGGAAAAACCCAATTCTGTCAATTTTCACTGTGCTCCTTTTCTGTGCCCCTCCCTACTTGGAGCCCATCTGCGCGAAAGCTCAGGAATGTCTTATCAGTGCCTTCCCAAAGAAAAGAAGATTAGCTTACGAAACCATGCAGGGCTACAGTTAGAAAGTCGAGATGAATTAGGCCTATGTGAGCAAGCTCTAAAAGGCATGCACTCATAGCTTAGTGTTCATAGCGCTTAAGACTGGCTATCTAAGCACTATATAGGTGCCATAATGTTCCAAACACTCCAATAATGTCTATTAGCTACAGAGCTGGGGCCTTCACCCTGCCTGTCTATCTACAATGCATAATGTGACCTACCACCCCTACTAGGCCTGCATATTCCTTGTAGCTCACTACTGCGTAATGGAAGTGCTACAACAGACTACTGTCAGCATTTTTGGCACATACTTTGAATAAACTATTGGCTTTCAGCAGCTAATGCTGTCATCTAAAGCCCTGATTGGCAAATTTGCAATTTTGTGTATCACTACATATGCTTCCCTCAAATCCACTCTGGGTGTCCTTATGATGTCCCAGAGGCAGCGGGCAGAGGAGAGGTATGCACAGCTTGAGCGTACCATCTCGGCTGAGCTACAGGCTTGCCGGGAGGTGCAGTGGTTGTCCAGCCAGGCCTTGCAGGAGGAACTCCGTGTTACACGTGCTACCTTGCAAGAAGAGGTTCTGCATGCAGACCTACGTCACATCGCCACACAGAACCAGGTTCACCCGTCTGGCAGACTTGCTGCTGACGAGGGGCAAGCTGCAGCTAGGCGTGGCCAGGCAACTGTGCCACGTCCTCCTTTCCAGGATGAGCCAGACTCGGACAACCATCTATCTCCCACATAGGTCGGGCTGTGCAGGCGTTGAGCCCATGGAGGTTTTTTTTTTGGCTCAGCATCATCGCATGTGGGTGTTGAGCAGCACTCTGTACCTCCCCCCTCCTGAGTGACTCCCCTCCCCCCCGGGTCGTATGTGGCCATTTTTGATTTTTCTTTTAGTTTAGTTAGTTAAGTTTCTGTTTGATAGTTAGTTTATTCAGGTAATGTAGGTTTTTCATAGTTAGTGTAATTAGTTAATATAGTTTAAAATTGCTTGTCTATTGTGCTTTCATGTGATGGTGCAGTGCTTTGTGGCTTTTGAAGGCATCCACTGTCTGTTCCAGCTGGGCCCTTCAGGCTTGTCTTGTGTATGTGTTTGCTACTTGGGGTCCTTGACTCACATATGCCACTCCTGCCTCCCTTATCCATGGACTCGCAAGGATGGTTCGGTGTGACAACCAATTACACAAGGGCTTTGGACTGTCATATCTGTGGCATGTCTGGTGCTGTGTGACTTATGTTGACACCCCTAGTGGGGATGATTGTGGTGTTTTTGTCCACTGTTCAGCTTTTGCTAGATGGGGTGTTTCATGATTAATGTGTACATTCATTGCTATGCATTGTGTAGTATGTTTCTTATCTTTACTGTACACGTGCTTCTTGCAATTCATGCCGTAGATAGTGTGTTCCACACTTTGGATGTGAAAGACGGACTGATTTTGTGACTTCTGATGTAAGTCCCTGACATGGCCCAGTAATGAGATGCCTGAAGAGACACACACAGATGACTTTAAAGCATTAATCATGTGTTTCATGCCCTTTCTGCAGGGGGATGAGCCTCCAGAGCACCTTTGCCAGCAGACATGGCCCATTGGACGTCTGAATTCTGGACACGTTTGTTGGTGCCCACATGCACATGTGTGCACAAGCAGAGGCACAGGGATTGCAGACCTACATCCGAGAACTGCTGACGTGTTCCAAGGAACTCCAGGCAAGGTGAGCAGCACAGGGGGGCCACAACACAGCAAAGCTTGCACCAGGCGAGTTGCACATGCAGGCGTAGTCACAGCACTGAGGGTGAGCTTGGACGAATACTGGTGTTGAAGCACACAATGCAGCTCAGATGTGTTGGTGGACTGATGGCTGTTGATTGTAAGGTTGTCTGGGACACCTGCAGGGGCAGTGGCACATACCCTCCAGTACACCAAGGTCCATTGAGGCACTTGTATCAACTATGTAGCCTTCCGAGACATGGAAAGGGGCAGCTCACAGGGACATACAGCAAGGGACATACTCGGGGGCAGTGCATTTCATTTCCATGTACATTTTTATACATGCACTGCTAACTTTGTTTTGGTCATGGTGGAACACGACTTGTTCTGAAGTCATGCCTTGCTATATGGGTCTGTCCGCTTACCCAGGGAACATTGCATGTTGTGTGAATTGTGACACATTGGTGTTCCATTTGCCACGCACCCACCGGCGGCTAACTTACTGCATTGACTGTGTATGACCCATCACAGGGGTAATGTTATATATGGGTACGAAGCATCTACACCAGATTGTCTGTTTGTAGAGTAGTTTGTTGCTATGGGGCATGTTTGGTGGTGTGTTTTTGTGTAATGGGCACGTACAAATTATTGACTGTGGCTCTTTTTGCAGCATTGCAGTGCTCCTGTAACCGGACATGAGAGGGCGCAGGCAGGAGGCCAGCACTCAATACCAGAGCTAAGTGTCTTGTTGTTTTTCTTTCAAACTGCTCTGCATAGGCTTGCTGGGGGGTGCACTAATGCATGGATGAATGTGTGATTCAATTTGGTATTTTTTTTTCCCCTAATCACCCAGAGTCCTATCCATTTTTAAACCCTGTACCCTCTACCCGGTGTTCCTTCTTCCCGTACCTATCCAAGCAACGTTCCCTAACCCTCTTTCCCTGCTGCGGTTGCGGATGCCTGTGTAAGCCCCAAACTTGCAGGCGCCGAAACCCTAGAGGGGGTGGTTGGTTCGTGCCACTCCTAAGCCTGGACTACAGAAGGCCATGACAATGATGTCCAAGTTTGTTCGGATTGTGTATGTGTTCATGCAGGTAGTACATTTTCGTGCATTCCCTACTTTCATGTGTCATCCTCCTCCCCTCTCCTGCCACTCATTCCAGTTTTCCAGTGTGCCAACAGCTGTCCCGACTGCATATCACTGACCCTCCTTCCCCACCAGGGTCTCAGAGGCCTGTGTGAGTTTGACCTTGCAGGCACCCGGGACACGGTGGGGGTGGTTGTTTCGTGACACTCCCGCGCCTGTACACGGGACCTGTGACAGTGCACATCCGTTCATGGTGCATCATTCTATGTTATGTACTACACATGGTTCACATCCTGTTGTGACATTGTTTTACTGTGCTACCTTGGTTGTTACATCATTGTGGTAGTACTCAGCCTTTGTGAGGTACTGCTACGTCAAGTCATCTACTGGAGGGTGTTCTGGTTCGTTTTTCTGGCTTGGATTTTGTGATTTTGCAAATGAGGGTGGACTCTGAGGGTGTAGGCACCTTTTTACACACAAGGTGGCAGATGGTGACGAAGGGGAAGGGTGATCCTGTGGCCAGGTGAAATTGAGGGTTGAAGGCTCCATGACCCAGGTGCAGTTGTTCAGTGGGTCATGGTCATTTGTGAGGGGGGTGGTTGTTGTTGATAGTTGCCTTGCCCTGCAGTGTGATGGGAACCCTGACATTGTAATGGTGGTATCCTATGTACATGTTGTGTTCTGCCGATCAATGCCTGTTCATGTGTTGTGTTTACCTTTCAGGTGTGAGGGGATAGTTGTGGTTTGACATGCTGGGGTGTACACATGGTGAATGTTCACATGTGATGTGTAGAGGACACTGATGGTCACTTGATTGCACATGCATATGTTGAGTGCATGTCCTTACTGACCCACACACTTGCACTACGATGCACTACATGTACAACCACCCTTGCATATCCACGTGTACACTGTTTGCCTTCTGCTGCCCACTGTGTCCCTGCAGCACATGTTCTGTGACCAATTATGGATCCTGTATTCCTGTAAAATGCCTAATTCTCTTTTTGATGTGGTCTGTCGCTTAGATGGGATGCTCAGGGTGTGCATCACACACAATGGCTGTTCACTGTGCTGTGCGCTGAGCAGTGTGTTGCAGGAGTTGGGCACAGCACACAGAAGCTGCAGTGTTGATTTTGCAATGCACAATGTGCATGTAGACAGGCATTCATTGTTATGTTACGTCTACAACTCTTATAATGCATTTGGAAATGACTTATTTTGGGTGGGAGGTTGTTGGTCAGTCATTTCATCTGATTCCATGTCAGGCATCATTGTCTGATGCCACTGTACATTTTTGACATGGCAAAGTGTACCTTATTGGTACTGTGTTGGTGTATGGGTATTGCTTGCCATGTCATGTTGTGGTTTGGGAGAGTTTGAGTGACATAACAGTGATGGCTATGGCCTGTTTTGCAGGTGTGTGTGATTCACACCTTGCATGTCAGGGTCATCCGCTTCTCAAAGCAACTAGCTGGGGGTAGATCTCTCTCCGCGGCAGGGGCCTCCCTCTGGAACAGCCTTCCTGCCTCACTGGAACTTGAGGAGAACCATCTCCGGTTCCGGAAGCACCTCAAGACCTTCCTCTGTGCTTCTGCTTTCTCTCTTCCTCTCCCTTGCAAAATTCTTCACTGGAACTGCACTGGATCTGCAACTGGGCCACTCTCACCGACCTCGGTCCCTGGCCCAGCCACTCTCTACTTGCACTGCCTCCCTGGCAACCCCTGCACTGCGGGACTGTCTCTCTATCGCTACAGCCCCCCCTTCCCAGCACTTGTCTGCACTTACCTTTGATGTTGCCACCAGCTGGCCTATTTATTTGTTTTTTAGTCTACTTACCCTGTACTGCACTCCCCCCCTCTCCTTCCCCTTGTACTTTTCCCTTCCCCCTACCCCTGCACTTGCACAATCTAAATGACACCTGGCCTAGTAGTATCGTTGTCTGTCTTCCCTTGTTCCCCCCTCCCTGCCTCATCGCACCTTGAAATACTTGTGTATAGGCAAGTTACAAATGCCATATCATGTCAAGTCATATGTGTGCCTTTTGGTCACACAGGATAGCTTGTGTTTAAGTAGCTAGGGATGCAGACAATGTGGCACTTCCATGGCAACTATCTCAGGGTGGTAGGGTTGTGACAGTTGACTGTCTCTTTGTCATCATCGATTGTCACCTGGTACGTGCCAGGCCTGTGTGCACTCCGCAGGGGTAGGAGTTTAGGTGAAAAATGTGGCCACAAGCTGGGTCCGGGCTTCCTCACCACGTGCCCTGTCCCCTCCCATGGGCAGCACCTGTGCCTGTGGTTGGGGATGTGGGGGCACCACCATGTCCACCGGTATGCCCTGCCGTGTTGCAACATTGTGCAGGACACATGCTGCCACAATGATCCTGCACACTACTGGGGGTGCATAGAGTAGCTGCCCGCCAGAGCGGTCAAGGGAGCGGAAATGTGACTTGAGCACTCCGAATGTGCGCTCCACTATGGCCTTGGTTGCAATATGGGTGGCGTTGTATCTTACCTGGGGTGGTGTGGTGGGGTTCCGGATTGGCGTCATCATGTGGTTGCTCAGAGGGTAGGCACTGTCCCCTGGGGAGGTGTAAATGGTTGTGATTATTGGGGTTTGTGTATTTTTGTGTGTGTGTGTGACATGCATGCATGTGCAAGGGCATTTGTACTCACCTAAGAGCCATGTGTCGCCATGCTGCCCAGCTTCCAGGGCCCGGCTCCGGGCGGACATTCTGTATATGAAACTGTCATGGGTGGAACAAGGTTAGTTTGCATAGACAGAGGTGATGCTTCCCTTTGCATCGCATACCACCTGTACATTGATGGAATGCCAGTGCTTGCGGTTTCGGTAGATGTGCTCAGTGGCCCTAGGTGGACGTAGGGCCACATGGGTGCAATCTATGGCACCGAGCACTTTGGGGAAGTGTACCACCCTAAAAAAATCCAGGACAACGGCCTGCCTTTCTGCGGGTGTTCTGGGCATGTATATGTGCCTGCGGACTGAGGGGCACGCTGATTGCCAGTACCTGGTGTAGGCAGCGTGACGGCGTGGCCTGTGAGACCCCCCCCACTATGGCAGTAGTCCGCTGAAATGACCCAGTGGCTAAAAAATGCAGGACATATAGCACCTTCTCCAAGGGGTTCAATGCTTGGGAGCAAAGGGTGGGGGATGTAAGGTCATCTTCCCACTCCTTGACCAGGTCTAGGATTATATGGGGTGGAAACCTATACCTGCTGTAGACCTGGTCGTCAGGCATCCTAAAAAGGCTTGTCCGTGGTGCGAAAATGCGTGCCCTGGTTATTCTCCTCCTCCTGCGGTGTCCCACGATCAGTGCTGCGACAAATGGGGCATTCATCGTAGCTGTATATAGGTGTTTGTTGTTTGCGCGCACTTTTATACTGTGCGCGGGGACGCTTCCGCCTGCCTTCATGTGGCGGACGTGTTGACACCTGTGTGCGTCTTTTGCCGTGTGCGGGTTTCCCGTATTCGAATCCATGAATACGGGTTGTTCGCGTGCGTGTGGGCGTTCCGTGTAGTTCCCTGCAGTACTTCCCCAGTTACGCCTTCTTTTTCACGCATTATTCCCCATTCCGCGTGTTACGCCCACTGTTCCGCACACTTTGGTTGTGTGCGCCGCGCTATGTGCGCTTTTGCTGTGCGCGTAGCGCACGCCGTATGTGCCCGCGTGCGCCATGGCAGGATTTGGCGCACGGACAGCGGGAAACACGTGCAGCGTCTTCCTTGAATCGCACGCGTGCGCATGCACTGGGTTTCTCACGCTTGCGCCACCTTGCGCCTGCTTGCGCTGGGATTTTCGGCACACGTTTGCTCCATGAATCGATCCCTAAATGTCTCAAGCTCTTGTTTTGGGCAGCTTAATAATCACCAATATGAACATACAGAATGCTTATTAACAAAAGTAGTGGGACTAAACAGATCAAAGAAAATATCATCTTTTAACAAGTGGTTGAGTAGTTGCCACACTTTTATTTCAATAACAAATGCAATATATATATATATATATATATATATATATATATATATATACACACATGGGCCCTCATTACGAGGTAGCTGGTAAAACCCGCTGGTAGCTGGTGGGTTACTGGAAAACCTGTAGATCGTTTACGCCACCTGCATGATATCCGGTGCCACCGGGATATAATGGCAGGCGGCGGAACAGTAAAGGGCCGATTCATGGAACAAACGTGCGCCGAAAATCTTTGCGCAAGCTGGCGCAAGCGTGAAAAAACATGCGCACGCATGCGATTCATGGAAGTCCCTGCGCGTGTTTTCCTCGGGATGTACGCCAAACCCGTGCGTGGAGCACACGGGCGCACACGTCATTGCAACAACCTGAACGCCGTGCATGATGCGTACAGCAAAAGCGCACAACTTAGCGCACACACCAAAAAGTGGGCGGAAAACGGGGCGTAGCGCGCGGAATGGGGAACAACGCGTGAAAAAGAAGGCGTAACTGGGGAAATACTGCAGGGAAATACACGTAACGCCCACACGCACACGAACAACACGTATTCATAGAATAGAAAACGGGAAAGCCGCGCACAGCAAAATACACGCACAGGCCTAAACACGGCCGCCAAACGAAGGCAGGCAGTAGCGTCCCTGCGCATTACAAAAGTGTGCGCAAACAACAAACACGTACATACAGCTACATGAATGTCCCATTCTGTGGCCCCCTAGGAGAATTGACGTGTCACGCACCCCACAGGCATCCCATAAAATCAATAAAAACAGATAAGTGACCCCTGTAGCCCATGTGCGTGTAAAAAACACACGCAGTACGCTGTGGCAGCCAGGAACCCCAAAAATACGTATGCGATCAACACGCAGGCTAGTATGGCCGGAAGAAAAGGGGTACACGACAAACAGGGACACTCGCAGAGGGAAAGATAGCGTGTGCGACTCACCGTCTGCCTTGCGTGTAGAAGAATACCCACCCGCTGTGAAGTAATCGCGTTTGAAAAACAAAGGGGGTCTGGGAATCTCTCTACCAGCATGAACACAGCCCACAATGACCTTTTCTTGGGTGAATAACGTGCGTGTGAACCCCAACGCCTGGAAAACACACACACCGCTTTCCACGAAAAGCACGTACAGAGCGATGGAAACCCACGTGGGACCCTCAACCCGTGCCAGGGAAACGCCCGTGCGCGTAACGTCACAGACGTGCTTACGGGCTAAGGGCCTTTCCTCGAATTACACGCTGACGTGCACTTTTTTCACGTGCCAAGTCAGTCCGTATCAAGCTGGCCACGCGACAACACACTGAAGACCACGCTCCTGTCCAGAAGGCCATTTTCCTGCCCCCCAGAGCCCTGATCAGCCTCCCACGAGCCATCTGCTGCTGCCTGCCTGCTGCCACCGTGCCCTGCCATTTGGTGCCTGCACATCTGTCATCTGCAGGGGTCCAGTTGCAGTGAACACCACTGCTGGAACAGAAGACTCTCGACTGGTGTTCCATCACTCCACAGCCCAGCCCCAGGACCCAGTTGCCCACCCACACCTGCCTCGGGGGTTGCCATGTGCGACACAACACCTTCCGGCACCAATGGCAACCCCCAGCCAAAGAGGCAGAGGGCTGCCAGCTTCACTTCCGAAGAAGTTGGCATCCTGGTGGAGCGAGTCCTGGGGCAGTATGATGCCCTCTTCACACCATTGCGCTCCGACAAGGAAAGAGAGAGGAGGATCTGGACGGACATAGTGGGTGCTATCAACGCGAAGTGGGTGGCACCCTTCGACTTGAAACACGTCCAGAAGCGCTGGGAGGACTACAAGTCCAGGACCCTCAAGAAGGCCCGGCGCCAGCTTACCAACCAGCAGATGAGGGTCCTGGAGCGCATTCGCCCAGTGCTTCGCCACCAGATCCTCAGGATGCAGGCCCGTCTGGAGTCGAGCGGTAAGTGGCCAGGCATTGCTGTGTGAAAAAGTGACAGTGCCACTCATCTGCTATTGCTTCCTGTCTAGGGGACCATTGTACAGTACCCTGATGCTTGTGTTCTATGTCTCCCTCTACACAGCGGCAAGTGAAGAAGAGGGCTGAGACGGCACTGTGGAGCAAAGCGGCGGGGATGCCCCACCGGCCGGCGATGCAAGGCTCAGTCAACCTCCCAGGAATTACCATTATCCAGAAGCGAGGGGACTGGTGCCGCGGGTGCCACTACGGCTGCAGCGGAAGGGGTGGGTGAGCCCCCACAGGGGCTTGCAACGGCGTAAGACAGTGTGGAGCCATCCAGGTTGGTGGTTTCCACAGAGGAGGAGGAGGCCGCTAGTGAGCCGCACATGGGGCCTGGTGGGGGTGGTACCACTGGTGCAAGTGGTGCAGTCCAGGGGCAGGGGAAGGAGGCAGCATAGGTCGCCGTGGAGGGGCCCGTGCATGTCACTGTCCCTGACACTGTGACTGCACCACCATGCACCAGCAGGGATGCCCCATCCCAGGCGCATCCACAGGTAGGGGGGAGGTCCATGTCATCTGACATTCCTCTACCTGCGGACGAGGGGACCCCTGACCGTATGGAGACCGTCCTGATTGGTGTCGCGTTGCGCACGTTTGACATTCGTGATGATGTGCGTGCTTCCTGGGGGGACCACGCACGTCACCAGTTGGGAGGGGCCATCGTCGGGTGTTTTGTACATGTGTCGGCCACTCTGGCGGCCTTCTCCTCCTCTGTGGAGACTATGCGCCAGTCGTTCTCCATGCCGTCTTCCGGCCCAGATGCCACCAGGGCCCCCTGTGGACCTGCACTGACCAACGCAGCCAGCTCGGTGGAGATCCCATCCCTGCCACAGTCAGGAGTCGGAGGTCCAGCAGGGGTGGACACCCCAGCAACTGGACCCCAGCAGATGGAGGATGTGCCGGCATCATCAGGCAGGGCACGTGCACGACAACGCCGGTGTATTCCATCAGCCTGGATGCCGTCGTGCTGGCAGAGGCAGTTGCGTCAGAGGCAACAGCATGCTCAACATGGGAGGCATCATGGCTCAGGCCATCTACATCAGAGGGGCAGGCATCGGCCGGAGGGCAGGAGGACCCTGGAATGGGAGTGTCTTCCGTGTGGCAGCGGTTGGGCCAGCGGATAGGTGCGGAGCGGCGGCGGGCGGACAATGGTCAGGGCGGAGAACTCCATGCGCAGGGCGCTGAGGCGGGCTGAGTGTCTTGAGGGAATTTGCAGGGAGTTGGAGGTGGACAATGCGTTATCCCTGCGAGACCTCAGGGCCAAGGAAAAGGTCCGCCTCCAGGACGTTGAACAGGAGTTCGATGATGCCCTGGCCCGGGAAATCAACTAGTCAGCTGTAGGACTTGCCCGCCACCATTGTATATTGTTAGTGCTAGGTTTCCTTTGTTTATAATTAATTTGGAGTTCATGGACTTTGCTCCACTTTATGTACATAGTTGTTTTTATAGGTGTTTTTGGTAGGTTTCCTTTTGTTTGGCCATCACGGACCCTTCAAACTTTCTGTGTATATGAATCAAGACTTGGACATACTTTTGGAATTCTGTCATCACCATGGATCAATGGTATTTTTTTTTTCTTTGAAGTACTTTATTGGGACTTTTGAAATGGACCACTTCCCTTTTTTCCTCTTGTGTTTTTTTGTTTTACATTGGATTCATCTACATTTTATGATTTCGTCTTTTCTTCATTTGCTAGTTTGATTTTCCTTTGTCTTTCTTATTTACGTATTTTAATACACACCATATTTCTTATTCATTGTTGTTGTGTACTCTCATTGCTTTTGTGCATTGCTCAATGAGCATTGCCTTTGTCATGTGTTGCCACTTTATGGCTCTGTTGTACATTCATGCATGTCCATGGTGGTTCTTTTGAGTCTTGGATGTGTAATCTGTGAGTGGGGCAGTGGATGCTTGCGTCCTTGGACTGGGGGGCAGGAGGGATTTGTGTAGGCATTTGGCCCATGGGTCTGTTTTGAGAGAACATGGTGTTTGGTGAGCCACGTATCGGGGCCTGCAGGCTGGTACCCGTCACTGGGGGTGGGGGTGGGGGGACATGAGTCGGGGCCTGCTGGCAGGTACGCGTCACTGGGGGTGGGAGGACATGAGGGAAGGCTCCCAGGTGCATGGTGCCATGCGGGCTGCCTGCGGGGCATGCCCAGGGGTGTAGGGTGCTTCCCTGTGGTGTGGGCTGCCTGCAGTGCATGGGGAGGGGGTAGGGACACACCAGGGAGGGCCCACACTGCCGAAACGCGTGTAAAACTGCACGCACACCCCAGTAATACACATACCCTGCTCCCCAAGACCTATCGCGTGTGAAACTACACGCGCACCCCAGTAATACACGTACCCCGCTCCCCAAGGCCTATCGCGTTTGAAACTACACGCGCTCCCCAGTAATACACGTACCCCGCTCCCCAAGGCCTATCACGTGTAACACGTCCCGCGCACCCCCCAGAAACACATACCCCGCTCGGCCAAGGCCTATCGCGTGTAACACGTCCCGCGCACCCCCCAAAAACACGTACCCCGCTCGGCCAAGGCCTATTGCGTGTGCAACTACACGCGCACCCCCAGAATACACACAGGCAGCCCATCCACCCTCCCCATACCCCGCAGGCAGCCCTTCACCCCTGGGCATGCCCCGCAGGCAGCCCTTCATCCCTGGGCATGCCCCGCAGGCAGCCCATCCACCCTAGGCTTGCCCCGCAGGCAGACCACTCCACAGGGGGGAATTTTTCCACGTTTTACACGCGATTTCGCTGGCACGAGAGGGGTACGTGTATTCCGAGGTGTGCACAGGGAGTTTTACATGTGATTTGCCTGCCGCGAGCGGGGTACGTGTATTCCGAGTGGTGTGCGGGAGTTTTACACGCGATTGGCCTCAAGCGAGCGGGGTACGTGTATTCCGAGGGGTGCGCAGGGAGTTTTACACGCGATTGGCCTAGTGCAAGCGGGGTACGTGTATTATGGGGTGGGCACAGGGAGTTCTACACGCGTTTTCGTGGTTGGGGGGCTGTATGCTGGTACACTGAACTTTGCGCCATGTACTGGATTTGTGCGATGTTTTTGGCGCATGGGGCGGGGTTGGGGGCGTAACTAGCACTGCTGCAGGGTTGCTGCGCCGCTCTGAGCCACGGTTGCTTAGGGATGTTAAAATCCATGAATATGCTGGGCGCCGAAATGGGTTTTGGCGCACGCGGCTGGCGCAGACTGCCGCACGCGCACTCTGTGCGCCAGCCGCGTGCGCAATTTGTGCGCTCATTTCTATGAATTACCCTGTAAATCCCCATTCCTGTGAAGTTGCATAGGACTCCATGGGAACGGGGTCACTGAAGCAGCGGCACTTTTGCTAACGGTGCGGGTGCTTCAGTGAAAACACTGATAGTAGGGGCTGGCACTCGCGCAGGTCAGGCCTGCCGGGAGTTCCGTGCCCCTATTGGAAAACGCGCAGTTTGGCAGTCCCAGAAGGGTGACGGTACGTTGCTAACAGCACCCTTATTTCCGGACCGCCAAACATGTAATGAGGCCCATGGACTTTAGTTAAAGAATATTACAAATACTAGCACAAGTGGAAAGCAAGCTATCTCACAGAAACCTTGGAATTTCAGGTAAATTAGACAAGGGTTTTAGAATAATAACAACAAAGCGTGCTCATGCAGATAGAGTACATCAATATCTACATATGTTTTAATTTGCACAATCATCTTATGTATTATTAGACTTGTTTGGCGAATCTTGAATTTGATCATCATTCATGTGTAAACTTAACATACAAATTAAAGTATTTATATTTATTGGGGGAAAATGTTACCACTTTTCATTGCGTTGTTATGAATTTGGTAATTGATTCCAGTTATTAATTAAGAGTGCCATAGTTGCAGCCTTGAAAAAGCCCTGATTGGGTGAAACATGTTGGCAGTACCACTGGCAACCAAGTTGAGTTTCTAAATTGTTGAGGGTATAAACTAAGGGCCTCATCAAGACATGGGTGGTAACTGCACCGGGATATTACCCAATGCAATTTGCTTTACCGCAACTCGGTCTGACGCAATTTGTGCCGGATCCCTAGTTGCAGGGGCGGTAAATCCCCATTCCCCATTGGGTGCATAGGACCCAATGGAGTTGGGGGGCACGATTACCACCAGCTGTAATAGTACTGTGGTAGTAGCACCGAAAACGGCTGAAAATGGGCAGAAAGCTGGAGATTTACCTCCAGTAAAAAGCTGGAGTTAAAACTCCAAACTTTCCACCCAACTCATAATTGGGCCAACCCTTAAATGCGGTGGTAACAGCTGCGTTACTGCCGTATTTCAGGGCTGAAGCCCAACTTGTGATTAGGATCTACGACTGTAAATAATACACAGTAACATTTCAAGAGTGATACTAGAGAAGAACTGTTTATTGATGGTAAAACTGGACCTGTCTGATTGCACAATTGATCTTTGTACTTTGAATCTACAAAATATTACAATTCCTGTATGAAGAAATATAATGTTAAATCAGACACGATTTTTTATTTTAATGTTATTTATATAGCATTCATGAACATTACTCAGGGGGATAAGCGAATGAGACCTGGAGGATAATCTTTGCTAGGTGTAGTATACATTGCTGATCAATTTGATTGATTGATTGATTGATTAATCGGTTTGTTACTTATTATGCGCCTATACACCAGTGTTTCAAGGCGCAACCAGGCAAGGGGAGGGGACCAAAGGGAGGACAAGACAAACGATCTTACAAGGCCTAGTGTCATTTAGATTGTGCAAGTGAGCAACAAGAAGTGCAGGGGAGCGGGTGTAGGGAGAAGTGCACCCAGAGCAGCAGGGCCCTGAGTTAAGTGCAAGGAAGGCTGGGACTACATGGGGCAATCCCAGCCCACTAGTGCAAGGTTAGCCAGGTGGCAGCGCAAGGTGGGCCAGGGGCAAGTGCATGCAGACTTGTCAGGGGGTGGCCTGGTGTCCTGTACGACTCAGAGGACACCAAGCATACAGTCAGTAGACAGAGCAGGAGCAAGGAGGGGTATCAGGGGAGAGGGAGTGAGAATAAAGAGGAGAAAAGGAATGTCTTGAGGATCTTCCAGAATTTAGGGATATCCGGCTCAAGGCAGAGAGAGGCAGAGAGAGGCAGAGAGGCCATTGCAGAGTGAGGCACCTGCAGAGGAGAGAGTTCTACCCCCTCATTGAATGGCATTTACAAGTCTCTTTCATGCTAGTCTCTTAACCCCCCTAGAACAATAGTGGTTGGGTTACACAAACTCTCATGTTCAAGACGCTTTGATGATTCTAAACATCTAAGGCCCCCATCCATGGCATGCACTGGTTTTCCTGAAGCTCCCACTAGCATCCAAATAAATAGGTGGAGAGAGGGCGAGTGCAGTTATCGGCAGAGTGGACTGCTAATTTTGAGCTGCTGTCTCCCTGGGAAAGGTGAAAAGGGTTACACCCTGAACCGCAAGATCGTTAAAGAAGCCCTTTACATTGCAGAGCACTGCATGGAGAGTGAGAGAGTACAGTTACTGGCAGAGTGGACTGCTAGTTGTGAGCTGCTGTCTTCCTGGGAAAGGTGAACAGGGTTACACCCTGAACCGCAAGATCATTGAAGAAGCCCTTTACAGCGCAGAGCACCGCGTGGAGTGTGAGAGAGTGCAGCTACAAGCAGAAAGTACACTTAACTCTGAGGTAGCCGCTGTTTGGATGCACCTCATAGTTACATCACAAATATAAACACTAAACATATCATGAATGAAAAACCAGACTGTGAATTCTCAATCCTTCGAGAAGGAGATACGTGACAGGGCTCGCCATCCTGCCTGTAAGAAGGCCAATATGGCTGACTCTCCAAAAGAATCAAGGGTCATGCAATCTCTAAATATGACACCGGGGATTAGAATCACCCCTCTTACCCCCAAATGGTACACGTACAGAAATAAAGCTTAACACAAATAAAAGCTTTGAAATACATTACCAAGACTGATCTAAGCATGCTTAAATTTGAAGAAATTGATTGAAAGTTAATACCTCCGAACCAACAAAATATAGCTGAGGTAGTGTCTTTTGATTTGATGACTGCACAGACAAGACCAAATGGCCAGATTCAAACAAGGTCATGCTCAGGAACCCCCTCGGTTTAGACCTTTCAGGTGTTAGCTCTGATATTTCGTGCTTGCGTTATGCGCTAAAGGATGCTGATGAACAAATGCAATTGACGGCTTTAAGCATCTCAGCACTTCATTTAATGATTAGTTCATTCATCAATCACTATGACAATATCAGAGATGAGATGAAATCTCATACACTGATAGTAAGGGAAATTAAATTAATGTTACAAAATATGGAACAACCGCTGTCTCATATAATCAGACTAAAGCAAAAGTTACCAAGCCTACAAAAGAGTGTCGATATGTGAGAGAAAACAGCAGCAGAGGAGACAGTAGAAACAGTTATGTGCATAAAACCAATGGTCCTCATTACGAGGTTGGCGGGAACCCCATACTACCGTTTCCGCTGCCTGATATCCTGGGGCTACCAGGATATCATGAGCGGCGGAACAGTAAATCCCCATTCCCTTGGAGTCCACCAGGACTCCACGGGAATGGGGACACTGAAGCACTGGCACTGTTGTTAACGGTGCCGGTACTTCAGTGAAAATTCTGGCGGTAGGGATATGAACTCCTGACAGGTCAGACCTGCCGGGATTTCTGTGCCCCTGCTGACAGACTTGTAGTTTGTTGGTCCATAAAGGGTGCATGTACGTTGCTACCAGCACCTTTATGTCCGGAACACCAAACTTGTAATGAGGCCCAATGATTGCAATGAATAGCCTGAAAATAGACAAAGTAAATTACATTATGGATATTGAAAATGGACATGTGGGAATAAAACAGAGCAAAAAATGGAAAGCAGGCGATACAGAACATTAAAGGAGAAAACAGTCGCAAAAGAAATCTAAAAACAAACAAAGGAAGAGAGCAAATAAAAAAAATCAGGAACATTATTAAGATCTCACAGATGAAGAAGCCATAGAGGCCAATGGAAATCAAACAGAGATCAACTCTCCTTTGATAAGATTAAAACACTGTCATGTCAATAAACAAAAGCAGGATTCAGCGGTATAAGGGAAGAAGCAAACTAGCCCTCTGGGCATTGATCAAATGACGGAAATTATAAGAAAGTGGAAATTTGATAAATCCACAGACATGCATCAGGATGAAATCGGAGTTGTTGCTGAAGTTGGGCATGTAACCAGTAGAGAAAGAGAACACTGTTCTGATGCTATTACCAGATGCATAATCTCTACTCAAAATAACTTGACTCCTGGTTCATACTCACAATCAGTGCGGAATTCAGCAATTCATTCACACCACAAAGAATCACTTAGATTTGAGGTACAACAAAAGTCAAATGTCGCTAGAGTATCCCAAATAAATAAGACTCAGAATACATACCCATACTTAATAGAGTTTTTTTGTAGAAAGGAAAAACAAAGTGTTTTAAATTGTTCAAATATCATAGCACTATTTAGAGAGATGCCATGTCTAAGACTTCATTCAACTAAGTATATAGAACAAGTAGACTTTTTTGTCTACATGCAAACTGATATAGAGACAATTAAAATACTGTCAAAAGCTGCATATGCCATGTTAATTGCAGAATTGGAGGCACGTAGACCAATGGGGTATGACCTTGTGCCATGCAATGACCCGAGAGGAATGATAGGAGTGGCGATGGAAGAGGATAAGGTGAAGCTCAATGACTTTAAATATGGAACAGACTTAAAGATTTCATGTATTGGAAAAGAAAACTCAAAACACAGGGTCCAACTGGCAGAGACTGAACAAATGTAATCAAAGGTGGACTGTGACTGGTCATGGCTTCCAATCGAAAGAACATCAAGTACGAATAAACGATAGACATTGAGCCTCATTATAAGTTTGCCGGTCTGAAAACAAGGGTGCCGGTAAGCTCACCATCCCCCTTTTTTCAGGACCAGCAAACTACGAATCTGTCTGCTGGAGCTGTTGTGCCTGACAGGTCTGACACTGCATGGCCCTGCGGCCACAGTAGGCAGACTCTTCACAGGAACACTGGCACCATTGCTAACGGTGCAAGTGCTCCCTTGTCCCCACTCCCATAGAATCCCACAGGGCTCGATGTGATTGGAGATTAACAAATGTACCGCTGCCTGACTTCCCAACCACCGGACTCATGATGAGCCGGTGGCACCGGGAAGTCAGGCACCAGTAACTTATTACGGGTCCAGCGGCAAACACACTGGTAGCGCCCGCAGGGTTATCGCCAGACCCGTAATGAGGCCCATTGTCTTGGAAAGTCAATAACGCTAGTATAGCTTGGATAAGATGGACCTCTAGCCCTTGACAGTGGCATGATCTGTAATATGTTAAGGTGGCCATCCAGCATGAAAAACTGATCTTTCTCTGTGCAAAGTCTATAACAAGAGAGAAGCTTGGATAAGAAGGACAACTAGCCATCGACAGCAACAGTATCTGTGCAATGTTAAGATGGCCATTCCGCTTGAAGAACTGATCGCTCTCTATGGAAAGTCAATAACACTAGGATAACTCGGATAAGGTGGATTATTAGCTTTTGACAGCGGCAGGATCTGTGCAATGTTAAGATGGCCATTCCTCCTAAAGAACTAATCTCTCTTTGGAAAGTTGATAACACTAGGATGGCGTGGATACGATGGACTACTAGCCCTCAACAGCAGCATGATATGTATTATGCTAATAGGGCCATCCCACCTGGAAAACGTATCTATCGCAATGGAAAGTCAATAAAACTAAAATATCGTGTATAATGATGGGCAACTAGCCCTCAACAGCGGCGTGATCTGTGCTATGTTAAGATGACCATCCCTCCGGAAGAACTGATCCCTCTCTAGGTTAGTTAGTAACACTAGGATAGCTTGGATAAAATGGACTACTAGCCCTCGATGGCGGCAAGTGCTGCACTTTGTTAATATGGCCATCCCACATGAAGAACTGATGCCTATCTTTATGGAAAGTCATTAACACTAGGATAGCTCTTAGAAGATGGACTACTAGCTCTCAACAGTGGAATTCTAATACCTCCAATCCAAAAGAGGGCCACAAACAACCACATAAGGGTAAACCACAAGGGAAACCAAATCAGGCTAGTGTACCATCTGGACCCAAACCAGATGGAGGTCAGAACAAACCCCCATTCATCAAAACATTTGGGAAATGTTATGTTTGTGGGTCAACTGACCATGTGAAAGGGGATCCCAGATGCAAGGGTAAACCTTCAGGGGTCCACACTGTCTCCTTAGCCTTCTCCCCAGAGGATGAAGTCCCTATGGCAAGTGGAAACTTTCACCTACGGGCTGATGAACCCATGAGAGTCTCAGCTAGTGTTTCTTTAGTGTCCCTGTGATTGTGAGAACAACAGAATTTAGTCTATAATTCCATCCCAGAAAATACTAAAGAGTATTATAAAGATAGTGTTCTTGTGAATGGTCAGGAAACCCCGGCCATCAGAGACACTGGAGCCAGCATAACTGTGGTGGATGAATAATTCGTCAAGGTGGAGGATGTTGCTAAGGCACCCAAACACCTCACCAAGTTAACTGGATGCCCTGTGCAAATGCTTCCCCAGTTACAAGCTCTCATCCAGTGTAATGATATGATTGTCAAAATACCTGTTAGTGAAGTGCCTGGGAGAGCCCTGTTGGGTAATGACCTGAAAACTCTAGGAGTTGTGTCAAGCACCCCCATGCCTCCCAGTAAGAGGAGACAAGAGCTCACTAGGTCTGCAAGGGAGAGAACCTGGAGAGGCTCTCCAGAGGAGCTGATAGAGGAAACTATCACTCCCACTCCACAGGAGTTGCTCACTGCTGTTTATAAGAAAACAGAGGCAAAGGGGAAACCCAAGACCTCCAGGAAAAAGACAGACAGCACCCCTGTGCTTCCAACAAGGACATCACCAAGATTGTCCAAGATCACCCCTGTGATCCCTCCACCTGCTGAGGCAGAGTGTGAGGTGCAACCTTGTGTGGTTGAGCCAGTTTCTGAAGAGTCAGATCTGGAAGAAGACACTGTCTTAATTGGGGATCTTGACCCTGTTGACCATCCTGAGCTGCAGTCTTTACTGGCAGAAGGTGGACCCACCAGGGCAGACTTCAGTAAAGGACAGAGAGAGTGTCCTACTCTTGAAGGTCTTCGTCAACAGGCTGCTAACCAACTTGATGGGCAAGAAGTTGGAAAGCACAGGTTAAGCTGGGAAGATGGCCTCTTCTACAGTGAACCGACTGAGTCTACCCCTGGGGACTGCAAAAGACTTGTAGTGACCCTTGCCAACAGACTCCAGTTCCTACAGTTTGCCCATGAGATACCTTTGGTTGGTCACTTGAGTTTCAAGAAGACCAAGGAAAGGATATCTTCTCTACTTGAGAAATTCTGTAGGAGCTGTCACACTTGCTAAACCTCTCGCAAGAGTGGAGCCAAGAATGTGGCACCCCTGGTGTCTCTCCCAGTGGTGGGAGTTCCTTTTGAGAGGGTTGGCATTGACATTGTCGGTCCCCTTGACCCTCCCACATCTTCAGGGAACAGGTTTATCCTGGTTGTAGTAGATCATGCTACAAGATACCCAGAAGCAATACCTATGAGAACTGTTATGGCTCAGGCTGTGGCTAAGGCTCTACTTGGTATTTTTACCAGGGTAGGGTTTTCTAAGGAAGTGATATCCGACAGGGGATCCAATTTTATGTCCCACTACATGCAAGCCAAGTTGAAAAAACTGAGGTGTCAATTACAAGTTCTCTACAGCCTACCATCCACAGACAAATGGACTGGTAGAGAGGTTTAATCGTACTATGAAGAGCAAGATAGGTGCTTTAGAAGAACCCCTTAAGAAAAAGTGGGACCTTCTACTGCTATGCCTTCTCTTTGCATATAGAGAAGTCCCTCAGGAGGGAGTTGGTTAAAGTCCCATTGAGCTTCTCAATGGCCATCCAGGTAAAGGTCCATTGTCCCTGATCAAGGAGGGGTTGGAGAGTGCTCCTTCCGCCAAGCCACTCAGAGTGACTGACTATGTAATAGGTCTATGGAGGAGAATGTCACACATGATGGCAGATGCAAGCAGTAACTTAAAAGCAGGTCAGGCTCTGGTCAAACATTGGCATGACCAGAAGGCCAGCATGGTTGAGTTCTCTCAAGACCAGCTTGTATTAGTTATGGTGCCAACAAGGCATAGGGCCTTGCAGGACAAGTGGATAGGACCCTTCAAGGTTGTGGGCAAACTTGGTGAGGTGAACTATCTGGTGGACTTAGGCAGACCTAAGGAGGCTCCCAGAGTCTTTCACACCAATCGTTTAAAGGCATATGCCTGGAGACCAGAAGTAGGAGCTTTTCGTCTAGCTTCAGCTCAAGAGGAAGAGGAGAGTGAACCTCTACCTGACCTCCTCAGAGGCCAACCTTTGGATGAAAACATAGAAGGAGTTAATCTCTCTTCTCAGCTGACTTCTGAACAACAGTAGTGCAAAGTACTGTTGAATCAGTTTGCCTCCCTGTTTTCACTATCTCCAGGCTTGACCCCTATTGGAAAATAGCACTGACAGACCATGCCAAGGAGAAAACTGCATTTTCCACCCCAGCAGGCCTCTACCCGTTTAAGGTTATGCCTTTTGGACTAAAGAATGCACCTGTTACATTTCAAAGGATGGTTAATCAGGTTCTGAATGGGATGGAGGACTTCTGCATGGCATACTTGGATGACATTGCAGTGTTCAGCCCTACATGGAAAGAACATATTGGCCACCTGGGATATGTTTTGCAGGCTCTTGAGCAGGCCCATCTGACCATTAAGGCAAGCAAATGTCAAATTGGTCAGAGTAAAGTGGTCTACCTTGGTCATGTGGTAGGAGGAGGTGAGATAAGGCCATTGCCCAGCAAAGTACAAGCTGTGCAAAACTGGGTCACCCCTACTACTCAAACCAAAGTGAGAGCTTTCCTAGGTCTCACTGGGTACTACAGGAATTTCATAGATAACTATGGGACCATAGCTTCTTCCTTGAATGTAGTCTCCTCTCCAAAATTCCCTAAAAAGGTTAAATGGAATGAGGAGTGCACTCAAGCCTTTGAAACCCTGAAGAAAGCCCTTTGTCAAGCTCCAGACCTAAGAGCTCCTGATTACCACCAACCCTTCATTGTGCAGATAGATGCCTCCAATATAGGTATAGGTGCAGTCCTTAGTCAACTGGATGAGAACGGTAGGGAACTGAAGGAACCAGAGACAAGGTGGGCAACCATAGAGCGTGAATGCTTTGCCATTGTGTGGAGTTTGAAGACGTTTAGACCATACTTCTATGGATCTACTTTTGTGATTCAAACTGAGCACCAACCCTTGAGATGGTTAATGCAAATGAAAGGGGAAAACCCAAAACTTCTAAAATGGTCAATCTGCCTGCAAGGGTTTGATTTTTCCATTGAGCACAGAGCAGGATGTCACCACCAAAATGCTGATGGTCTCTCTAGGATGTTTTTAACCGACTAGAGGGAGAGATTGATCCAGGAGTGGATTAAATCCTCCTGTCCCTTAGTCTGGGGCTGGGTGGGCGAGTGTTAGGGAAGATTCTCATAAATGGTTGATTTTCTTTACCTACTGAGTCCCTCAGCAGCTTTGTTTGATTTCTAGGATTTATTTTTCTCACCTGGTAAGAGTGTGAGCCTTTTTCCCTCTCTTACAATGTGTTTTGCTATGTGTATTTCTACTTTTTGTGTGATGTTGGGCACTGGAGCCTCACCTACTCCATGGCACCATATTCTTCCATGTGTGTTACACAGCACCTTCAGTGCAGTAACACAGGGTTGTCTTTTAGACTTCCCACCGACTCCATTTTCTGGGGCTGACTACTGTCCCCCAGAAAAGATAAAGTTGCCATTAACTTTATTAAGTCACTTTTATCACAGACCCAGTACACCCCATCTTCCATGAAGTATTGGAAAGGGTTAATTCTTATCCATTTTTTTGACTGTGTGTCTTGGAGCATTGTTTCACTCCCTTTACACTAAGACTTGGCTGGTGGCAGTGGTATCTACCCTCTTTTTTATACCGAGGTTATCTTAAATAACCAGGGTATTGTTTTAGGCTATTATATTAGCTTCAAACATAAACCTGCTTGATCATATATATTTTATTACGGTTCCGGCTGGGTTTATTCGCCATTTATTTTTGTAAATGTCTTTCTCGTGTCTTACTCTGCACGCCAAAACAGGTTTGGTCACTTTGTTCATTGCATTTTCGTGGGCTTCCAAAAAGAAGCCCTCCTTTAGGCGCCTGAGAGTTTGGGTAGGCAGGATGTGAGGGAGGGGTTTTAGGACCCCTGACATGGGTTCCCTTGGTAACCCAAGTCGCACTCCTGTTTGATTGGCTGGGCGACTGCCCTTGCCAGGACAGCCACCCTGCTGTGTGATTGACAGCCAGGCTGTATGAATGGGGGAAAACTGCATACAAAGCAGGTCTCTGGGACTGGAAGAACAGAGTCGCCACTGGAACGAAAGAACCTACGAGGAACTGATGGAAGAGGACCCCTACCACGATTGAACAGAATCCGACGACAGAGAAGATCCTCCAGGAAACTTCTTCCCTTGAGCTGGTGGGACCAACCAGTTCACCCAAACTGCAAGCCAGAACCCCTCCTCTGGTCGAATTCACTGTGCAGAGCCACAGTGGGCCGGATAGCCAGGAAGGTCGGACCCTGATTGGGTTTTAAGGAGCGCATCTTTTATTTGTTGCTTTGCTCTGCTGCTGGCTTCTTCCCTGGGTAGTGCAGGACCCTCCAGTCTTCCTACTTCTGATCAATCCGACAGTCGCTTCAGGAACCGTGAGCCTGCAAGAACTACCGGGAACTTGTGGCTCAGCTACAGCTCCCTCTCCGTTTTAAGGTGCAGTGCAAATCCGGTTATTCATTTCGTTCAGCCGCGGTGAAAGTGTTTGAAATCTTTCTCCAATCCGAGGGCTTGTCCTTCTCTTCTCTTTGACTAACTTATCTACCAACCAACCTCGTCCAGAAACCGTGCCACGAACTTTACCGCAAACTACACTGAACTGTATTATCTTGAGCAAAAAGACTAGTCTCTCTTGTTCGATTGTCCTGAGTACTGACCTGTTGGTGTGATTCAATTTCTGTTAACTTCTGTTTTTCCCTCCCCTTTTAAATTGCTGGAGTGCCATTTTGCTCCCACTTCATTTTGTGAGCTTAACTTGTCTGGAATTTAAGGGAAGTGGTGTGGTGTATTAAGAGTGTGATTTCTAGACTGCTTATAATAGTGTAATGTTATATAACTGAAGAGTGAAATAAATGTATATTCTTTTACTTGAAAACCTTGAGTCAGTGTTTGCCTGAATCATAGTAATTGCTGTCCTTTGTGTAACTATTTGATACTGCTCACTTACTCTTGAGATAAGTCTGGCTGCTCAGCCACTGCTACCACTTTAACTGTGTAGTACATGCATGTACCAAAGGTGAAATTGTAATATAACTTGTAGTCTTAATTGTGTGTGGTGTTCCCAAAGGGTACTGCATATAATTCTGCCTAACAGGGAGTAGGTGTGAGGATACCCTCAGGTTTCTCACACTGCTCAGAGTGATAAGGTGTTATATTAAGTCCATGATTTCTTATATAGCGCGGTCACCCAAGGATATCCTTGTGCTTAAGATGGAGAAACCCCTAATGGAGAGGACTGAAAGGAAAAAACAGAGTTTACCTGGGAAAAATCAATGTTTTCAGTGATTTCTGAAATTGAACGTGGTGTTCAATCAGACGCAAGGCTGGTTTAAGGGTGTTCCATAGAGAGGGGCGCAACTGAAAATGCTTTACCACCCACTGACCTTTTTTGGAATCTTAGAACAGTGAGGATGCCTAAATTTGCTGAGCATAGAGTTCTAGTTTAGGAATAAGGGATAATCTTCTTCTCAAGACATAAAGCACCCTGCCTATGCAAGCAGGTGAGTCAAACAGGGAGCGTTGATTTTAATCCTGCTTTCAACAGGGAGCCAGTGAAGCTGAGACAGGAGAGATGTGTGTATGTTTATGCGAGCTACAGAATGTTTGAGGATTAGAAGCCTCTTAACATAATAGAAAGTGGTGAGAGCACTAGGAACTGGCGGTTGCTGTGCCTTACTCATTATGAAATACCCGATTTCGTTGTACCTGCGGCCGGTTGTAGGAACCATAAAGCCTCTGCTCTGGTGCCCCAAGTCTAGGTTAGGTTGGTTTGTGTTGGGTTCCTACATAGATGGCGCCTGTACAGATCCTTGTAAGCGCTTGCTATGTTCACTGTAAGTCATGATAGGTATAGTCCACGTGTTTAATTGTGATATCACAGTAGATTTTTATTTATCACCATTGGTGCCGACACATGTTTCGACCATCTGAAGGTCTTTATCAAAGCTAGAAAATTAGGTGTCTCATGCGCAGTGATTCTCAGAGGGCAAGTGGCCCTGGGTCAGTAAGATCACCTGATTCTGTGCATCTAAATAAAACCGTGCTTGTCAACACTCGGATGGTCTGCAGGTAGATCGGTTCAGTCACTTCCTCCTTTCCTCCCATCTCACCCTCTCTACCCCTCAGGCCAAGCCAACTCCAGCACTGCCACCTTACATAATACATTTGTTTTTATACTATGCTGATGGATTATTAGCTTACCTTTCAGCAGCTTGATTTGTCAAACATTAATGATGACCTTAGAGGAGTGGAAGGGGGCCAGGAGGGCCTCCCACTGGTTGCCACCATTAATGGGAGAAGAAGAGAAAGGAGAAAGCACTGCAACCATATGAAGAGTCCATAGGTCTGGCGAGGGAACTGTAACGCTCACCTGAATCCCTCGGAGGCGCAGGTCTGGGCTGGGGGTTCTCGGAGTCTTCTAGGGTCACGCGCAGGCCTCGAATGCCACCCTGGAAAGGCCCTCTCCTCACTGAGATCTTGATCTGAAGGGTGAGGTGTCTGCAATTGTGAGAGCAAGGGGTTAATAGGATATATAAGCCTGTCAGGCAAGCTGACTCCCCTTCCTGGTAATCCCCACGTAGTTCGTAGGCTAAATGTGCTCACCTTATATAGGTGAAAGCGGAGCTCTCCATCCTGCGTCTGTGCAGGGGCGCCGAAGCCAGTTAGTTCACTGGTTGATTGTCCAGCCTCTTGGTTGCAGAGGATGAAGATTTGGAGCTAGGCCGTCGTTAGCAGCACGAACGGCGGTTGCTTGAATGGAGAGCGATGGAAATGCGAAGGTATTGCAGGCAAGTAAGTAAGAAATGTCAATTCGAAGTTTAAAGCACTTCTTTATGTCTCTTTTCCCTTTTTCAGGTTGCAGAAGCAGCTGGGTAGAAAAATAGATGTCGAGGAATGCGCCGAGGAGTGAGAAAGATGAGAGCTGCCCAAAACACGTGCGTATGGATGGAGTTTTGTATTTCTTAAAGATGTCCTTTTGTTTTGCAGATGCGAGTAGCAGCGTCGGCGGAGGCGAGAAGAATGCAGCGCAGGTAGGAAAAGGTTCACGAAGGTTACTAACCAATGTCCTTGCTTCCACAGGGTGCCAAAAAATGGAGAGCTGCAGCCCGTGGCTTGAGATGCACCGATGGATTGGGTAAGTGCTGCGCTGGTTTTATCTCGTGCTAACCTGGTGTTCTTTTCCCTTCTCAGATGCTGCTGAAGACAAAGATGGTATTTCAGAAGGTAAGATTACGGATTTCTCTTCCCTAGATGCAGAAGTTGCAGATTCTCTGGAGCTGACACGGTGAGCGTCCTGCTGCTATTGCAGAATAACGCGAAGCACGTTGCTCTGATCGGGCGTGGTTTAAATAGCCTACTGGAGTGCTTAGGTGTCTCCTTCCACAGCAGCCTCGCCCAGGAAAGAAGTCCCAGCTTCCAGAATAGTTCCAGTATCCAGTCCCAGGGAGTGGTGCTGGCCACACCCAGAAGGTAAAGTAGTTCCAGCCATGGATGGATGAGGATTTCATCCTGCAGGTGAGTGAGCAGCATGGTCTGCAGCAGGTAGGTCCACACAAGCACCCTTCCTTGCATCATGAGCCCGGCACGTCCTGTGCCGGGACTGGGTCCCCTTATGAGCCTGGCGCCACTGGCGCCAGGACAAGGTCCATAAGGCCCCTATGGGAGCCGATGGGAGCCTGGAAATGAAGTTGTGACCCGGCTTCCGAGGCAGTTGGGCTAAACCTGACTCCTTGGAGGCTGCGGTCATGACAGCATCCCCCCTCAAGGCCCCTCCCAAGCTTGTCTTTTCCGGAGGTTTTGGCTTGTTGGGAAAAGCCCGATGAAATTTTCGGACTAGACGAGGTGCATGTACATATTCTGAGGGTTCCCAAGATCTCTCCTGGGGTCCATATCCCTTCCAATCAATCAGGTAGTATAGTTTTGATTTGGAAATTTTGGAGTCCAAGATGTCTCGAATTTCAAATTCGGATTCTCCGTCAACTTGGATTGGCTCAGGAGGTTTAGTCAAACAGGTTCCGGGTTGCACAGGTTTCAGGAGAGAAACATGGAAGACAGGATGTATCTTCATTCGAGTAGGTAATTCTAGTTTGACAGCCACTGGGTTAATCACGGCCGTGATTGAGTAGGGCCCTAAGTATCTTGGGTTGAAGGTGCGTGGCCCTTTTAAAGATAAATGTTTAGTGGACAGCCAGACTTGATCTCCTTTTTGATATTGAGGAGCCTCTTTTCGATGTTGGTCTGCTCCTTTTTTGTATGACTCTTTAGCTCGTTGAAGATGAGCTGTGGCTTCTTTAAATGCTTGAGTTATTGTCGAATGCAGATGGTCAACAGCAGGTGTTCCGAGAGCTTGAGGTGGGTCCAGATTTGAGGTTCGAGGATGACTTCCATTCAGCAGGAAAAAAGGGGTTTTTCCCGTCCCAGAATGGATTGAATTATTGTAAGCGTATTCAGCAATCCAAAGGACATCCTTCCAAGTACCCTCGGATTGATGCAACATGCAGCGCAGATATTGTTCTAGAGTTTGGTTAGTTCTCTCAGTCTGCCCATCGGTTTGAGGATGATGGCTGGTGGAAAGTCGTACATCAATTTGTGCTAAACGACAACAACTCCGCCAAAAATGGGAAATAAATTGGCTCCCTCGGTCAGAGATTAGTACTGAAGGGAAACCGTGTAACCGGACAATGTTTTCAAGAAATTCTCGGGCTAGAATGGAAGCTGTAGGTAAACCCTTCAGTGGGATAAAATGAGCCATTTTTGAAAAAAGGTCTACTATCACTAGAATTGTGTTGTATCCGGAGCAAGGGGGTAAATCCGTGATAAAATCCATCGAGAGCGTGTGCCAAGGGCCTGGTGGAATGTCTATTGGACGTAATAATCCTGCTGGTTTTTCCTTCTGACTCTTGTTTTGTGCGCAGATACCACAAGAAGCCACAAACTCCTTAACGTCTTTCCTCCAAGATGGCCACCAAAAATGCCTTTTAATTTTCTCTGAGGTTTTGGCAACTCCAGGATGTCCTTCCATTAGAGAATCATGGTAGCAGGTGATGACCTGTTTTTGTAAGTCCGCGCAGGGTAAGAATAGTCTTCCTTGGAAATACAATAGGTTCTGATCTATTGTAAAGTCCTTTCCTTTCAATTGCCAATTCGATGAATCTTCGGGAGTTATGAGCTTATTGACCCTTGCTTTAATCTCTTCGAGGGATAATGTGTTGATTACTCCTAGTATCTTTTGTTCAGGAATTATTGGCACCGGCTCCGGATTAGCTGTAAGTTCGTCTACCCCTATCCGGGAAAGGGCGTCTGCTTTTCCGTTCCTAACGCCTGGTCGAAATGTGATTACAAAATCGAATTCTGCGAAGAATAAAGCCCAGCGTAGTTGCCTCGAAGATTGAGCTTTAGCTGACTTCAGGTACTGGAGATTACGGTGATCCGTGATTACAGTTACTGTGTGCCGGGCTCCCAAAAGATAATGCCGCCAGGCCTTAAAGGCGGACTTAATTGCCAAGAGTTCTTTGTCCGTAATTGTGTAGTTGATTTCAGGAGCCTAAAATTTGCGAGACCAAAAGGCTACAGGGTGTAACTGGTGCGTTTCGGGGTCTCTTTGTGACAGCACCGCCCCCATTGCAAGACTGGAAGCGTCTGTCTCAACGATGTAGGGAAGTTCTGGACGGGGATGCCTTAAGACTGGAGCAGAGATAAATTTGGCTTTTAATTCTTGGAAGGCTTGTTCGGCTTCTGGAGTCCACTCGAATTTTTTATTCTTTTTCAGAAGAGCCGTGATAGGTTGGACTACCCGAGAGAATTCAGGAATGAACCTTCGGTAAAAATTAGCGAAGCCCAGCATGCTCTGCACACCTTTAACGGAAGTTGGGGAAGGCCATTTGGTGATAGCATCCACTTTTCTTGAGTCCATGTGAACTCCGTTGGGTGATAAGATGAACCCTAAAAATTCCACTTCCTTTGCGTGAAAGGTGCACTTCTCCAGTTTAGCAAACAAGCGGTGTTGGCGAAGTCTCTGTAAAACCGCTGTGACGTGTCTACGATGATCAGTTTCTGAGGCTGAGTATACCAGGATGTCGTCAATATAAACGACTACGCACACATCAATAAGTTCTCTGAGGACATCATTCATGAAATACTGGAAAGCGGCCGGTGCGTTACATAGTCCGAAGGGCATTACTTGATACTCAAATAATCCATATTTAGTGCAAAAGGCCGCCTTCCACTCGTCGCCCTCCTTAATGCGTACCAAATGGTAAGCTCCTCTGAGGTCTAACTTTGTGTATATGCAGGCGCCTTTTACCTGGTCCAATAATTCAGGTATCAATGGCAACGGGTATCGGTTTTTTACTGTAATCTGGTTCAGGGCGCGATAATCGATACACGTTCTTAGGTCACCTTCCTTTTTCGGGACGAAGAACAAAGCTGAGGAAGCCGGGGATTTCGAGGGGCGGATGAATCCGTTAGCCAAGTACTGGTCCAAGTATTGCCTGAGATGGAGGTTTTCTGGTTCAGTGAGGGCATATATTCTGCTGTACGGAGGGGTGGACTCAGGTATCAGGTCTATCTGGCAGTCGTATGACCGATGCGGTGGCAGGGTGTTGGCTTGATCTTTCTGAAAGACGTCGCTGAACTCTTGGTATTCCAGAGGTAATCGGGGGTCCTCGGAAGTGATGGCTGCTAGCTTGATTTCGGACTGAGGATAACAGGTTGAAGCGCATTCTGGAAACCGAATTACCTTGGCTCGCCAGTTTATCTGAGGATTGTGCTTTTCCAACCAAGGCATTCCCAGAATCACCTGAAACTGCGGGGCCTTGATTACATCAAACACGATCTTCTCCCGATGTCCGCCTTGACATAGCAACGTTACCTCCATGGTGGTATGAGAAACTGGTCCGGAAGCTATTTCAGTACCATCCACTGTAGTGATTACGTCCTTTACCATCTTGGGACATAGGGGAAGATCCATCCTGGTAGCCAAGTCGTGGTCCACATAATTACCGATTGCTCCGCTATCAATGTATACTTTGATAGCATGCATGCGATCTGGTCTATTGGGACTTATGAGGACCATAGGCATAACCAAATGCGAGGTCAAGGAACTGGTTTTAACGCTCGGCAAGCGGACCTCTATGCTTGTCGGGCGAGGTCGTTTCCCGATTCCAGTTTCTCAGCATTTTTATCAGAAGCTCCTACGGTCTTCTTGACCGGTTTCACTGAGCAATCACGAAGGAAATGTCCAGAATTCCCACAGTATAGGCACAGCTGTAATTGCCTTCTTCTTTCCCGTTCTTTCTGAGTTAATGGTCCTTTTACTACTCCTATTTGCATTGGTTCCACGGAGTCATTCCCTTTAGCGGAGCTCTGAGGTCTTGAAAGTACCCGGGTTTCAAATCTGGATCGATCGGACTTCCTGTTCTGTAGCCGATGATCTAATTGGACCACTAGGTCGATATAATCTGAACAGTCTTGCGGCGGATTAACCACCTGTGCTAAAACGTCTTTAAGTTCCCCACGTAGGCCTCTGTAGAAGAGCGTGATTCTCTTATCTTCAGGCCACCTGGTCTCAACCACCAGTCTATTAAAGGACGCTATGTAAGCCAGGAGATCCTGATTACCTTGTCTGAGTGACAGGAGTTCATTGTCCAAGGCCTGCCCCTGTGAATGTCTTGCGAACAACTTTTCCATACTGGTCTGAAAGTCTTGAAAGTGATAGAGGAGCGGGTCATCCTGTGTCACGAGAGGAATGGACCAATCTGCAGCACTACCGCTAAGATAGGAGAGTACAAACGCTACCTTGGCTTGGTCCGTTGGGAATGCGGCGGGTCTACACAGAAAGTGCAAGCGGCATTGATTGATGAATATTGAATATCGCTTTGGATCTCCGGAAAAACGTTCGGGCGGGGCCAAAGGCACATTCCCTGGCAGATTAATTTGCACCGGATTACTTGAAGTTGTAGGCGTGCCGCCCCCTCCATAGAGAGGCAGTGGCGTCTGTCCCGCTTGAGCCTGTAGCAACTGTCTGGCCAGATCATCAGTCCGTTCCTTGGCCATGATCAACTCCCTTCGTAAGGCGTTTGTTTCTTGGCGAGATGCGTGTACTTCTGCCCTTAGTTCCCCAAGCATTTGAGCCAGTTGATCTGTGTCCGAGGTTTCCATTGCGCCTGGGTGGGAATATTGCGGTAGGCTTCGCGTTCTGTAACGCTCACCTGAATCCCTCGGAGGCGCAGGTCTGGGCTGGGGGTTCTCGGAATCTTCTAGGGTCACGCGCAGGCCTCGAATGCCACCCTGGAAAGGCCCTCTCCTCACTGAGATCTTGATCTGAAGGGTGAGGTGTCTGCAATTGTGAGAGCAAGGGGTTAATAGGATATATAAGCCTGACAGGCAAGCTGACTCCCCTTCCTGGTAATCCCCACGTAGTTCGTAGGCTAAATGTGCTCACCTTATATAGGTGAAAGCGGAGCTCTCCATCCTGCGTCTGTGCAGGGGCGCCGAAGCCAGTTAGTTCACTGGTTGATTGTCCAGCCTCTTGGTTGCAGAGGATGAAGATTTGGAGCTAGGCCGTCGTTAGCAGCACGAACAGCGGTTGCTTGAATGGAGAGCGATGGAAATGCGAAGGTATTGCAGGCAAGTAAGTAAGAAATGTCAATTCGAAGTTTAAAGCACTTCTTTATGTCTCTTTTCCCTTTTTCAGGTTGCAGAAGCAGCTGGGTAGAAAAATAGATGTCGAGGAATGCGCCGAGGAGTGAGAAAGATGAGAGCTGCCCAAAACACGTGCGTATGGATGGAGTTTTGTATTTCTTAAAGATGTCCTTTTGTTTTGCAGATGCGAGTAGCAGCGTCGGCGGAGGCGAGAAGAATGCAGCGCAGGTAGGAAAAGGTTCACGAAGGTTACTAACCAATGTCCTTGCTTCCACAGGGTGCCAAAAAATGGAGAGCTGCAGCCCGTGGCTTGAGATGCACCGATGGATTGGGTAAGTGCTGCGCTGGTTTTATCTCGTGCTAACCTGGTGTTCTTTTCCCTTCTCAGATGCTGCTGAAGACAAAGATGGTATTTCAGAAGGTAAGATTACGGATTTCTCTTCCCTAGATGCAGAAGTTGCAGATTCTCTGGAGCTGACACGGTGAGCGTCCTGCTGCTATTGCAGAATAACGCGAAGCACGTTGCTCTGATCGGGCGTGGTTTAAATAGCCTACTGGAGTGCTTAGCCGTCTCCTTCCACAGCAGCCTCGCCCAGGAAAGAAGTCCCAGCTTCCAGAATAGTTCCAGTATCCAGTCCCAGGGAGTGGTGCTGGCCACACCCAGAAGGTAAAGTAGTTCCAGCCATGGATGGATGAGGATTTCATCCTGCAGGTGAGTGACCAGCATGGTCTGCAGCAGGTAGGTCCACCCAAGCACCCTTCCTTGCATCATGAGCCCGGCACGTCCTGTGCCGGGACTGGGTCCCCTTATGAGCCTGGCGCCACTGGCGCCAGGACAAGGTCCATAAGGCCCCTATGGGAGCCGATGGGAGCCTGGAAATGAAGTTGTGACCCGGCTTCCGAGGCAGTTGGGCTAAACCTGACTCCTTGGAGGCTGCGGTCATGACAAGAACGACAAAAAGGATGTCAGTGAGGGTTTGCCTGGAGGAGGCACTGGTATAGGTTTTGGCGATAGGGAGGCCTGGGTTGGAGACCAGGATGTCCTTTTTAAACTTCTTCCTACCAGATTTAGTGAGGAGAGCTGGATAGTCGATAGAGAAGCAGTTACAAAGGATAAGAGAAACAGAGAGTACCATAGAGTAGGTAGGGTGTGGAGAGTAGAAGAAAGGGAGTGGGAAGGGGAGGCGGGGAGGCACTAGGGAAGGACACTAGGGAGGGACACAAGAGGGGGTGCAAGCAGACGAGACAAAGAGGGACGAGACAATAGTAGACAAATGATCAATATGACAGGAGCTCAGACACTGCACGGGGCACGCAGTCAGGGAACGTGAGGAAGTAAGGAGGACATGCAATAAGGGAGTAGCGAGGAACCACGCAATCAAGGGTTGCGAAGGGTCCACACAGGTTAGGGCACAACGCAAGCGTGGGGCGCGTGGTCAGGGGATCGCGGGAGGATGAGAGGACACGTGATCAGGGGGTTGTGAGGAAACACGCAATCAAGGATTGCGAGAAACCATGCGGGCTGGGGAGCGGGGCAAGCATTGGGCACACGGTCAGGGGATCGCGAGGAGGGTGCGAGGGCCCCCAAACGGGGAGTAGTGAGGAGCCACATAATTAAAGATTGCTAGGGCCCACGAACAGGGAGTTGCAAGGAACCATGCAATCAAGGATTGCAAGAGCCTGCGAACAAGGAGCTGCAAGGGACATATGTGATGCGTCATTTATAACGCACCTATACACAAGAGTTTCAAGACGTGACAAGACAAGGGAGGGAAGACAGAGGGAGGACAAGACAAATAATTTTACTAGGCCTTGGGTCATTCAGATCGTGCAAATGCAACAGTGCAAAGTGCAGGGGGTAGGAGGAAGTGCCAGGGGAAGGGAAGGGGGAAGTGCAATCAGGGCAGCATTGCTCTGAGTAAGTGCAGCCAGAGCAGCATGGCTCTGAGTAATTGCCAGGAGGCAGGGGACTGTAGAGGTTTCAGTTACAGCCCCTAAGTACGCAGTAGACCCAGAGGCAGTGCAGTGGAGACTTATCCTGGAGGCGCCTGGTACCCAGTGGGACTCTGAGGGTAGCCAAGCAAAAAGCCAGCCCAGTAAACAGGTAGGTCAGCAGGGGAGGGAAAGAGAGAAATAAGAGGAGAAAAGGAAGGTCTTCAGCTGCTTCCGGAACTTCAGGTGGTCCGGCTCAAGTTTGAGAGAGACAGGGAAGGCCATTCCAGAGGAAGGCATATGCGAAGGAGAGACAACTACCCCTCTCTGTCTGCCTGGAGAAGCGTCTGACCCTTAGAGAGTTGGAGGTAGCAGAGGGAAGGGCTCGGGTAGGAAGGTATTTTGGAAGAGAGAGTTGGATATAATGCAGGCTCTGCCCCCAGAAAGCCTTGTGGACGATGCAGAGGGTCTTGAACTTGATCCTTGCAGCCACCGGGAGCCAATTCTAGAGATTTCAGCGCTGGAGAGATACGGTCCATGGGCTTGAGGTTAAGGATAAGTCTATCAGTCCTGTTCTGGATTAGTTTAAGAAGGTGGAGAGTAGAGGAAGGTAGATTGAGAAAGAGGCTTTTGCAGTAGTCCAGCCTAGAGAGAACCAGGGCACACTACTTCTGAATCATAGATAGACAGTCAGGAATGAGCAAGAAAGGAGAGGAGGCTGAGGGGATCCTGAAAGAGAGCTGAGTAGCATCCACCTAACACT